>NC_134562.1:17153003-17472845 GCF_025594145.1 Primulina tabacum | reverse complement strand
ATTTTCATCCTTATCAAGTTTAGTAGATTAACTCATTGGAGTGGAAGCAGCAAAGCATGTTTCCATGCCAAACTTTTTCGGTAGTTCCTTATTATACTTAGCCTGATTTATAAAGATTCTAGTATCAAGTTGCTTAATCTGCAGTCCTAGGAAGAATGTTAATTCTCCCATCATACTCATTTCAAATTGTTCCTGCATCAATTTAGAAAACTTTGCACATAGTTTGGGGTTAGTTGACCCAAAGATAATATTATCAACATAAATATGTACCAACAAAATATGCTTATTCTTAACTAAAGTGAACAAAGTCTTATCTACTGTGCCGATTGTAAAGTCATGATTGACAAGAAATTGTGAGAGCGTTTCATACCAAGATCGAGGTGTCTGTTTTAAACCATACAGGGCTTTGTGTAATTTAAACACATGATGCGGTAAGAAATGATCAATAAAACCTGGAGGTTGTTCAACATAGACCTCTTCTTGTAGTAAACAATTTAGGAAGGCATTTTCACGTCCATCTGATAAACTTTGAAATTTTTGAATGCACCAAAGGCTAAAAATATTCTGATAGCTTCAAGCCTTACTACTGGTGCATAGGTTTCACCATAGTCTATTCTCTCTTCTTGTCTGAAACCTTGAGCCACCAGTCTTTCTTTATTTCTAATAATAGTACCTGCTTCATTTAGCTTTTTTATAAATACCCACCGGGTTCCAATAACAGCCTGATGAGATGGTCTAGGTACAAGAAACTAAACTTCTTTTCTTTTAAATTGATTCAGCTCTTCTTGCATAGCTTCAATCCAACTGGGATTCAGAAGAGTTTTTTCAATCTTCTTTGGTTCATCCTGAGAGATGAAAGCATCATGCATATATTCATTAATCATTTGCCTTCTGGTTCTTAACGGAGCTGCTGGATTACCAATGACGAAAGATAGAGGGTGAGATTTTCTCCAAACAAAAGGGTTTAAAGAAATTTCTCCCTGGTTTGATGGATTCGGATCATGCTTAGCTAAAGCCATAGCAGGTTCTGGTATGTCCTGTGTCTGAACAATTGGTTCTACTAGAGGAATGTCTGGTTCTGGATTTTGAGCATCTTTGACATTTGGTTTTGCATCATCTTCGTTATCCAGTTCCAGATGAATCCTGTCTAATCTGTTACTCATATTTGACACGTTAGAAATTCCAGGAGCAATTTTGTCTTCATCAAAAAGAACATGAATAGATTCTTAAACATTAAGAGTTCTATTATTGAAGATTCTGAATGCTTTGCTTACTGCTGAATATCCAAGAAATAATCCAGCATATGATTTTGAATCAAACGCAGACAAATAATTTTTACCATTATTGTGCACAAAGCATCTGCAACCAAATAAATGAAAATATGATACATTAGGCTTTCTCCCTTTCCATATCTCATATGGAGTCTGATTCTTCCTTTTGTTGATCATGGTTCTGTTTTGCGTATAGCATGTTGTGTTGATTTCTTCTGCCCAGAAGCGCCGAGAGATGTCTGCATCTGCTATAATTGTTCTAGCAGCTTTTTTAAGAGTTCTGTTTCTCCTCTCAACTAATCCATTCTATTGAGGCGTTCTGGAAGCTGAAAATTCATGATGAATACCCTGTTCATCTAAATATAACTCAAGAATCTTGTTAGTAAATTCAGTGCCTCGATCACTTCTTATTTTAATGACAGAAACTGATTTTTCATTTTGAATCCTTTTCAGAATCTTGATCAGGAGGCTACTTGTTTTATATTTTCCAGCAAGAAATATTACCCAAGTAAATCTTGAAAAGTCATCAACAACAACAAGTGTATACTTCATTCCCCCTAAGCTCATGATAGGGATTGGATCAAATAAGTCCATATGCAATAATTCCAAACACCTTGATGTTGATTTACTACCTTTATTCTTGAAGCTAGATCTAACTTGTTTACAAAGTTGACATGCAGAACATACATGATTCTTAACGAAATTAATATCAGGTAAACCATCAACTATATTCTGCTTCTTGAGATTATTGATAGACTTGAAGTTCATGTGATTCAATCTCTTGTGCCATAGCCAATGTTTATCACTAAGGGAGACAACTAAACATGTAGGAACATTTACATGATCTATGTTCCAAGAAACTTTGTAAGTGTTGCCTTCTCTTTTTCCCATTAATACAGTAAACTCATCAGTATTTTTAACTGTGCATGTGTGCTTCTGAAAAGCTACATAGTAACCATTATCACAGAGTTGGCTAATGCTAATTAAATTATAACAAAAATTTTCAACCAAGAGCACGTCATTTATAGTAACGTTACCATGGATAATCTTACTCTTACCCACGGTTTTACATTTTGATTTGTCCCCAAAAGTTATCTTTGGTCTAGTACAACTCGTTATTTCTGAGAGTAGACTCTTTTGTCCGGTCATATGTCTGGAATATCCACTGACCAGATACCATGTGGAGCTGATGATCCTGGCTTTCCTCTCCTGTTCATGCAAACACAAGTTCTAGTAAATGGTACCCAATCTATTTGGGTCCAAGCCTTATCAGTCCTTTAGGAACCCACATATGTACAATTCTAGGTAAACTTTTACTTCGAGTATCCACAGAAGTCTGTGCAACAGAAGGCCTGTTATCTCTAACAGAATTCATCTTAAAATGTTATTATTCCCTTCTGTTTTTGTTGTCTGGCCTGTATCTCTTCTGAACAGGTCTAGAATTATAGTACTGGTTGTTTTTAACCTTCATAGAGGGTGGTCCTCCTTAGTTGAATCATCTACTGGATCAATAACTCTGGTGGAATCTTCCCTTAGGTTCAACATAAGCCAAACCATAATGCTTTCTTTTGTTCGTCTGATCTACAAACCTTTCAAATCGAACAGTTGGTACTACTAGTTCATATACCACAATGGATTTAACAAAACGAATGTATTTCTCTTTGCTTGTATCCGCGTCAGGCTTAGTACTTGTTTCAGAAGTGCTTTCACTATTGCTGAATCCGAGACACTCCTATCTCCAGATTGTTTATGCAATTCTTGCATCTTTTTTAGTGAAACAAAAGATTTTTCCATGAATTTACCAGAATAGATAGCTTTTGATTCTCATACTTCATCATCTGGTAATCTGCATTCATCATGTCATTCTTAGTTCTTAATTTTACTCATCTCAACTTTTAAATCATTGCAGCTATTCTCTTGCAAGAAAGTGAACTTACTGACTTAATCTTTTAAGCTTTGATTTTCAATCTTAACTTCATCGAATGACTGAGAAAGTCTCGATTACTCTTCCACCATGTCATGCAGTGCTTTAACCAAATCAGTTCGTGTAAATTCATTAGAGTCAAAGTCAAATACCTCTGAAGATGTCGAGGTTGATTCAGTGTTTGTCATGAGACATTTGATCTCTTTTGCATCGCTATCACTGGAATGACTTTTTGAGTCAGAAGATTTGGAACAAGAATCCGCCCATTTAGATTTGCTTTCTTCTGCAATCATTGCTTTGCGATCTCTTCTAGATTTCTTGTTATTCCTCATGTATTCCTTTTTCTTTTGATCATCCTTCTTTGGCTTAGGGCAATCAACGATGAAATTCCCGACTTTTCTACAATTAAAACATGCCATGTCACCGGGTGGAGAATCATTTTTGAAGTTTCGGTTAGGACCCTGGTAGGCTCGGTGATTCTTCTTCATGAATCTGGAAAATTTCTTTACAAATAAAGACATTGCATCGTCACTTATCTGTTCAGCAGTCTTTTCAGATGTGCTTTCAATGGCAGTAGCAGGTGATGCCCTTGGAACAACTGCAATAGTAGAAGTAGTAGTAAGAGCCTTGGTAGATAAATTTGATGAGAGCTCTTCTCCACTTCTCACTTCGAGTTCAAACTAATAGGCTTTTAAGTCTTCAAACAAGTCGTGTAGTTCTAACTTGTTCAGATCTTTAGATACTCTCATAGCCATAGTTTTTACGTCACATTCTTTGGGTAAAGCTCTCATAACTTTGAATGCTATTTCTCTATTGCCATATTCATTCCCCAGAGCTGCTAACTCATTAACCAAGCTGTTGAAACATTCATCAAACTCGCTCAGAGTTTCTCCAGCTTTCATTTTAAAATTTTCAAACTTCTGCATTGCTACAGACAACTTATTCTCCTTTGTCTGTTCATTTCCTTCACAAATTTGGATTAGTTTTTCCCAATCTCTTTTGCAGTAGAACACATCTTGATCTTGCTGAAGGTGTTCTTATCAAGTGTTTTGTAGAGAATGTCCTTCGCAACATTGTCTAGATTGGCTTTCTTTTTGTCCTCGCCAGTCCATTCACTTCATTACTTCTCAACCATTTGTGGTGCCCCCTCAGTAACAGAAATAGTTGTATTTGGCTTTAAAATTTTCAGGGGACCAATCTGTGATGACAAACTACATGTCATCGTCCTGAGCTGCAAGATGAGCTTGCATGCGGATCTTCCAGTAATCAAAGTCTTCTTTTAAGAACATAGGAACTTTGCTGAAATGTGCCATATCTGTTGTAAATATTTAGAACAAGAAAAATCTGCTCTGATAGCACTTGTTGGGGATCGATAAGGAGTTTAGAGGGGGGTGAATAAACTCTTTCCTTTGATTAACGATTTTGCAAAGGGTGCTAGAATCTTGATAGAGATTATAGATGGTCTTGTTCGAATGTAAGTCCAGCAGATCACAATAAGTGTGGAAACGATCCAATGGAGTACGATGATAAATAATAAAACAGTTGACAGTAGAACAATGGTTGTTTCTTGAAGTTCAAAGATAAAATCTTCTACGTCTCCCTTTCTTCTATTTCCAGAAGGTATTATTAAAAGATTTTTGATTTTACAGTACAACACTTGTACACACCCACTTCAATAAGGCTTACCTTTAGCCTAATAAAACTCTTAGTTACACAACTCCGTAAAACGAATACAACAAAGTTCTGGAAAAGACTCTTTTCTAATTTACAAACTCTTCTCAATGATATAGTAAAGATGTTTAGCTTGAAGAGGTTTATGAAACAACAGCAGCACAAAGTGATCTCAGAAGATCGGATATGATAATAAAGCGTGTAATGCTTTTCTGTATGTTGAGCTTTGAAGATAAGTAGTAGTTGATGATAGCTCAAACTTACGTTGGAATAATTGTTGCGTTGATAAAGATAATAACGTGTTTTTCTATAAAGAATTGATCTTCTTATATAGAAAGCTTGAGTCCAACATAAACAAAAACGGCTCTTTTTGACTCCTGATAGAATTAGCTTTATTACCTAAAAAGGTTCATTCTGAAATCTTTCAGAATAATCAGTCTTTGCTTTATACAAAAACTAGTAAGGCATATAAAATAACTTCGTACAGCATTAATGGTGCAACTAATACTTGTACTAGGTAAAATAACGGTAACATTTAAGATAGCACGATCAAATAAAAAACGTTAAGTTACTTCTGCTTAAATAAGGTTATGCTTATAAAGCTACGTTCTGCTTCTGGTTTTTCTAAGCTGATAAGTATTCGAAGAGTACTGATTTGTTAACGCGATACTAGAGCTTATGCTTTTATGTATTCTGGTTCTAGCTATTACGACCTACTGGTTTTGACTCTCATCACCACAATTAAATTAAGTCTAACATTCGAGGTTAAAATAGTAATAGCACTAAGTCATTATGGGTCTTTTTAAGTTGCGATTTTAAAATAAAGATTTAGATGAAAAATTTAATTGGGATCAAGGAGACGCAAGGACATTCTAGAACTTAAGTTTTATCAGAGTGCGCAGCGGAAGCGTTGATTTTTGGGATATTAGAACTAAGTCTAAACTTTTGATTATTAAAGATAAGCGAATTTCGAGGACGAAATTCAATTTAAGGGGGAAAGTTTGTAACGCCCCGAAAATTTTAAGGTCCACGCGAACCACATGCACGCAAGTAATTAAATTCTCTTTTATTTTAATTAAAATGTTTTAATTTCATGAATTAATTATGTTGCGCATATTGGCACGTTTAAAATATATTTTTCTACATGGTTGCATCAGAATGTATTTTTAAAAGGCTCTTCGAGTTGCGATCTAGGAACGGAGACCGAGGGCTGAAAAATAGAAAATATTTTTATTAAACAATTGTTTTTAATTATTTAAATTATGGATGATGCTTTTTCTTACTTTTGAAAATATGGGGTTTTAAAGTGATTTTATACACCGGGACATAATTTTATCGATGTTGGTTTTTCATAAAAAAATACGAACGTTTTGGCAACCTTGCTAATGAATTCACAAACTTATTTAAGCAATTTTTTTTAAATATTTTAATTAAACACTAATGGGCTAATTGGGCCTAATTAACATGGTTAATGGGCCTAAGCTAGTAATTAGAATTTGATTAGGATTTTAAACAATATTTAAAAGCTAAAAACCTACCCCATGCACACAATTCCCACGCCCACACCCCCTTGCTCATTAAAAAAAACTCTTTTCTCCCACACATTACACGCACACACAAGCAAAGTTCTAGGGAAAAGCATCAACAATTCTTCAAGGTTTTAAAGGGTTCTTCATGCCATCGTTCTTCGATTCGTCAACGTAAAATCGTGCGTTTAATACGCAAAGGCACGCCATATTCATCCCTTTTTCTCATCTATCACACCTTATTAAATGTTTGAACATGTGTTGAATGAAAAAAAAAAAGGAAACAAGGTTATATTTTCGTTTTTGCATCAAGGATGGTTTTTAAATCATGTGTGTTGATCCAAAATTATGTTTAACATGATCCTAAGGGGCTGCCATGACTAGGGGAGGGTTAAGGGTGGTTTCTACATGTTTTATAGAGTTCTAAGATGCACAAGATGCTGCTACAAAACAAATAACAGAAGCTGGAAATCCAATCATGTGTATGTGTGTCATTGAAGGCTCGATTTATGGGGTTGGTTGCTTGGCTTGGGTTCAGGCTGGGACTAGGGGTTGGCTAGGGTCTGAGAAGGGTCAAGGGAAGAGTCCTAGCCATGCGAGGACTCGAGACCAGAGGCTAAGGAGGAGTCCTAGCAAGCTAGGACTCCACCCGAGAGCTTCAAGGAGAGACACGCAGGTTCAGTAGCTTGTGCAGGGAGAGAGGCTCGGCCAGGGGGCTTTGGGCTAGGCTAGGCTAGGTCCTTAGGGTCCTAATAGGGTGCACAAGGGTCTGGGCAGGGGCTAGTATGGCCTGATTGGTTGCTGGTTGAGAGGGAACGTGAGGGAAGCATAGCAGCAAGTGCTACACATGAGGTTGCTGTCATGGGCAGTGCTTCGGGCGCGAGTTCAAAGGGCTTGGTCTGGCCTAGGTTGGGTCTGGGCATGGTCTAGGGAGAGTTAGGTTCATGAGGGGTCGAGTGGTTAACAGCTGGTAGTGTTCTAGAGGGAGAAGGAGTTCTAGTGCACCAAAACACTCCACCTGCACACACGCATGTAACAGGGGCTTTAATGCTGGCAAGGGGCTGGTTCATGGGCTTGGGGCTGGTCATTACGGTTCATAGATGAGTTGGCTAGGGTTTGGCTTGAGGTGGCTCCGGCGTGGCTTGAGTAAATTGGGAGATGGCTCGGATGGTTCGTTAATGTGTCAAAAACGAGATTTTAAGAACAAAAATTGAACTCATGGGTCCACGGGTGTGGGTCATGATTTTGAAGGATATAATTAATAATAAAAACGCTATGTTTAAAGTTTGGGATCAAAATAACGAGTTTTAGATTTATCCGGTATTTAATCGCCGCACGAAGCGATAATTAAAGAATTAATTGAAAAGTATAGTTTAAGCTTAATAAAATTATGGAAAATTATAATTAAGCTCAAATAATTATTAAAATTCTAAGTTTGTAAATTGGTAATTTTATATTAAGGTTTGGTTTAATTCGTAATTAAAACGCAGTAATACGTCTTATTTAAAGATTAAATTAAAAGTTATCGATTTATGACAAATAAAAATATGAAAAAATTCATGTAGGCTTAAATAAATATTTGGGATATGTTAGAGTAAATGAAATTAAGAAAAAGTCAAAATCGTGAAATTTTACGCCTAGGGGTAAAACGGTCATTTTTCACCTAGAAATTAGTAAACGTCATGGCAATGTCCTGAATGTTGCTTTACATGATAATATTATTATTTTAAATGTTTATGAATTTTTATGATGTTAAAGTGTTGATTTTAAATGTTATGATTTAATATGTCAAAAGGTTTATTTTAAATGTTTATGATTTAATATGTCAAAATGTTATTTTGAACGTTTATGATGTTGAAATGTTTATTTAAAAGATTTATGGATTTTTATATGTTAAAAGGTTTCTTTTAAAATGTTTATGGATTTCTACGAAGAAACGATAATGTTAAAAGATATGTTGCATGTTTGTTTTTAAAAGAAAAAGGATATTAATTGCATAATTTTTATAAAGTGATGAAAATTAAAACGTTGAAGGAAGTGAAGTTGTAACGCTTTAAAGATCCACGCAAACCACATGCATGCAATTATTAAATTCTTTTGTATTCTAATTAATTATTTTGATTGCATTAATTATTTATGTTGTGAATATTTGCATGTGTAAAATATATTTTTCGACATTGTTGCATTAAAATGTATTTTTAAAAGTTATTCAGGTTGCGATCGAGGAATGGAGACCGAGGGCTGAAAAAAATAGAAAATATTTTTATTAAACAATTGTTTTTAATTATTTAAAATATGGGTGATGCTTTTTAATATTTTTGAAAATAAGGGATTTTGAGGTGATTTTATACGCCGGGACGTAATTTTTATCGGTGTTGGATTTTCAACAAAAAATACGAGCTTTTTGGCAACCCGGCTAATAAATTCACAAATTTATTTAAACAAAAACTTTGTTTATATTTTATTTAAATCCTAACTTAACTAATGGGCTTAATTAGAAGGCTTAATAGGCCTAAGCCTTAGATAGTTGAATTATGTAGTATATAATATGTTAAAAAACCCTACACCTAGCATCACAAAATCGGCCACCCACTTTGCAATTCTGAAAACTCTCCCCAACCCCCACCACACACGGCAGCACACATACACATCACTTTGAAGGATTTTGGGAAGTGTTTTCGAAGGTAGTTAGCAAGAACAAGCCAAAGTCGTCTCCCATTCTTCGTCGTCAACGTATATTCGAGCATATATAACGCAAAGGCACGCCACACATCTCTTTTCTCATCCATCATATCATACTATTAATTGAATTATTGTATGCATGAAGAACATTATATTTTTTTTCAGAATTTTCGGTCTATGGCATGCATACATGAGAAAACATGATTTTTGAATCTATTAACTTGTGTATTGTTTGGTTAAGGGGCTGCCATGACATAAGGATGGATCAAGAGGGGTTTACACCTGTTTTAGAGTCACACACACACACCCTAAACACCACAATCAATCGGCTGAACAAAGGAAAAAGGAAGGGAAACTAGGACAAGCAAGAACCGCAATAATTGCTGTCAAGGGCATGGGGGTTCGGTTTCTGTTGTTCAGGGGCTAGGGCTTGGTTGGCTCATTCCAGGGGCTAGCCAAGGTCTTGAGTGAGTCAGGGAGGGAGTCCTAGCTGAGCTAGGACTCACGGTAAGGGCTGGGGAAGAGTCCTAGCCACGCTAGGACTCTACCCGAGAACATAGCTGAAGCTGTTGCAGGGTTCGCGCAGCTTCAGGGGTTCAAGGGCTCGATGCATGGGGCACGGGCTGGGCTGGGGTGGTTCACTAGGGTCCTAAGAAGGTGCACAATGTGTTGGTTCAAAGGCTGGGGCATCGGTTTAGGTTCTAGACACCAAAACATAGAGTCCTACCTCACTAGGGAGTCTTGGCCAGCATAGTGTCGCTTAGGAAAGCTTCATTTTTTGTGGTTTGGGCTGGGTTCTTGGTGGTGTAAGGGTCCAGTAGGTTAAGTTAGGAGGTTGGTTAAGTTTTGGATCGACATGGCTCAGGGGTAACTCGTGAAAATCGGAAGTTGGCTCGGGGTCGAAGTTTAGGTGTCAAAATAGGGTTTTAAACTAATGAAAATTGGAAAACAGCTCACGAGAGTCGAGTCATGGTCCATAAGGGCTAAAATAATATAAAAGGACTAAATTTAGAATTTAGGAATTTTATATTGAAGTTTGGGATTTTTTCGGGATTAAAACACCGTCAAAACAATTAATTAAAGATAAATGAAAAAGTCTAATATTTAAGCTAAATAAAATTATGGAAAAATTCATGTAAGCTTAAATAATTATTTGGGACATGTTAGAGTCATGAAATCACGGAAAAAGTCGAAATCGTAAAATGTCGAGTCTAGGGGTAAAACGGTCTTTTTACACCTAAAAATTATTAAACGTCATGGCAGTGCCCTGAATGCTGTTTTATGTGCTAATATGATTATTTTCTATAGTTATGGATGTTTATGAAATTTTTTTATGTTAAAATGATATTTTAAATCTTTATGAGATTTTATATGTTAAAATGATATTTTAAATGTTTAGGAATTTTATATGTTTATGATTTAATATGTCAAAATGTTATTGTAAAGAGGTTAAAATGTCATTTTAAATGGTTATGAAATGTTCATGATTAAATTATGATTTTTAAATGTCTATGAGATTTTTATGATTTAAGGTTGACACTTAAAAGACATGTTGCATGCTTGGTTTCAAAAATAAAAATATATGTTATGCACGATTTTATAAAGTGATGTGAATGAAAAATGTTGAAGGAAGTGAAGTGATTGTGACTAATTCGTTAATGATGGCGATGTCGTGAGGGTGTTGGTCCCAGTGGGAGCCCGACGATCGTGTCTCCATTATTGCGAATATGAGGTTATGATGTTATGAGGTTATGAGGTTTGAGGAACAATGGGAATATCGTGAGGGGAGAAGGCCCCAGAGGGAGCCCATTTATGGGAGAAGGCCCCAGAGGGAGCCCCGACGATCGTATTTCTATTCGATAATGATAGGCCAAGACTCAGTTGACCGGTGAGAGTGTCGCTGATGTCCCCGCCGCCCAGTACTGCGGTTTCATGTAGATGGATCCATCGATTTTCATGTCATGTCATGTTGAGGAAAGTCACAATTAACAATCTGAATTCAACAAAGGAAAAAGTAAAGGAAAAGGAAAAATGTTTATGATCATGTTAAAAAGGTTTCATGTCATGTCATGTTGAAAAAAAAAGGAAAAGGTTAAGGTTTCATGTCATGTCATGTTGAAAAAAAAAGGAAAAGGTTAACGTTTATGTGATGCATGTCATGAAAATGTTTATGCTTAAAGTTGATGCATCATTATGAAAATGTTTCTATTTAAAGTTCATGCATCATAAAAGGTTTACAAAAATGTTCATGTTTGAAGTTTATGCATCTTCATGAAATCGATATTTTAAGTACAAATATTTTTCACTGTTATATGTTGACTGTATTACGATTACTTGCTATAAAGATGATGGTGTGTTGAGTCTTTAGACTCACTAGGTGTGATGGATGCAGGTGAGTTTGAGGGAGGTCTTAACGGGTGATTTGACTACACTGAAGGTGCACACAACCCGAGGGCCAGAGCTTCTATTTTTTCGCATTTACGATTACGACTTATGATTTATGTTAAAGATTTTAAGACTATTTATTTATGCTTTTGAGAGATTTTTGAGAGGTTTAGTATAGGCTATAATTTTCAAATAAATTGCTTTTTAGGTTTGGTAACAAGCGACGATTTCAATATTTATGACCTTTTCACTTGATTTTTAAAACGCTAGTTGGATGATGTTTTATTTTAAAGGGTAAAATATTTTATAAAAATATTTTCATGAGGTTTATGTATTGACCGAAAATTGAGTGTTTAAAAAAAAATTCTAGTACTTTTAAAGAAATAAAAAGGGCAGGACGTTTCAGAAGTAATTGTGACTATCGATGATATGAAGATAAGAATGGGGATATCGTGAGGGAAAAGGCCCCAGAGGGAGCCCATTTATGGTAGAAGGTCTCAGGGGGATCCCGACGATTGTATTTCCATTCGATGAGGATAGGCCAAGGCTCAGTTGACGAGAGATCTTCGCTGATGTCCCCACCACCCTGTACTGTGGTTACATGTAGATGGATCCATCGACTTTTGAGGATGAGAAAAGTCACAATTAACGATCTGATTTCAATAAAAAGGAAGTGTTTATGATCATGATGAAAGGATACATTGAGGGTGATATGAAGATGTTTACAAAAAGGTTTACGAAAATGTTTATGAAAAGGTTTACGAAAATGATTAAGAAAAGCTTATGAAAATGTTTGTGTTTAAAGATTATGCATCACGAAAATGTTTATGAAAATGTTATTGTTTTAAAGTTTATGCATCTTCATGAAAACGATATTTTAAGTACAAGTATTTTTCACTGTTGTATGTCATCTGTATATGTATTATGTTGTTATCAAGGTTATGATTTGTTGAGTCTTTAGACTCACTAGGTGTGATTGATGCAGGTGATTATGATAATAATGTTAATGGAGGTCTTGATGGTTGACTTTGCTGGACTGAAGGTGCACATAACCCGAGGACCGACGCTAGTTTCCGCACTAGTTTATGATTTATGATTTTAAGTATGTTAAAGATATTTTATGACTTTTATTTATGTTTATGAGTGGTTTTTGAGAGGTTATAGTATGAGCTATACTTTTCAAATGATGTTTTTAGGTTTGGTAAAATAGTTGGTTGTTTTACCTTTAAAATTGTTCCAAAATATTTTATGCATGTGATTATGCATCTCGGCCGATTTAATGAGGTTTGAGGAAAAAAAACTTCTAGTACGTTTTAAGAAAACGAATAACAGACATTTCATTTATCACAAGCAACCACATAAGAACGAGCATCCTTAAATAGGGTCGGCCAATAGAAGTGTAGGACCGAGTGCTTACCACTTTACCAAAAGCTATAGCTAGTAGTAATGATGCAACTCAAATCTTTTAAACCGCACAGCAGCTCAAGCACCACGGTCTATCGCTCTACCAAGTAAGGACAATTATTGCATCCAACAATCTCCCTCACAATAATTGCACTCATTTCAATCAATATGAATCAAACTAGTGACCTTGGCTCTGATACCAATTATAGGATCAAGTGATTACCGCTTTACCAAAAGTTATAGCTAGTAGTAATGGTGCAAGTCAAATCTTTTAAATAGCTCAAGCACCACAGTTCGATCGCTCTACCAAGCAAGGACAATTATTGCACCCAACTAGAAGCTACATTCAAGTACCTTAGATGCCGTCCTTGTTGGTCCAAAATGACCACCTACCTCACAATCATGGCAATGGTTGAGAATTTGACCAAGCTCTTCCTTTGCAACACAACTTCTAATCATGGAATCTGCACAAATTTTAAACAAAAATGGTTCCTCCCAAAAATAATGTTTCACGTTAGAAAAGAATTTCTTTCGTTGGTGAAACAAGAGATTGGGTGGTGGTGTGCCTGTGACAAGAAAGTTAGTAAAGTTTGCATAACAAGGACATTGTTTCACCTCAAACAGCTGCTCATCAGGAAACCAGTCATTAATGGCGTGATCTACACAGTCAATACTAATCAGCTCCAATCTAGACAAGTGATCTGCTACTACATTCTCAACACTCTTCTTATCCTTTGTTTCTAAATCAAATTCTTGTAACAATAAAATCCACCTAAGTAGTCATGGATTTGTATCTTTATTAGCAAGTAAATATTTCAGTGCAGAATGGTCTGTGTAAACAATGACTTTGGACAAAATAAGATATGAATGAAACTTGTCAAGCGTTAATACTACTACAAGTAATTTCTTTTCAGTGGTTGCATAATTTAATTGAGCCTCATCTAAGGTTTTACTTGCGTAGTATAATGTATGAAATACCTTTTTTTTCTGCTAGCCAAGAACAGCACCAACGGCAGTATCGCTGGCATCGTACATGACCTCGAAGGGTAGATCCCAATCTGGTGCTACCAAAACACGAGCCGTCACCAAGCTCTCCTTTAAATCCTCGTATGCTTGCAGACAATAAGAGTTAAAATCAATCGGCACATCTTTCATAAGTAAAGAAGATAGTGGTTTGGAAATTTTGGAAAAATCTTTAATAAAATGCCGATAAAAACCGGCGTGTCCTAGAAAACTTCCAACTCCCTTTATGGATGTCAGAGGTGGTAAGTTCTTGATAACTTCTACTTTTGCCTTATCCACCTCTATTCCATGCTCTGATATTTTGTGCCCCAATACTATGCCTTTTAGTACCATAAAATGACATTTTTCCCAATTCAGCACCAAATTCGTCTCCTCACATCTCATCAATACTACCTTCAAATTCTAACAAACAGTCATCAAAAGAAGAGCCAAACAGTTATAAGTCATTCATAAATATTTCAAGGAAAGTTTCTATCATGTCATGAAATATAGCGGTCATGCATCGTTGAAAAGTGGCAGGGGCATTACACAAACCAAAGGCATCCGTCTAAAAGCAAAAGTGCCATAAAGACAAGTGAAAGTGGTTTTCTCTTGGTCCTCGGGTGCAATCATGATTTGGTTATACCCTGAATATCCATCCAAAAAATAATAAAACTCATGACCCGCTAACTTCTCAAGCATTTGATCAATGAAGGGAAGTGAAAAGTGATCTTTACGGGTGGCATCATTCAATTTCCTATAATCAATGCACACACGCCATCCCGTAACTATCCTAGTGGGTATTAATTCATTTTGTTCATTTGTGATAACAGTAATCCCACCCTTTTTCGGCACACATTGAACAGGACTGACCAATGCACTATCATATATAGGATAGATAATACCTGCATCAAGGAGTTTGATAGTTTCTACTTTTACTACCTCTTGCATCTTAGGATTCAATCTTCTCTGAGGTTGCACAAGAGGAGAGTACTTGTCTTCCATCAATATCTTGTGCATGCAGTCCGATGGATTGATCCCTTTGATATCCGCTACCTTCCACGCAAATGCACTCTTGTGCGCTTTCAAAACTTTCAGCAGTTTGCCTTCCATCACATCTGTTAAGTCAGAAAAAATAATCACACTGAAGTTTATTATTCTCACCTAGGTAGACGTATTTCAGATGTGGAGGCAAGGGCTTGAGCTCAAGAGTTGGTGGCTCCACTATGCTTGACTTTTGAGGGGTTAAGTCTCTCCGATCCCCCAAGTCCTCTAATCGCATCTTTATTGGCCTCTTCCAAGGATGGTTGGCATTAAGGTATGCCACTATTTCAGCTTTCTCCTCACCCAATTCGTCTTCTCTCAATTCATTAGTGAGAGTGGCTTACAAAGGGTCCTTAATAACATCCTGCACATAGTCACACACAAGGGAATCAAAAGCATCAATTCTAAAACAACTATAAGAATGCAGTGTGTGCTTAAGTGCGTTAAAGACGTCAACATTAATCTCCTCTTCCACCATTCTCAATCTCAACTGCCCTTCTTGCAAGTCAATTTGGGCCTTGCTAGTTGCAATGAATGACCTCCCAAATATCAACGGCATCTCTATGTCCTCCTCCATGTCAAGCATCACAAAATCTGCAGGAAAAATAAATTTGTCCACTTTTCACTAGCACATCCTCAATAACTCCTCGTGGATACTTGACAGATCGGTCTTCTAGCTGTAAAGACATCCTCGTTGGCTTAGGTTCTCCTAATCCAAGTTTCCTAAACACATACAAAGACATGAGGTTAATGCTTGCACCAAGATCACATAAGGTTTTATAAAAAAAAAACATCACCAATCATGCAAGGAATAGAAAAACTCCCTGGATCCTTAAGTTTCGGTGGATCTTGTTTTGCACAAAAGCAGTGAAATTTTCAGTTAGATTTACCATCATGTGATCCTCCAATTTCTCTTGTTTGCTAAGATGTCCTTTAAAAATTTAGCATAAGTAGGCATTTGCATCAAAGTATCGGCAAAAGGAATATTGATATGCAATTTTTTAAATACCTCAAGAAACTTACTGAATTGCACATCAAGTTTTGCTTTTTTCAATGGTGCAGGGAAAGGAGGAGGTATAACAATTTTTGATTGTGTAGTGGGTGATGGTGTAGAGTTAGAAGGCTTACATTTGGATGTCTCACTCGAATTGAGTAAATGTGGTGATATCTGCCCGCAGCTTCATTGTCTTAGATGGAAGAAAGTATTTAATAAGAAATACTTTCGCCATGTCCTCCCGTGTGGTGATCAAACCTACATGCAAACAATTTAACCATGCTTTAGCTTTGTCACATAAGGAGAAAATAAATAAATGTAACTTAACAGCATCATCAGAAACTCCATTAAATTTAAAAGTATCGTAAATTTTAAGAAAATTTGAGATGTGCGTGTTTGGGTCATCTAATGCATATCCTCCAAACTGGACTGTATTCTGAATAATCTGAATTATATCTGCCTTGATTTCAAAGTGGTTTGCACGCACAATAGGCCTCACAATGCTGGGGCGTGCACCATCCAAAGATGGCTAGGCATACTCTAGCATCGGTATGCGGCGTGGCACCTCAACATGTCTATCTCCATGGTGTTCCTTCACATGCTCGTGCTCGTGCCTCTCCATCAGTTCCTTTTGTCTTTGCTGCTGTTTTCTTCTGCGGAAAGTTCTTTCAATTTCAGGATCAAACTGCTCAAGCTCCACGTCAAGTGACTTTGGCATGCATTGGAAAAGATATCTGGAATAGAATATGGAGTGTTAACTCAAGAAAAATAAAACTATGCTAAAAAAATTAACTAAAAATAAAATTGTGAATTAACAGTCCCAAGAAACGGTGCAAAAAACTTGATCGAACAAAATTTGCATTGTAAACTCTTGGCCAAAATTAATAATATTTAAGCTCGAAATAATCGCAAGTGCACGATGTCAAGTTATAATATAATGTACTAGAGTACGAGTATCGTTCCACTAGAGACTATATTTTTCAATTATTATTTCCAAATATTAAATCTTTAGCAACGAAATTTGGATAATTGTTTTCTACTACGATACTCAAATAAAAACTCAATGATAAATTTCAAGAATCAAATAAAGAGATAGAAAATCTAGAATGGTTAATTAAAATTCAATGAGAAATGAATTTGTTGGGAATTTCAGTTCACCTACCCCTCGTTATTTACTTAATTTGTTCGATAGTAATCTAATATTCAATTGAACACGCCCTCTCGAGCTATGCCAAACTAATTCTACTTAGTGAAGTAATTAAATTATTTTAATGATTTATCAAGAGTGAATCGCATATCGATCTATGAAATCCCCTAGTTTTCGCCCTACCGGACTATGACTATCGGTGCGTATCAAATTTCATATTTCTACGTAAATTGTAAATCGATGGACTATGCTACTTGTTCCTATCACAAGTTATTCTCTCGAACTCACTCGCGATATAAAATTTGTTAATAAAGTTAGCTACGCTCTAACAACACAATAACACAATAGCATAATCAAGAATAAATCAGCAATCAACACTTGAATTAATTAAATCAAAAATCGGGATATGATGCCCTTAAATCCCAACAAATATGTAAGTTAGCAACTCGAATTCATAGTAAAAATAAACATAACAATGTTTAAATGATAAAACTAGATTAGAAATACTATTCGTGACGAAAGTGCAAGGAACAGTGTCCGGAAATCTCGATAAATTCAATCCAAGCGCAAAATCCTCTCTAAGGCTTGTGGTGGCTGCTGGATACTGTCTGAATGCCCCAAAATTCGTCCAAATCCCCTTACCATATCATTCCCTAAGCAGAAATAAGGGAGAAATCGGCCAAAAATCTTTCCAAAAAATCAACTACGCCCGAACAGACATAAGTTTCCACCTGGGCAGATGGCTTTCGCAAATCTCCTTTTATTTTCTCCTCGACGCGCCCGGGCGGATATAAGTCTCCGCCCGGGCGGATAGCTTTCGCACATCTTCTAATTTTCCACATCTTGCAGGCGCCCGGGCGGATGAAAGTGTTGGCTCGGGCAGAGGTCTCTCGCACATTGACCAATTTTCTTCAGTTTATTCACGAATTTCCTGCATTTTCACCCACGAGACATATGAGCAACAAGAAAACATAATATACATCAAAATGTCACAAAATGCATGCAATCTAAACGATATGTGCAACAAAATGAACCATCACATAATATGAAAAACATGTAAAATCCACCTATATCAGTCACAATCAATTCACAGTCCTCTAATTTTTTTTTTACTTTATCAATTCATAAAAACATGCATAACTTTCTATATTCTTTAAAACTTCAAAAAAATGGCTTATGACATTCTTATACGTCGAATGCTAAAAATAGCATAAATATTAAAATACGTTAAAATTTCTAAAACTAGCATATATAAAACATTAAAACTTCTAAAAATAACATTTAACATGATATGAAATTGTTCTAGGAAGTTGCAAACTGCTCTCGAATTTCCTCAAACTGACCAAACATGATTCAACTCTATACTTACTCGGACGACACCGAACTTTGACTTAATGGTGACGACTAGATTCCACAATTTTAAAAATACCAATATTATCCAGAAGCTTCCTGGAAATTTGATCTTAGGAACTTCGTTTAAAAAACGACTCGATTAGCTTACCGAACAACCTTATGCCCCCGTTTTAACGTTTTCGGGAAATGACCAAACTACGCTTCCAGACATTTATTAACATCCCAAGACCCAATTTATGCTTTTGGTAGTCCCCAAACCCAAGCCAAAACCGAAACCATAATAAGATATTTAACCTAGGCATGTTTCGTCTCTATTTTGACACATTTGGACATTTTACGACCACGGCTAAAAATGACTCTGAACCAGGCCCTAGGACCCTTCCTTAGACACAACTTAAGCCCATGACAGGCCCTTTTGGACTCAGCCTAAAAAGCGTTTGGGCGCTCTATGTTCGATGTAGAATCCATCAGATACATATCGATTTCTTTATTTTATGATGGATCATGACAAGATATTTGTCTCATCAATACACCATCCCATAGCCCCATAGAACCACACACACCAAACCAGCCCCATGACGGCAACTTGTGCACTCTCGGCCGCAGCGTTTCTCCAGCCAGTCCAAGCCCTAACTTACCCTGATCGAGACCTTCCTAGGACCCTAAACCAACCCTCCAGATCATGGCTAGGATCCCATGCATCTCCCTTAGAAGTAGGTTTCCCCAAAGCACCCGAATCCCCCTCTCAGCCTTCACGCACCTTGCGTGCAGGCTAGTTCGGCTATTCTAGCCTTCCTTTTTGCTCTTGTCTCTTCACAATCTACCCTTAAACGTCTAGCTCGATGCTTGAATCTCTTGGTTGTCATCCCTCTTTCAACAATTCCCAAAAATGTCAAGGATTCTTTATGAAAACATGAGGTGCGCATGTATGAAACTTAAAAACCATCATCCTCATGAACTTACATACAAAATCGAATACATGAAATATTATGGAATGAATGAGTGTATAAAGAAAGGTTTAAACATGCCTTGATCATTTATGCTTATGAATAACAAGTAACGGCGTGACAAGAGACTAACGGAGTTTGCAAATTTCTTCCTCCCTTCGGCTATGGAGCTTTCGGCCTCATAGGGTTTAGTGTGTGTGAGTTGTGTGTGCTGAATGGTGAAGGAGGCGTGTGATATGTGTGTTAAGTATGCCTAGGGTTTTAATTAGGTTGCTAGGTGGGTTTTAGGTTAGATTAAAGGCCCTGTAATTTCTTTTAATTAATTACTACTAATATAGGCCCATTAAAGAGTTAATTAAATCAATAATAAATCCACTAGGTCCAAATGATGATTAAAAATATCTGGCGACTGGTTTCTAGTACCGTAAATCATAAAATTCTCATTTTCTAGCACAAGTTCATTCCTTGGTAACTATAAATTCACCACTTTCCTATTTTAGATCACTAAATATGAAGTTTAAAATTCTTAAAACTCTAAAAATAGACATCTTATCAAAATCGTCCCCGATTCTCTCGCCTTGGCCGTACGTCGCGTATTCAACTGCCGAAAGTTCAAATTCACAACATTTGGTTAAATATTCATTAAATCATACAAATACTTAAACATAACTTTAGACCACTTATTTAAAAAAATTATAATTAATTTTCATGCATGCATGTGGTTAGTGTGTTCGGGTTTTTGGACGTTACAATTCCTCCCCCTTTAAAAAAATTCCATCCTCGAAATTAGTACTCACCGAAAAGATCAGGTTAGCAGCTCCTCATGTCGGTCTCCATCTCCTAAGTAGCTTCATTTTCTGGATGATTCAGCCACTTGACCTTGACCATCTTGATCACCATATTACGCAGCCTCCTCTCCTGCCTACCTAAGATATGCATCGGTTTCTCCTCGTAGGACAAGTTTGGAGTAAGCTGTAGTGGCTCATAATTCAGTACATGTGATGGATTTTACATGTACTTGCAGAGCATAAAAAAATGAAAGATATTGTGAACTCCAGCTAGATTAGGTGGTAAGGCCACCTTCTATGCCAATGCTCCCATCCTTTCCAAGATGTCAAAAGATCCAATAAACCTCGGGTTGAGCTTGCCCTTCTTCCAAAACCACATAACTCCCTTCATGAGGTGCTATTTTGACAAAGACGTGATCACTAACGCCAAAATCGACATCTCTCCTCCTCTAGTCTACATAACTCTTCTATCTATTCTTCCCGTCTTCATCATATCCTGGATCTTAACTACCAAATCCGCAGTCCGCTGAAAAATATCCGGTCCAACCTCGGCTCTCTCTCCGACATCATCCCAATTAATCAGTGACCTACACTTCCTTTCGTAAAGAGCCTCGTATGGAGCCATACCTATAACGACTGATAGTTGTTGTTATAGGTAAACTCAACTAGCGGCAGTTTCGGATCCCAAATACCCTAGAAGTTGATCACACAATCCCGTAGCAAGTCCTCCAAAATCTTGATCACCCTCTCCGATTGGCCGTCAATCTGCGGATGAAAGGCCATACTAAACAACAACTTACTATTTCTCGAATATACAGTTCGACATACTGTGACATAGAGTATGTCGTCTTCACTGGCAGGAAATGCGCTGATTTAGTCAAACAATCCACGATCACCCAAATAGTAGTGTAGCCCTTCATTGTTTTTGGCAAACCAACCGCAAAGTCCATCGTAATATTATGCCACTTCCACTAGAGAATAGGGAGCGGCCTCATAAACCTCGCTGGTCTCTGATGTTCTGCCTTCACCTATTGACAAGTGAGGCATTCTGACACAAACATCCGAATGTCTCTCTTTATGCTCGGCCACCAATAGAGTAATTGTAGGTCTTTGTACATCTTTGTCATCCCTGGGTGAATAGAGTACGACGAAGCATGAGCCTTTGACATAATCTTGACTCTCAACAAATCAACACTAGGTACACATAGAAGGCCCCTATGTATGAAAATGTCGTCCTCCACCGAATACAAAGTACTGCCCTTCGATTTGTCCCTCGTCTTCCACTTCTGAAACTGCTCATCAGTAGACTGCTCAGTACGAATGCAGTCTCTCAGAGTGGATTGCACCGTCAAAGTAGATAATCCCGGAGCATGGCCTCTAGCATAAATCTCAAGGTCGAATCTCCGCATCTCTATCTGGAGAGGTTTCTATACTGCTAAGTGTCCTACTACTGCTGTATTCCTGCCCAATGCATCGGCCACCACATTAGCTTTCCCAGGGTGGAAGCTAATGTCACAATGATAGTCCTTAACCAACTCCAACCATTGCCTTTGTCTCATGTTCAGCTCCTTCTGAGTAAAGAAATACTTAAGGCTCTTGTGACCGGTGAAAATCTTGCATTTCTCACCGTACAAGTAATGTCTCTAGATCTTCAATGCAAAAACAACTGCAGCTAATTCAAGGTCGTGCATTGGATAGTTCTTTTCTTGAATTTTCAGCTGTCTGGATGCATAGGAGATCACCCTTTAATTCTACATCAATACTGTAGAACCCGTAACTTAGACTACGTATAAGCCATGCAAAATTCTAGTATTTTAAATGATTTTATTTCATGAGCATTTAAATGATTTTCCATAAGTTAATTATTTCATGCAGCAGTTTGATTTTTATCAGTTCAGTTAATTCAGTGAGACCGGACTGGAGTTAGAGTTTAGAGATAAAATTTAAGATTCAGAAAAACATTTTCAGAATTTATTTTAGCTAGCAAGTGAGTTCATTTAAGTTAAAAAGGAGGTTTGAGGATTTAATTTAATTACTTGAGGTGAGTAGAAAATAAATTTATTTAAGTTCCTTAATTAAGGGATTAATTCACTAAATTAATTAAAAGATAGGTGAGAGTTTTAAGGGTTATAAATTTAGTAAATAATTAACATTCCTCCCTTCATTTTTATTGAAGAATTCGGCCACCACCTTAGTAGATTAAACAAGGACTTGCCAACTCACCTTTGACCTATTCTTTGTTGAGTTAGCATACTAATCTTTTTAATTCTTGATCCACCTTAATTAATTAATTAATGAGCATTATCCTAGTCTAGAAAGCATGAGGATTTCGGTCACCACCTTCTAGAGTCATCCAACAACTCATTTGATATCCAACAAGAATTCAAATTTCAAAAAGGGGAGACTTGGTCTTGCATGCATCCCACCTATATTGCACCCATCTCCCTCACTCCCCTAACCATTTTCCCCTCTCCCTTAGTCTCGAAATTCAGAGTGTTTTGGAGAGAAAAAAAAAACGTGAGCACCATAGCTAGGAAGAGAGGGAAAAAAAAAATCGAGCTAGCAAGGTAGAATAGAAAGCGCTTCACCTCCTCCGCGCCGAATCGTCTCGTCCTTTCGTTTTTCTTTCAAACGAAACCAGACATGCATATATTCTTCCTTGACTCTTCAATCAAGTCCTAATATCATTTATTTTCATTACATGATCATTTTTCTATGGCAAAAATCGAAATACAGCAAGCATTTTTCAGAAAAACCAACATGCAGAATTTTGGCTTTCATTGTGCAGTTTCACGGTTTGCTTTGTGTTGTGGATTTCAGGTATTGACTCGATTCCAGGCTCCTAATGCGACATCTAGACATGTAATAGGATGCATTAGGACCATGTTGGTCCATTCATTTAACCCCATGCACGCTGGAAAACACGAGAATGACAGCAATTCAACCTCTTGTCCAATTAAGCTTTTCGAAATTTTGTTTTGCTGTCATATAGGGAATGAATCTGATCATGGCTGCCACAAGGCCTATAGCTATGGTTAGATCACTTCCCTAGCATGTCTAAGATGTGAATAAGTCACCCTTTTGGTGGCTTGGTCCATGGTTAATCGGTTTTTAAATTAAAACTCAAGAACAGCCCCTGCACCCTTTCGCCCCTCTTCATTTTTCAGCATGTGTGTGTTCGATTTTATGGAATGGTGTGGATCTTGGTTGGCCTATGGCCCTTAGCCACGGTTCATACCATGCTCCTAAATGTCTAGATCGTGCCATGGTCAATCAAATGGTCACTGGAACGACACGAGACAGCAAATGAATCACAACAGCCCACGCGCAGGTTTGGCTCTCGGTGGGAAGTTTCGGTTGTTCATGGTGTGGTTTGGATTGTGGCTGGCCTAGGGCCCTTAGCCGTGGTTCAAATCATTCTTTGGGATATTGGTAAGAGTCTCTGGTTGGTGGTTCAAGCCCCAATGGTCGGTAGTCTCGAAAACGACACAAGGAAAGCAAGTGCGCAGCTGCTGTAATTTTGACAGCAAGTATGCTGCTGTTCTCAGGCGTTGTTTGAGTTCTTGGTTGGATTTTAGCCCATGGGCTTGGACTGGACAGTTCCTCATTGAGTTAGGAAGGTCATGTTTTTGGCCGTTCATTATTCGGATCATTTTTGAGGTCGTACGAGAATTTACGGTGCGATGTGCCAAATTGACTCTCGAAAGAGCGTTTCATGTTTTGGCCTTCATTCACCTAAGATTCGACATTCATCATTTGAGGAGCATTAATTCATCATTTTAAGCGTATTTCAATCATGACTATATGATGTTTCAGTGTTGGTTCGGGTTGGTTCGGAGTCATGATTAAATACGAAGTTATTAGGCTTATTTGTCTCAGTTTTTGGTTTTTAATTGCATGGTTTGGTCAAGTAAATACTATTGCATATTTTTCATGGCATATTTAGGTTGCAGCGAGCCTGGGAGCGATCCAATCCATTCAGTAAAATTGTTACATGATATTTAATTCAGTTATTTAATTATATTACGTGCAAAAATACAAATTTTGAGATTTATGCGATATGGCTTGTGGTCACTTTACTATCATGATTAAATCCGGTCGTCAGTTACCGGTTATCAGAGCATTACAAAGTCCTGTCGCCAGTTACAGGCCCGGTCGCCAGTTACCGGTCAGTTCAGTGTTTCACCCAGTACTGTGGCAGTGGTCTGATCAGACGTACATTACTATGTCCTGTCGTCAGTTACCGGTCAGTTCAGTTCAGAGACCACATGCGTAGACCATAATCTCACCAGAAAATTATTACAGGCTATTTCAGTACAGGGCTCCAAGGAGCAAACATTTTCACTACGATTTTCAGTTCAGTTATGCACATATTATAATTAATCATGACACGACATTTTTACGTTATGCCTCATGACATGATATTTTCACTTGCATGCAAGCTTAATATTTATTTATTTATTTGCTATTTACGATATATGCATGTTGAATCTTTAGACTCAATAGACTTGATTGTTGTAGGTGCTGATGATGTCGGGATCGAGGGCGGGGACCAGTGATCAGGCTCGAGTCGGCAGTAGTAGGACCCGAGGACCTCAGTTCAGCATTTATTATTATTTGATGGCTCAAACATTTTAATTATCGTTGGAAAAACCTTTTACTCTTATTCCGAAAATGTTAATTTCTTCCGCTGCCACTTTGAACATCAAACTTTATTTATCAGTTCAGTTATGAATGAGGCAATTTTAATTATTTAAAAGAAAAATTTTAAATTTTCCGTAAATTTTCAAGTAAGTATTTTTAGGCCTTTACAGCTGGTATCAGAGCAATGGTTCTGTATAGGTTTGTACTACTACTGATCTCTAGAAGCTCATGAAGTCATGTCTTCGGTCTGTAAGTTTTACAATTACGCATTTCATTTAAAGCATGAATTATTTTCAACAGCATGATTCATGATATATTTTTTTTCGCCCAGATTTTATTGCTCAGTATTTAAATTTAAATTAATGATGGAATTATGCATGTTAGTTACGTATGGGTTATGTATGGAACAGTATGCCCTCTAGGCGCATCCTCGAGCGCAATAGAGATGAGGAGCCTCGCCGAGAGGACAGGGAGGAGCAGAAACAGGAGAGAGACCTACCACCTCCACCACCGCCTCCATCGGACATGAATGCCCAGATGCTAGCTGGGATGACTCAGTTCTTCGCACAGTTTGCGGGGAACAATGCGGTGGCGACCAGGCCGACAGGGCCCGAGGCTGTTTACGAGAGATTCATGAAGATGTGTCCAAAAGAGTTTTCAGGGACGTCGGACCCCATGATTGCCGAGGTCTGGATCAAGTCCCTCGTGGTTATCTTTGATTTTATGGAGCTTGGAGATGCAGATCGAGTTCGTTGTGCCTCTTATCTGTTCGGAGGAGATGCCCGCTTATGCTGGGAAGGAGCTTCAGTAGCCCTTAACTTGGCTACGCTGTCTTGGACACGCTTCACGGAGGTATTCTACTCAAAATATTTTACAGAGGAGGTGCGCACCTGGTTGACCACTGAGTTCATGAGCCTGAGACAGGGAGATTCGACTGTTACGGAGTTCGTCCGTAAGTTCGAGAGGGGTTGTCATTTTGTACCCCTGATAGCGAACTATGCCAGAGCTAAGTTGATGCATTTCTTGGTGGGTCTACGGCCGATCTTGCGCCGTGATGTTAGGGTGTCTGACCCTACTTCTTATGAGGTCTCTGTCTCCAAAGCCTTAGCCGCAGAGCAGGATCAGCGGGACATCGAGAGAGACCGTCAGGGCAAGCGCCCAATCCAGGTACCACACCGTCCTCCTCCTCAGCAGCATCAGCATCAGAACAAGAGGCCGTATCACGGCCCGCCCAGAAACAGAGGAGGACCTCAGCAGCAGCAGCAGCAGGGACGTGCCATCCCGAGGACCTTTGAGCATCCGGCTTGCCCTAAATGCTCACGCCGCCATGCCGGAGTATGTATGTTTGGCTCAGAGAAGGGTTACAAGTGTGGTAGCCCAGGCCACACGCTGCCGTATTGCCCTCAGAAGAACCTGCCTACCCAGGGCAGAGTGTTTGCTCTCCATGCGACGGAGACGAACCCCGATACTATGTTGATGACAGGTACTTTGCAGCTTTAAGTTTACATTTGAAATTTAATGTTTTGGGAAACGGGATTTAGATTTTGAACTTAGTTTTCCGATAAGATTGCATGCTCTACTCAGTATTTATTTCCGGGATTTAGTTAGAAGAATTGTGACCTTTGCATGTCTATAAGCTTAGCTCTTATGATTATTGGGTTCCGCTTAGTGTTCCGAACTTTCAGGGAGAATTTTCATAGCTGGCTCAGCTACCAAGGCCTTGATAGATTCAGGGGCCACTCACTCATTCATTTCAGAGGTCTTTGCTAATTTCCTCAAAGTTAAGACCATTGGGCTAAATATAGCCTATTCCGTAGTACTTCCGTCTGGCGTGGAGATGACAGCCACCAATGTGATACGAGACATAGATCTTGAGCTCCATGGCAATCTTGTCTATGCGGATCTTATCGTGTTGCCGATGCCAGAGTTTGACATCATCCTAGGGATGGACTGGCTATTGCGGAACAGAGTTTTGATTGACTTCCAGCGGAGATCTGTTCTAGTCCGACCGCCTGAAATGACGCAGTTCTTATTCGAGCCGGACAGGTACTTTCCTTTACCGCATATTATTCCTTATGTCCAGGCTAGGAAGCTCATGCATAGAGGGTGTCGGGCGTTTCTAGCAACCTTTGTATCTGTCCCCGAGGAACCCAGTCAGTCAGCTTCAGATGTTCCGATTGTTAGAGACTTCTTAGACGTTTTTCCTGAGGACGTCTCTGGTATGCCACCTGAGAGAGACGTGGAGTTTTCTATCGAGCTTATGCCAGGTACGGTTCCGATCTCCAAAGCACCGTACCGACTTGCACCGACAGAGATGCCAGAGCTTAAGAAGCAGATTCAGGAACTTCTAGACAAGGGGTTTATTCACCCTAGCTTCTCACCTTGGGGCGCGCCAGTCTTGTTTATTAAGAAGAAAGATGGCACGATGAGGCTTTGTATTGACTATCGGGAATTGAACAGGGTTACAATGAAGAATAAATACCCACTTCCGAGGATTGAGGATCTGTTTGACCAGTTGCAGGGAGCTTCGATTTTCTCCAAGATAGATCTGCGTTCCGGTTATCACCAGTTAAGGGTGAGAGATGCTGATGTTTCAAAAACAGCTTTCAGGACTCGTTATGGCCACTACGAGTTCCTTGTGATGCCGTTCGGTTTGACCAATGCGCCAGCGATCTTCATGGATCTCATGAATCGCGTATTTCAGCCGTACCTCGACCAGTTTGTGATAGTGTTCATAGACGACATTCTCGTCTACTCCAAGAATCGGGAGGATCAGAGCAGGCATCTGACCACAGTGTTGCAGATATTGCAGAAGCACATATTATTCGCAAAGTTCAGTAAATGCGAATTCTGGTTAGAGAAAGTGGCGTTCTTAGGCCACATTGTTTCCAGCAGTGGCATCGAGGTAGACCCAGCGAAAGTTGCAGCAGTCAGAGATTGGGTTGTACCGCAGAGTGCATCAGAGATCCACAGTTTTCTTGGCTTAGCAGGATATTATCGGAAGTTCATCAAGGGATTCTCCTCGATTGCAGTTCCACTCACAGCACTGACCAAGAAAAATGTGAAATTTGTTTGGAGCAAGGAGTGTCAGAAGAGCTTCGATACTTTGAAGCAAGCTCTTATCTCAGCACCAGTTTTGGCCGTGCCGTCAGGGTCCGGTGAGTTTGTACTGTATACCGATGCTTCGAAGCTCCGTCTTGGCGCCGTATTGATGCAGCATGGGAAGGTGATAGCATATGCTTCTAGACAGTTGAAGACTCATGAGAAGAACTACCCTACCCATGATCTAGAATTGGCCGCCGTAGTTTTTGCACTGAAGATTTGGAGGCACTATCTGTATGGAGAGAAATGCCAGATCTTTACCGACCACAAGAGCCTCAAGTATTTCTTTACGCAGAAGAAACTGAACATGCGTCAGAGGCGTTGGTTGGAGCTGGTGAAGGATTATGATTGTGACATTAGCTACCACCCGGGTAAAGCTAATGTAGTTGCGGATGCACTGAGCAGGAAAGTTGCAGCGATGACCCATTTGACAGTTTCGAGACCTCTTTAGTTTGAGATGCAGAGGTTTGATCTTGAGACTTATCCTCGAGGTAGAGTTCCTTGTCTATCTACCTTGACCAGTCAGTCTTTTCTTATGGACCGTATTCGCAGTGGTCAGTCATCAGATGAGCAGTTGGCCAAGTGGAAGCAGAGAGATGAGGCCAAGGGCAGTCTCTTGTATTCAGTCAGTGATGGTATTGTGAGATACCGAGACAGGATATGGGTTCCTAGCAGTGATTCTGTCCGAGCAGATATTCTATCAGAAGCCCATATGTCGCCGTATTCTATTCATCCAGGGAGTACGAAGATGTACAAAGATCTGCAGCAATTGTATTGGTGGCCTGGTATGAAGAAGGACATCAGACAATTTGTATCCGAGTGTCTGAACTGTCAGTTAGTGAAGGCCGAGCATCAGATACCAGCAGGGTTGCTCAAGCCTCTTCCTATTCCCGAGTGGAAGTGGGAGAATGTTACCATGGACTTTGTGACCGGATTGCCGAGTTCAGCCAGAGGATCGAATGCCATCTGGGTGATTGTAGATCGTCTTACCAAATCAGCGCACTTCTTGCCTATTAAGACGACTTTCACCATGGTTCAGTATGCGGAGTTGTATATTCGGGAGATAGTCTGACTCCATGGTATTCCAGTTTCTATCGTATCTCACAGAGATCCCAGATTCACTTCCTCGCTTTGGAAGAGCTTGCATTCGACTATGGGTACGAAGTTGCTGTTTAGCACAGCTTTCCATCCGCAGACAGATGGGCAGTAAGAGCGAGTCATTCAGATTTTGAAGGATCTTCTCCGTGCTTGCGTCATTGATTTCTCTGGGAGTTGGGAGTCGAACTTGCCATTGGTAGAGTTCACCTATAACAACAGCTTTCAGTCGTCGATAGGAATGGCTCCGTATGAAGCTTTGTATGGTCGCAAGTGCAGATCTCCTGTTCACTGGGATGAAATAGGAGAGAGAGCAGAGTTGGGTCCAGAGATTATTCAGCAGACTGTCGACGTAGTAGCCCGGATCCGTGATAGAATGAGGACTGCTCAGAGTCGACAGAAGAGCTATGCAGATCAGAGGAGGAGAGATTTAGAGTTCGCTGTCGGCGACCATGTCTTTGTGAAGGTGGCACCTATGAAGGGTGTCATGCGATTTGGGAAGAAAGGGAAGCTCAGTCCGAGATTTATTGGACCATTTGAGATCCTTGACAGAGTTGGGACGCTAGCTTATCGTGTGACTCTTCCACCGAACCTGGCCGGAGTACACAATGTCTTTCACGTCTCTATGCTGAGGAATTACATGGCCAATCCTTCGCATGTCTTGAACTTAGAGCCATTGCAACTTATTCCGAACCTATCTTATGAGGAGAGGCCAGTGCAGATCTTAGACAGGCAGGAGAAGAAGCTTCAGAACAAGCTGGTTAAGCGAGTCAAAGTCAAATGGCTCAACCATTCAGAGGAGGAAGCTACATGGGAGTCTGAGCCGAAGATGAGAGATAGTTACCCCGAGTTATTCGGTGAGTTTTAAATTCGAGGACGAAATTTCTTTTAAGGGGGGAAGGATTATAGAACCCGTAACTTAGACTACGTATAAGCCATAAAAAATTCTAGTATTTTAAATGATTTTATTCCATGAGCATTTAAATGATTTTCCTTAAGTTAATTATTTCATGCAGCAGTTTGATTTTTATCAGTTCAGTTAATTCAGTGAGGCCGGACTGGAGTTAGAGTTTAGAGATAAAATTTAAGATTCAGAAAAACATTTTCAGAATTTATTTTAGCTAACAAGTAAGTTCATTTAAGTTAAAAAGGAGGTTTGAGGATTTAATTTAATTACTTGAGGTGAGTAGAAAATAAATTTATTTAAGTTCCTTAATTAAGGGATTAATTCACTAAATTAATTAAAAGATAGGTGAGGCTTTTAAGGGTTATAAATTTAGTAAATAATCAACATTCCTCCCTTCATTTTTATTGAAGAATTCGGCCACCCCCTTAGTAGATTAAACAAGGACTTGCCAACTCACCTTTGACCTATTCTTTGTTGAGTTAGCATACTAATCTTTTTAATTCTTGATCCACCTTAATTATTTAATTAATGAGCATTATCCTAGTCTAGAAAGCATGAGTATTTCGGTCACCACCTTCTAGAGTCATCCAACAACTCATTTGATATCCAACAAGAATTCAAATTTCAAAAAGGGGAGACTTGGTCTTGCATGCATCCCACCTATATTGCACCCATCTCCCTCACTCCCCTAACCATTTTCCCATCTCCCTTAGTCTCGAAATTCAGATTGTTTTGGAGAGAAAAAAAACGTGAGCACCATAGCTAGGAAGAGAGGAAAAAAAAAATCGAGCTAGCAAGGTAGAATAGAAAGCGCTCCACCTCCTCCGCGCCGAATCGTCTCGTCCTTTCGTTTTTCTTTCAAACGAAACCAGGCATGCATATATTCTTCCTTGACTCTTCAATCAAATCCTAATATCATTTATTTTCATTACATGATCATTTTTCTATGGCAAAAATCGAAATACAGCAAGCATTTTTCAGAAAAACCAACATGCAGAATTTCGGCTTTCATTGTGCAGTTTCACGGTTTGCTTTGTGTTGTGGATTTCAGGTATTGGCTCGATTCCAGGCTCCTAATGCGACATCTAGACATGTAATAGGATGCATTAGGACCATGTTGGTCCATTCATTTAACCCCATGCACGCTGGAAAACACGAGAATGACAGCAATTCCACCTCTTGTCCAATTAAGCTTTTCGAAATTTTGTTTTGCTGTCATATAGGGAATGAATCTGATCATGGCTGCCACAAGGCCTATAGCTATGGTTAGATCACTTCCCTAGCATGTCTAAGACGTGACTAAGTCGCTCTTTTGGTGGCTTGGTCCATGGTTAATCGGTTTTTAAATTAAAACTCAAGAACAGCCCCTGCACCCTTTCGCCCCTCTTCATTTTACAGCATGTGTGTGTTCGATTTTATGGAATGGTGTGGATCTTGGTTGGCCTATGGGTCTAGCCATGGTTCTTACCATGCCCCTAGATGTCTAGATCTTGCCATGGTCAATCAAATGGCCACTGGAACGACACGAGACAGCAAATGAATCACAACAGCCCACGCGCAGGTTTGGCTCTCGGTGGGGAAGTTTCGGTTGTTCATGGTGTGGTTTGGATTGTGGCTGGCCTAAGGCCCTTAGCCATGGTTCAAATCATTCTTTGGGATGTTGTAAGAGTCTCTGGTCAGTGGTTCAAGCCCCAATGGCCGGTAGTCTCGAAAACGACACAAGGAAAGCAAGTGCGCAGCTGCTGTAATTTTGACAGCAAGTGTGCTGCTGTTCTCAGGCGTCATTTGAGTTCTTGGTTGGCTTTTAGCCCATGGACTTGGACTGAACAGTGCCTCATCAAGTTAGGAAGGTCATGTTTTTGGCCGTTTGTCATTCGGATCATTTTTGAGGTCGTACGAGAATTTACGGTGCTATGTGCCAAATTGACTCTCGAAAAAGCATTTCATGTTTTGGCCTTCATTCACCTAAGATTCGACATGCATCATTTGAGGAGCATTAATTCATCATTTTAAGCGTATTTTAATCATGACTATATGATGTTTCAGTGTTGGTTCGGGTTGGTTCGGAGTCATGATTAAATACGAAGTCATTAGGCGCATTTGTGTCAGTTTTTGGTTTTTAATTGCATGGTTTGGTCAAGTAAAAACTATTGCATATTTTTCATGGCATATTTAGGTTGCAGCGAGCCTGGGAGCGATCCAATCCATTCAGTAAAATTGTTACAGGATATTTAATTCAGTTATTTAATTATATTACGTGCAAAAATACAAATTTTGAGATTTATGCGATATGGCTTGTGGTCACTTTACTATCATGATTAAATCCGGTCGTCAGTTACCGGTTATGAGAGCATTACTAAGTCCTGTCGCCAGTTACAGGCCCGGTCGCCAGTTACCGGTCAGTTCAGTGTTTCACCCAGTACTGTGGCAGTGGTCTGATCAGACGTACATTACTAAGTCATGTCGCCAGTTACAGGCCCGGTCGCCAGTTACCGGTCAGTTCAGTTCAGGGACCACATGCGTAGACCATAATCTCACCAGAAAATTATTACAGGCTATTTCAGTACAGAGCTCCAAGGAGCAAACATTTTCACTATGATTTTCAGTTCAGTTATGCACGTATTATAATTAATCATGACACGACATTTTTACGTTATGCCTCATGACATGTTATTTTCACTTGCAGGCAAGCTTATTATTTATTTATTTACTTGCTATTTACGATATATGCATGTTGAATCTTTAGACTCACTAGACTTGATTGTTGTAGGTGCTGATGATGTCGGGACCGAGGGCGGGGACCAGTGAGCAGGCTCGAGTCGGCAGTAGTAGGACCCGAGGACCTCAGTTCAGCATTTATTATTATTTGATGGCTCAAACATTTTAATTATCGTTGGAAAAACCTTTTACTGTTATTCCAAAAATGTTAATTTCTTCTGCTGCCACTTTGAACATCAAACTTTATTTATCAGTTCAGTTATGAATGAGGCAATTTTAATTATTTAAAAGAAAAATTTTAAATTTTCCGTAAATTTTCAAGTAAGGATTTTAGGGCCTCTACAAATACAGCGTCGAGGCCGTGCTTCGAAGAATTAGTGAATAACACATAATCCCATTGCTTAGAAGGCATTGCTAGAACTGGTGCTGCAGTAATTTCTTGCTTCAACTTCTCGAAACTGCTCTGACACTCGGCACTCCACACAAACTTGACATTTTTCTTCATCAGACCTGTCAAGGGCACTGCCATAGACGAAAAGCCCTTGATCAACTTGCAATAACAACCAGCCCTAAGAAAATGCGAATCTCGGATACATTCCCAGGCACTGACCACTCCATTACAGCTTCGATCTTAGATGGGTCGACCTCTATTCCATCCCTCAAAATAATGTGGCCTAAGAATGCATACTTCTCCAACCATAACTCACACTCGCTGAACTTGGCAAAAAACTTTTGATCTCGAAGCACCTGCAGTGCCGTCCTCAGATGCTGACCATGCTCCTCACGAATTCTCGAATAGATCTGAATGTCGTCTATGAACATGATAATAAACTGGTCCAAATACGGCTGAAATACATGATTCATGATCCATGAAGATCGCTGGGGCATTTTTCAGACCAAATGGCATCACAAGAAATTTGAAGAAATTCGTAGTGCCCTATAACGAGTTCTGAAAGTTGTTTTATGAACATCCGCTTCTTTGACTTTCAACTAACGATAATCGGAACGAAGATCTATCTTCGAGAACATTGATGCTCCCTGCAATTGATCAAATAGCTCTTCGATCCTTGGCAACAAATAATTGTTCTTCACGGTCACTCTGTTCAACTCTCGGTAATCAATACAGAGTCTCAGACCACCATCTTTCTTCTTCACAAAGAGAACTGGAGTGCCCAATGGAGATGAACTTGGACGTATAAAACAATTGTCTAACAACTCTTGAATATGATCTTTCAGATCTTTAATCACCAAAGGTGCAAGATGATAAGGTTCCTTAGAAATTGGAACGGTACCCGGCATCAGCTCGATAGAAAAATCAACCTCACTGGTGGAACGCCAGTCATGTTGTCGAGAAAAACATCATGAAATTCCCTGACGACCTATACCTCCTTAGTAGTTCGACTGCCAGTGTCAGGAACCGAGACAAAACTAGCCAGGAAAGCTTGACATCCCTTAATCAACAATTTTCTCGCGCACAATCAAGAGATAATGCGCAGCATAAGAGTGCTCCGAGCTGCCTCAAATAAGAAAGACTCCCCGTCGACTGGATTAAAAGATACGGTTCTCCGACGGAAGTCGATCGAAGCTCCATTTGCTACCAACCAATCCATACCCAAGATAATGTTAAACTCGGGAATTGGAAGCACAATAAGATATGCTCCAATAGAATAACCTTTAATTTCGAGCTCCACACCTGAAACCACTCGAGACGACAACATCTCTTCTCCCGAAGGTACCATAACTCTAAATCCCAAATTCAACTGCTCAGTTGTGACCTTCAAATGGCTCACAAAAGATTCAGAAATAAAAGAATGTGTAGCTCCAAAATATAACAGCGCATTAGTGGCTACACTCTCAAGACGGATCCTTCCTAAAATCACAGCAACAACATATTCGGCACAAATTTCTTAACTAATAAATGCCCAAAATTACGAATGTTATAGAGTTCACAGTCTAGAATTTTTTAATAGTTGCTAAATAAATAATCAATCAAATCTTACGCAACTAGCAGTTATAACATGCCACCCAAATATCCGAAATAAATTGGCAAAATAAAATGCTGACTAAAATACCTGTGATGAGAGTAGTGTCTAGCTCAGCCTCCTTTGCATGCATAACATACGCCCTCTCAGATGCAAGTGCCTGAAACATAGGGAAATTGAGGGCGATATGCCCTTGCTCTCTACATTTGAAGCACTTCCCAGAGAACCACAGACACCTGCCATAATTGTGGCAGTTGCAATCCTTACACAATGGCTTCACATCACTCTTCGGCGCACCTGGTCTCTGTGGCTGTCTCGGCGCCCCCTGAGACTTTTGCTGACCCTGAACTATGTTAGGAACGTGAAGGGCCTCTTATTCTGCTGACTCAGCAGCCGAGCAAGATTCCTCTTGCGCTGCATCTCCAACTTGATGTCTTTCAGTGACTTCTCAAATCTAAAGGCTTTGCAACAACAACATTATAGTCGAGCAGGTCTGGCAGCAACACATCCCGATGAATAATCAACCTCAAACCATCCACGAAATGTCATAACTTCTCTGTAGCATCATTTGTAATCAGTGCACAAAGTAACAGCCCTTGTCAAAATTCTGGACGAAGTCAGCAACAGAAGAATCCCCCCGATGGAGACTCATGAACTCCCTCTTCAACCTCGAACGGACATCAGCAGTGAAGTACTTCTCGAAGATTAGCCTATTAAAGTCCTCCAAAGTTAACGTCACCAGATTCAATCCTCGATCCGCTCTCTCCCACCATAGGGAAGCATCACCCTTCAGCAGATAAACGATTGCAACAAACCCGCTCAGCGTCTGCCATATCCATATATTTAAATATCACCTCCAAAGAACTGGTCCATCCCTTAGCCACGAACGAATCAGTGGTGCCAGAAAAGTCCTCGGGGTCCATCCTCTTGAACCACTCATAAACCACCTCTGGTCGGACCATCGCAGCATTTCCGACATGCTGCTCCAGTAGTCGAGAAATACCAGCTAGCACATGATGACTAGCATCCTGATTTGGAGGAGGTGGTGGAATCTCCTCTTCCTGCCTGTCTCCTCCTCCCAACCTATCATCACTCTCTCTGTGAAAAACTCTTGAAGGAGGCATATATGTACAAGTCATCCAACACGTAACCAACATGAGTTTTAAAATAACATGCGTCTAACATTTATCTTTTACAATCATATAAGCAAGTAAATCTAGACAGTTAAATTTAAAGAAATAAAAATCACAGACCTGAGGCGTGGCTTCTCGAGCTCCTCGAAAACGGTAGCTGGCATAACCCTTTTCAAGAACTACCGCTCTGATAACTAAAACGACCCTAACTTCTAAATTCATTTAAATTACACCAGTTTTTTTTACAACTTTATAAATTCCTACAACTTGCATAATTAATTCATCATAAATAAACGCATAAATAATCAAATAAATGAATTCTATACTATCCAGACTCGTTCATGCGGAATAAGTAAATAAATAAATAACAGTCTAAAATTTTAACTCAATAAATTCTTGCATCTTAATAGTCTATAAATAAAAGCAATAATCCATAAAAGCATCAAAATCTTTAACATATGCGGAATTTCAAGGTCCTCGGGTATGCACTGTGCCTCCCGGATGGCTCTATAGTCCACACCTTGCTACTCAACATAATTATCACCACATGTAATCATTCAAACCTAGTGAGTCTAATGAATCAGCATGCTCAACCCTGATATAGCAAGTACATAATTATTTAATCACATGCGTAAAAATTACATTAACTAAAAATATATTTGTCATGCAACACGAGACCTTAAACAATATGCAACTTTCTAAATCATGCATGAATATGAACTTTTCCATAAAAATAACATTTTAAGAGAAGTATGATCCTCGATAGTGAAAACATTAAGTCGATTGATCAATCTATAAATAATAGTACTTGGCCGTCGGGTTCAACGTTCACTTTTTCGACGATCTCACCAACAATCATAAAATAACTTCACCGTTTACTTCTTCAATGTATCCATTATTATTGAGATTCCCGCCCCCGTTTTCAACGGCTCACTCCCTTTTCATTGCAAGGTCACCGTTCCCGTTTTCAACTTATTCCGTACTACATTTACGTCACGATCAATTCACATTTCTCAAAAATATCTTCCTTGACTTATTAATTCATACAAACAAGAATAACTTTCCATATTCTTTAAAACTTAAAAAAAATGGCTTATGACTCTCCTATAGGTTAAGACTGCTAAAAATAGCATAAGCATGCAAATACGTTAAAACTTCTAAAAATATAATATATATTGCAAAAACATTAAAACTTCTAAACATCACATTTAACACGATATGAGATTATTTTAGGAAGTTTCAAAACCGCCCTAGATTTTTCCTCAAACCGACCGCACCCGATTCAACTTTATACTTACCCGGACAACCCCGAAAATTGACTTAATGGTAACGACTCGATTCCCAATTTTAAAAATTCTAAAAATATCCAGAAGCTTGCAGGAAAATATCATCTAAGGACCTACGTTTAAAAAACGACTCGATTCTCTTAGTGAACAACTCTTATACCTCCGTTTTTGCGTTTCCGGGCAAACAAATAACCAAACTACCCTCCTGACTCGAACCAACCCGAGACCAAACCCTTATTAACATCCCAAGACCCAATTTATGCTGCTAGAAGTCACCAAACCCAAGCCAAAACCGAAACCATAATATGATATTTAACCTAGGCCCGTTTCGTCTCTATTTTGACAGATTTGGATATTTTACGATTCTGAACGGACAACGGCTTGAAAAGACTCCGAACCAGGCCCTAGGACCCTTCCTTAGACACAAATTAAGCACATGACCAGGCTCTTTTGAACTCAAACCAGACGCCCTAAGCTCTAGGCCCCACGAATCAGCGCTGCACCAAACGCGCTCCTCGCGTGCAGCAGGGACTCGAACACTCCAACAACTACTGCAGCCTTTGGCTTGACTTCTATCTCCCACCAGACCCTACCCAAGACCCTAAGGCACGTGCCTCTTCCCTGTTCCAGCCCTTTACACCATCTCCTAGCCCCATAGAACCACATGTACCAAAACAGCCCCAAGACGGAAACTTGTGCACTCTCGGTCAGAGCATTGCTCCAGCCCATCCAAGCCCTAACTGACCCTAAACAAGTTCTTTCTAGAACCATAATCCAACCCTCTAGACTATGTCTAGTACCCCATGCATCTCCCTTAGTAATATGTGTTGGAACTTTACAAGTTTGCAATCTTGATTTTGGTGATAACAAAACCTGTTATTTATGTTACTAATGATCTACATTAGTTGCAGCATCTAGGATCACTTACAAGATGTTTACATCTCAAAACTAAAGACTCAACTGATCGAACAAAATGAATCAGTCTAACTGATTACGTCAATTGAGCAGTCCAGTTGATAGGTAATTCAGCAGAAAAACCTCAGAAGCCTGGCCAGCCGAAGGAATGCCAACTGATCAGTCCAACTGAACGAGTGTGAAATCAGTTCAACTGACGAGTCAACTGATTTCACGAGCCCAACTGAAAGATCAGTTCAACTGACTAGCTCGAAGCATCAGTTAGAATCTTTCAGTTATGGATGAAGACAAACTCTCTCAAGTGGAATCCAGCTGTACGTGAAGGTACAAAGCCATTATCTAGTCAAAGGACGATAATGGACGTTGCATCAGAAAACATTTCAGAAGGGCAGTCGAAAGTCGAGACACAAAAGTCCAAGAAACAAATTCAAGATGCAACGGATACAACCAATGAGTCTCACTGTACGATCAGTTTTCCCGCCTATTTAAAGAGAAGATCAGTGAAGATTCAATATACACACAACACAAGAAGAGAGTGAGAAAAAGAAAAACAGAGAATGGCACGCTCAGTTGCAAATCAGCTTACAGAAGCATTCAAGCCTAGAGGGAACTCGTTACCATTGTATCTGCTTAGTATAGAAGCCATTGTCCCTCAGTATGTGAGAACACTTTTGTTCAGTTCTCACATACACACTCACTCTCAAAACCACTCATAAACAGTCTTGCACAAAGACGTTAAACTTGTGTATGTAGTCTTTCTCACATAGACGTTAAAGAAGTGTAGATTGGAAGGTGCTGCTTTCAGTCGTAGCTAGGAGTTCAGTTTAGGCAGTAGTAGTATAAGTCCTAGCTGAGTGGGTTTGTACAAGCATTTGTATAAATCAAAACCTTCTAGTGGATCCTATCCGTGGAGATAGAAAGGGTGACGTAGGAGCAGTTGAAGTCTTCGAACATCCATAAACATATATTGTGTAGTTAACTGATTAACTATTGTTTTCAAACTATTTTGATCAGTTGGAGTATTCGTCAGTTCAGTTGGCACCGTAACTGAACTGAAGAATGCGAAAACTAATCTGTCTTATCTCGGTTATTCAGTTTACATAAGTTTAAATGTTTTCTAAATATATCAGTACTCTTCACGAAGTGATACGAATCCTCGTACGAATGAAAAGCAAACACGATTATTAAAATCGAGCCCTCAATTCAACAAGAATCGATTAAGTTGTCCCGATCTTTTGAAACAAGTAAGGATTTGTGATATTCACCTCTAAGCGATTATAACTTAGCAACAAATATCAATGATAATAACAATCGAATTTCAAACGAACCTTCAAAGAACTTGTTTTGACAATCCGTGCGAAAAACAATAGACAAACGCCACAAAGATGCAATCTTTGATAAGTTTGATTTGATTTTGAAGACAAAGCTTTTGCCTTGTAAATTTGAGAGAAATCTCAAGAATTTGTTTAAAGTCTGAATTATCACGTTTTTGGTTGATACAATGCATATAAATACGATAAAATAATAAAAGTAGTGTAAAAAGTCATCAAAAGTGTTGGCAACAAAGTTTTACACGGAACTGCGCGCGGTAGCGCGTGATCTCGCACGGTAGCGCGCCATGTTCTTCACATTCCAGCCGGGTGCGCGCGGTAGCCCCGAGACACGAGCGGGGAGGCGCCTTGTTCTGCCCGTGCGCGCGGTTGCGTCGAATCATGGGCGCATGCGCGCGCGTGGCTGCGCTGCTTCTGGCGCGGGGGCGCGCGTGCTGCTGTCCTCATGGTCTTTTAGCACTAGAATTACATTCCAAACACTTCCATCATTGTGTCCATGTTCCTCAAGTTCCTCTAATTTAGACATCCCATTTATTGAACTTCCTTGGTAGTTCACCATGAATCCTTGAAGTGCTTTTTTAAACTTCTTGCTACGGCCCCTCGTTATAGGTCCTTCAGGCAACTCCAACGACTCCCATGCCTTCTTTGATGCTTGACCAACCACGTTTGCATCATCCTCCCCTTCTTGAAAAGGATTTGTCCTCAAATCTTGATCATCTCCTACATCAAACAACGAAAGATCACTAACATTAAAAGTAGGACTGACATTGTACTCACCTGGTAAGTCGAGTTTGTAGGCATTGTCGTTGATCCTTTCAAGCACTAGAAATGGTCCATCACCCCTAGATAAGAGCTTCGAACGTCGCTTTTCAGGAAATCTTTCCTTCCTTAAGTGCAACCACACCCAATCTCCCTTTTCAATAATCATCTTTTTCCTTCCCTTGTTGGCTTGATTCGTGTATTTTAAATTCTTCTTCTCGATATTAGCCTTAACCTTCTCATGCAAACTCCTAACAAATTCAGCTTTCTTCTTTCCATCCATGTTTAACCTTTCACTCACAGGCAAAGACATTAAATCCAAAGGAGTTAAAGGGTTAAAACCATAAACAATCTCAAATTGCGAATAATTTGTAGTAGAATGCACGCTACGATTATACGCAAACTCAACAAATGATAAACATTCTTCCCAATTTTTCAAGTTCTTTTTAAGTATAGCACACAAAAGTGTTCCAAGAGTTCTATTAACAACTTCAGTTTGTCCATCCGTTTGAGGATGACATGTAGTAGAAAACAACAGTTTTGTGCCAAGTTTAGCCCACAAAGTTTTCCAAAAGTAACTCAAAAATTTAACATCACGATCAGATACAATAGTCCTAGGCATACCATGCAACCTAACGACTTCCTTGAAGAACAAATCCGCAATGTTTGATGCATCATCGGTTTTATGACAAGCAATAAAATGTGCCATCTTAGAGAATTTATCAACAACAACAAATATTGAATCCCTCCCATTCTTATTCCTCGGAAAACCTAAAACAAAATCCATAGAAATATCAATCCAAGGTTCACTAGGAACAGGAAGTGGTGTATACAATCCATGTGGTTGTGTTCGAGACTTAGCTTGTCTACAAGTAATGCACTTTTCACAAACACGCTCAACATCACGTTTCATATGTGGCCAATAAAAAAGCTCATGCAAACAATTCAAAGTTTTAGCCACACCAAAGTGCCCCATCAAACCACCACCATGTGCCTCCCTTACAAGTAACTCACGGATTGATGACTTAGGAATGTACAATCTATCTTCTCTAAATAAAAACCCATTATGCAAATAAAATTTGTCATGTGGACCATGCATACATGTTTCAAATATCTCCTTAAAATCCTCGTCCAACAAATACAACTCTTTCACATGCTCAAATCCCAAGATTTTCGAGTACAAGGTAGAGATTAATACGTACCTCCGTGATAGTGCGTCGGTCACTACATTATCCTTACCTTGTTTGTATTTGATTATGTAGGGAAATGTACCTATGAATGCCACCCACTTGGCATGCCGCTTGTTCAGTTTCTGTTGTCCACTAAGGTACTTTAGAGACTCATGGTCGGTATGGATCACAAACTCCTTAGGCCTCAAGTAGTGTTGCCACATCTCCAAAGTCCTCACAAGTGCGTACAACTCCTTGTCATACGTTGGATAGTTCAGTGCTGCTCCATTGAGTTTCTCACTAAAGTACGCCACTGTTCGTCCTCCTTGCATCAAAACCCCATCAATACCTATACCTGAAGCATCACATTCAATTTCAAAAGTATTAGAAAAATCAGGCAAAACAAGTAAAGGCGTATTAATTAATTTTTGTTTAATAATATTAAAAGACTTCTCTTGCTCCTCGCCCCAATGAAATGGAATGTTCTTCTTAATCACCGCCGTCATCGGTGCAGCCAATGTGCTAAAATCTTTTACAAACCTCCTATAGAAGCTTGCAAGAGCATGAAAGCTTCGAACTTGACCAACAGAAGCAGGCGTTGGCCAATCTCGAATAGCACTTACCTTGTCCTCATCCACTTGTATCCCTTGTGAACTTACCACAAAACCAAGAAAGACAAGTTTGCTTGTAAAAAAATCACATTTCTTAAGATTAGCATATAAATGTTCAGCCCTAAGTGTTGTCAGTACAAGTCTCAAATGCTCAACATGCTCTTCTAAATCTTTGCTATACACTAGGATATCATCAAAATAAACCACAACAAACTTTCCTATGTGTGCACGCAAAACATGATTCATTAACCTCATAAAAGTTCTAGGAGCGTTAGCTAAGCCAAAAGGCATGACCATCCACTCATATAACCCGTATTTGGTTTTAAAAGCAGTTTTCCACTCATCACCTTCTCTCATTCTAATTTGATGATACCCACTCTTCAAATCAATTTTTCTAAAGATACAAGCACCATGCAATTCATCTAACATATCATCTAGTCTAGGTATGAGATGCCTATACTTAATGGTTATGTTATTGATTGCTCTACAATCTACACACATACGCCATGAGCCATCTTTCTTAGAAACAAGTAAAACAGGTACAGCACAGGGTGACATAGACTCACGCACAAAACCCATATCTAACAACTCACTTACCTGCCGCTGAAGTTCCTTAGTCTCCTCCGGATTGCTCCTATAGGCTGGACGATTTGGCAATGCACTCCCCGGCACGAAATCGATTTGGTGCTCGATTCCCCTCAATGGTGGTAATCCTTGAGATAGCTCCTCCGGAAATACATCTTCAAATTCCTGCAAAAGTGAAACAACAATGCTCGGAAGGGATCCGGCTATATCTCTTGTGTTAAAGAGAATCTCTTTGTAAAGAATCAACACAAGTGGATCATGTGTGTGCAACAATTGTTTCAACTCACTCTTTTGGGTCATATATGTTTTTTTTTTGCCTCTTTCCTCTCAATTTCTTTTCCTTCATTTTCTTTCCTCTCTTTTTTCTTTTGTATGGCTATCTCACCATTTTTATCTCTCTTTCTTTCAGCCATCTCATTTCATTCAAGGGCCGTCTCACTTTTGATCTCACTCTTTTTTTCGGCCTATTCTCTCTTCTTTTTTTTCAATTGGTCCTCCAACGCTTTGGGGACAAAGGAAGTAAAACAATGGGTTCTGTCTTGAGTACAAAAGAATATTTATTTCTAAACCCATCATGTGTCACTTGCCTATCATATTGCCATGGTCTCCCTTACAAAATATGACAAGCATGCATTGGCACCACATCATACAACACCTCATCAACATACTTCCCAATCGAAAACGCTACCAAAACTTGTTTGTTCACTTTCACTTCAGCACAGTCATTCAACCACTGTAGCCTATATGGTTGAGGATGTTTCAAAGTAGGCAAGCTCAATATTTCCACCATTTCAAGACTAGCAACATTGGTACAACTCCCTCCATCTATAATAATGTTGCAAACTTTGCCACTGACAAAACATCTAGTATGGAACAAGTTTTTCCGCTGGTTAGTCTCCTCTTCTTTGACTTGGGCATTCATGATATGCCTAGTCACTAACGCCTCACCCACAACTGCATCATATCCCTCATCAGGATCTTCTAATGCAGGAATCTCATCTTCATCCTCTCCATCATCTCCCTCACTATGAGATTCATACTCCCCATAAGTATTCAACACCATCACTCTTTTATTTGGACATTGGCTAGCAATATGGCCAACTCCTTGACACCTAAAACATTTAATATCTCTAGAACAATTAATAGTAGTTTCAGGTTTATCTTGCACTCCTTGCTTAGGCGCCTCCTGTTTAATGTCAGCTTTGGGTTTGACCACTACCTTGCCTTCTTCACGTTTAACAACATTGGAACGCGAAGGTGTTGATGTATTCCCAGCTTGAATGGTACGGCCAACTCCTCTCCTCTTGAGTTGTTGCTCCACTTTTATCGCCATTTGTACCATTTCATCTAGATCCAAGCAGTGTCTAAGCTCCACTTGGTCTTGAATTTCCCTGTTCAAACCACACAGAAAACGAGCCAGAGTAGCCTCACTATCCTCCTCTATGTTTGCTCTAATCATGACTACTTCCAACTCTTTATAGTAGTCTTAAACACTCTTCACACCCTGTCTCAAAGTTTGTAACTTTTTAAACATTTCTCTATAGTAGTGATTTGGTACAAACCTCTTCCTCATTGCGCTTTTCATCTCAGCCCAAGTTTCTATAGGCCTCTCATTGCATCTTCTCTTAGTGGTCACTAATTGATCCCACCAAATAAGTGCATAATCAACAAATTCAACCACGGCCAACCTAATCTTTTTGAGTTCAAAATACTGGTGACAATCAAAAACAAATTCAACCCGCTTTTCCCATTCTAAATAAGCCTCTGAGTCTGACTTACCATGGAACGACGGAATTTTCATCTTAATACTACCTATGTTACTATCTTCCTTATTCCCATCATCGTACCTACCCCGTACGGCTTCTCTTCTTCCCCTACCAAATCCTCTACCTCTTCCGCTCCTACCCCAGTTCTCGTTTTGACTCTCATCTTCTCCTTCCAAATAACATTCATACTCTTCTTCTTCTCCTCTACCCAAACCTTTAGGCTTAGATTTATTTTCGCTAGTACTAACCTCAAGCCTATCCAACCTCTCATATAAAGGATCCAACTTGGCCCTCATCATTCTACTAAAATGCCCAAATAACGCCTCCATTTGAACCTTAGAAAACCCCTGATTCGAACTCTCTCCTACCTCCATCTCCATTTTACTTTCAGATTTTGTACCTGCAAGAAAATGTTAGTAGAAATAAAAGATGTTCCTCACCCAAATTCTCACAATCACTCCAAAGAAATAACACTCGCACTCAAATATTTTCTCTCGAATGTGATAGTTCTCTCAAAGATGTGATCAATCTTAATATATATATTTTTTTATCAAACTAACAAGATTCAACTTGTGAACATTTGCAACTGTCTCACTTGGATTGCACAAAGCCAAGAACACTAGAATAACACAGATTTGAAAACATAACAAAGGATAACACAGATCTGAAAACAGAAACGAAGGAATAACAGAGATCTTACAACAGAACGAAATTTATGTTTTTCTTTTCTTATATATATATATATATATATATATATATATATAGAAAGATTTGACAATAGAAACGAAAGGATACCACAGATCTGAGATCGGAACGAAATTTTAGACAAATCTGAAAATAACAACAACAATGATAACTTACTTGAATCAAACAGAACCAGAAGCTCTGATACCAAATGATACGAATCCTCGTACGAATGAAAATAAAACACGATTATTAAAATCGAGCCCTCAATTCAATAACGAACAAGAATCGATTAAGTTGTCCCAATCTTTTGAAACAAGTAACGATTTATGATATTCACCTCTAAGCGATTACAACTTAGCAACAAATATCAATGATAATAACAATCGAATTTCAAACGAACCTTCAAAGAACTTGTTTTGACAATCCGTGCGAAAAACAATCGACAAACGCCACAAAGATGCAATCTTTGATAAGTTTGATTTGATTTTGAAGACAGCTTTTGCCTTGTAAATTTGAGAGAAATCTCAAGAATTTGTTTAAATTCTGAATTATCACGTTTTTGATTGATACAATGCATATAAATATGATAAAATAACAAAAAGTAGTGTAAAAAGTCATCAAAAGTGTTGGCAACAAAGTTTTACATGGAACTGCACGCGGTAGCGCGTGATCTCGCGCGTTGGCGCGCCATGTTCTGCACATTCCAGCCGGGTGTGCGCGGTAGCGCCGAAACACGCGCGGGGGCGCGCCTTGTTCTGCCCGTGCGTGCGGCAACGCCGAAATACGCGCTATGACGCAGCGCGGAGCGCGCAGTTGCGCCGAATCATGTGCGCATGCGCGCGCGTGGCTGCGCTGCTTCTGGCGCGGGGGGCGCGCATGCTGCTGTCCTCATGGTCTTTTAGCACTTGAATTACATTCCAAACACTTCCATCATTGTGTCCATGTTCCTCAAGTTCCTCTAATTTAGACACCCCATTTATTGAACTTTCTTGGTAGTTCACCATGAATCCTTGAAGAGATTCTTTAAACTTCTTGCTACGGCCCCTCGTTATAGGTCCTTCGGGCAACTCCAACGACTCCCATGCCTTCTTTGGTTCTTGACCAACCACGTTTGCATCACGAAGGATTACTTCGACTTTCTTCGCTTGGTTCTAAAACCAAACTCCAATTAATTCGTCGGTGTTGATATTCTTATAACACGAGCTATTGCAGATCATTGCAGAATATTTTGTTTGAAGCATTCGAAAGATGCTGAGCAAACGATCCCTTCAATATGTTTCCCGAAAGCTCCTTAATCCCCCTCTCGGCCTACACGCACGTTGCATGCAGGTTGGTATAGCTATTTGAGGCCTTCTTTTTGGCTCTTGTCCCTTCTCAATATACCATTAAACATCTATATCGATGCTTGAATCTCTTGGTTTGCATCCCTCCTTCAAAAATTCTCAAAAACGTCAAGGATTCTTTATGAAAACAGCACATGTGTAAAACTTAAAAACCATCATCCTCATGAACTTACACACAAATCAAATATATGCAATACTATTGAGTGAATGGTGCATAAAAAAAGGTTTAAAAACATTCTTTGATCGTTTATGCTTACAAATAACGAGTGACGGCGTGACGAGAGATGAACGGGGCTTGCAAATTCCTTCCTCCCTTCGACTATGGAGCTCTCGGCCTCCTAGGGTTTAGTGTGTGTGATTTCTGTATGCTGAATGGTGAAGGAGTCGTGTGATGTGTGTGTTAAGTGGGCTAGGGTTTTAATTAGGTTCATAGGTGGGCTTTTAGGTTAGATTAAAGGTCCTATAATTTCTTTTAATTAATTACTACTAATCAAGGCACATTAAAGAGTTAATTAAATCAATAATTAATCCACTGGAAGTCCAAATGATGATTAAAAATATTTGGTGTCACTGGTTTCTGGTACCGTAAATCAGAAACTTCTCATTTTCTAGCACAAGTTCGTTACCGATAAAGTTCGTTCCTTGGAAACTATAAATTCGCCACTTTCCTATTTTGGACCACTAAATCTCGAGTTTCAAATTTTTAATCTTCTAAAAATAGATATCTTATCAAAATCGTCATCGATTCTCTCGACTTGGCTTTACTAACATTCGGTTAAATATTCATTAAATTATACAAATACTTAAACATTCATTTATACCACTTATTTAAATAAATTCTAATTAATTTTCATGCATGCATGTGTTTAGTATGTTCAGGTTTTCGGGCGTTATAATATGAGTCGACGTCATGGGAGTTTCACATAGTTCACATCAACTATGTCAGTGAAAATCACAACTTTCCGATGTCCAGACATCCCTAATAAGACGAGCCAAACACTGGTCGCATATAGCATTCATCATGAAACCACCGTTGATGTAAGACGGAGAAAATTTTAGCTCTGTTGAATTTTCTTTTTTGGACTTGATATAAATTTTGAATCTTATACAAAATGATGGATTTTAATTTTTAAAATTTATCTCATCATTAATTTTAAAATATCGTGTCATGTTTGTTTATATGTTTGTTGGATTCTTCCAGCTCTTGTTATTACATTAATAATAAGGCACAAATTGATTATTTATAATATATCAATTGAATTTTAAATAATAAATTATGATCAATAACCAATGGCTAATTGATCAATATGAGCCAAATATGGATCTAATTCCAAAATTTAGATAAATGTAGGGATTCAAATGCAACATTACACTGACTTCCAATATTTTACATGTTTTCGATCTTCAAAACTCTTAAGGATCCGAGTCCATCATCTTCAAATCTTGATCTCCCACTAAACCTAATATTTACATTAAATTTTATGGCACATTGAGTTACAAATTTAAGGGGATAGAATGAGCCATAAACCGGGCCAACTTTAAATAATTATCAAATAATTAAAAATTTCAACATGTAAAATATCGGAACATACACCTAGCAATAAAACATATAAAATATCCTAACATAAATCTAGCATATTGATCACAACTCTCGATTATATTTTTACATATCAAATATTATATTAAAACAATAATATCAAATATTATCACTAAACGCTATAATTGAAAATCAAATTAAAAATTAAATAAAAACTTATTTAATTGTCAAATTTATTAATAATTAATTCTTTTGTAAAACACCGTTTATCATAAATAATAGATATCATATTTTTAATTATTTTTTATAAGAAAATTCAAATATTGTATTAAAATTATTTTTAAAGGACAAAATTATCCCATTTTAATAAAATAGCAACTTTGACCCATAATTTTGAAAAAACACACTCGGACCCAAAATTATCGATCCCATGGGCAAGGGTGTAGAGCCCAAAATCAGTACACATAAAACTAATGCATTTATTTAATTTTTAAATTATTAATTAAGTTTAAAATGATTTTTAGCGGTGCATGATTTATGAATTTTCATTATTTTAAATTATTGATGTTTATGTGATGCACGTTAAAATGTTTTCATGATTTTATGTTTCAGGCGATTTTTCGACGTTGGATCGAGGAAATGAGACCGAAGACGATTATGGAGATTTTAAAATGCGGTATTTTATTTTAAGTTAGGATTGAGGCATTTTAAATGATTTATTTAGTTTTAGCATTTTAAAAGCCTAATGTAATTATTAGGTGATTTTATAATTTTAAACTTTTGAAGATGTGTCACTTGTGCATTTTATTTTAAATTAGGGGATTTATTAAAGTTAGTGTGGATTAACATTCTCATTAACATTTTTAATTATTAATTAAGCACTTTTCCCCTAATTAACCTCTAATTACATGCACACACCCACAATTACACACACACTCTTCGGCTATTGAACACACTTACATTTCATTGCATCTTCATTCATTTGTTTGAAAGAAAAAACTTAGGTTCTAAGAGTTTATAACAGCCACCCCTTCCTCTGCAATCTTTCAGCAATTATCGTCCACTTTTCTTCAAGAAAATTGTGACACGTTCGTCTCGGATCAACCCTTACATCCTTCCCGCTTCGGCACCATCGTTTCGGTAGTTTTAAAGAACAAAGCATGTATATTCTTTTATTTTTGCATTGATCTCGTCATAGTATATGTTTTTATGTTTATTATGCATGAAAATTAATGTATGTTGTGCAAGAGCTTGAGCAAAATTGGTTGGATTGAATTTGAAACAATTTTTAGATCTCAAAATTGGATGTTGCTGTCATTTCGTGTACTGTTAATTTTCGTTTGTTTTTCTGGAATGGTTTTCAACATATAAAACATATTACTTTCCGATGCCTTCGATTTGACAGTAAATTCGTAACTTTTAGACATGAAATGAGTGAGTTATGATTGTTTTCGTGGGCCTACTCAAACTGCAATTTTATGAAAATGTGTTCTTGAAGTTTATTTGTTGCATGCTTCGTTTTGAGCCGTTGGGTGATCGCTGCTACGTTTAGGTATATTAAGTATAATGTTTGGACGATATTTGGTGTTTTGTTTCGTGTCGATAGGCACTTGCACTTGGTTGCATTAGAAGTCATAGGAAACATTTTGGGGTCAAAGGTTCGTGTTCACGGGTTGTGTTGCGTTGTATGATTTGCGTCGTTGTTTTGGGGCGTCGTGTGAGTTTAAATCATTGTCATAGCTTCCCAAGATGAGTCTTGTTGCACAAGTTCGAGTTGGTGGGGCGTGGCATAGAAATTACATCAAAATTACTTTTATTTTGTTGGGTGTTCGCGGCAATAGCACCGCAGCGCTCTGCAGGAGTGCCGCAACGCCCGTTCTGCACATCACTAGCACCGTGGCGCTGCCATTGTGGTTCCGCAGCGTTAGAGCTGCGGCCCTGCCAGCGCCGCAGTGCTAGAGCCTAGCGCCTAGGCGCTGGGCAGTGCCGCGCGCCTAGGCGCTTGTCCATGACTTTTAAAACCACTATTTAGGTCCATGTTTTCCATGTTTGGGGAAATGTTAACACTTCATATAGAGATTTGTTTAGGGGTTCGATGTCATGGTTTAGTACAAGGATTAAACGAGGTCAAGTCTCGAGTGAGTTAGAACGACATAAGTTAATTGTTATTTCGGGTTGTGAGCACGACTATTACGTCTAAGTTACGAAAATTAAGTGCATGTTATTGTGTTAGTATGTTCAGCAGTGGTCCCAAGCGAGATCCAATGAATCCTTCAATACCATGTAAGTATGTTCGACGTGCAAAAAAATTATTTTATGTTTTTGTGGTATGCTAAATGTCTTGTGACCAATTATGAACGGGTTTGGAAGCCGGTGAACGTGGCCGGTGACCTCTCCACCCCGGTAAAGCATGATCGGGGATCCCCTGTATGTGGTAGTGGACATCCCTGCTAGCCCAGTACTTTGATTTAGTCTGATCAGACGCATTTATGTATGGGTCACCTGCTTTGAAACATATCTCTACGCAAAATGATGAAGTTTATGCATGTTCAAGTATGTATGATGCAAGAATGTTTATAAAAAGTTTTACGATATGTTGGCACGTCTATGTTTACGTTAATACGCTCAAGTTTCAGTATGTATGCGCTACTTTAAAATGCATGTCGTTTTATTATTTAATACTTGTTATTTCCAATTTATAGTTGTTGAGTCTTTAGACTCACTAGACTTGATCGATGCAGGTGAAGACAAGTATGAGGAGATGAAGGGTGAGGACCAATGAGTCGGTTCCGTCTTCGAAGGAGGCTAAACCCGAGGACCGTCTATGATTTTAAGAACTTTATGCATGTTTTAAATACTCTGATTTTCATGATATTATTTACGATGTTTAAATGATTAATTTTTACTTCGATTGTAATTGTTTTTATTTCAAATATTTTTAGACGAGCAGATTATTTCAGCGCAATTTGAAGATTTATTATTTATTTAGGAATTTTTTATTTTTCCGCAAATTTCAATTAATTCAAAAAAAATAATATTTACTGTACGTTACACAGGGACTACTCTAAACCATCACGGGAGCCCTCGTTACTACCTTACCAGCTGCTCGAAATGTTCAGCAGCCTCAAGCGGAGCGCATGGTTTCGCGTAAGGGCAACGTACTTCCTGCATGAAAATGCCATGTATCATAATTTTTTTTTATTTAGTATGCAGTTTGCAGTGGCTGCCATCTGTTGCTTGTGTGCGCATGTGCGTGGGAGAACACACGGAAAGTTTTTTATTTTCAAAAATTTTCAGGATACTGTATTTCTATTATTTAAAATTATTCCCATCTAGTATTTTCCACTCTTGAAAAATACGATACTTTATTAAATTATTATAACCTTTTGTAATGCATAATATACATATTATATATATATTTATTTGTACAATTAAATAACTAATATTTAATTACTTATTATATGTTAATCAATTAATCGATTCTACACTTTTATAGATTATTCTATGAGAATTTTTTACCTAGATGTAATTACTACTAATTTATTATTTAATCAGTGTATTCTCAATTCACTAAATAAATAATCGTGAATTCATCACCCGATTGACGATTAGATAGCGTTAATGATACAAATCTTGTTCATCTAATGAAAAATAAAAATTGCGAAAGACAAAATTTTCTACTAATATATTTTTGCAGCTGCCAGTTTTGTGAACTCATTCATTAAAACATACAGTTCTAATCTACTCACTTAATTAACATTTAAGATAATTTTCACAACTTTCACTATTTAGAATCTACATATAGACTCCTTCATAAGCAACATGTTTGATCTCCATCAAATTACAATCGCCAATTTCAACTCGTTGTATTCGAATATCTCAACAGGAACACATAATTGAATACATGTGTGATCCTCAATTGTTCAGGGATACATCTAGTCATATTTTCATAACTTCATGCGATTTAGAAAAATATTTGTTCTTATTCGGGGCATCATCAACCCCTTGATAAAGAATTTCAGAATTCAAGTTTGATTGCATCCATCACATCATGGTAAGAGGGTCTAGTTGAATTGCCTAATGATCCCCTAGGCATTACTGATATTTCCTGCAAAAACATTAAGTTATGGTTAGCACTTAGTATGGTCCCTTCAACTCATATATCTCAATTGAATCTACAACTATTGTTATATCGAGAGTTACAAATAAATTAGATAACGATGTGATATATGTGAGTAATAACATTGACATGATATGTGCAACTGAGGAAATATATTTCCAAAATGCACATGTATTATTTTGATCAGATATTTTTTGCACTATTAAATTATCATATCACATAAGATATCTTCACCCATAGGTGAGCGGTGAATCTCCGACTACAATGCTTTGACTCTTATGTATATCAAAACTACACCCAACTTGGCCACATGATGACCCTCAACTGAGTCGGTAAATGGATCAAAGTGCATGCTAGTACGTAGAGCCTCCACATGTCTCGACTCAAAAAAATACTAGTGTACAACAATATCCACAGACAATTCAACTCAATAAGTGATAGGCAATTGAAAAGCGCAAGGGAGAGTTGTTCAATGCATCATCAAATGATCATCCATCTGTATGAATGTTCATCTTCATGTCCTTACCAATGAAACATGTCCTTTGCATCACAAATGCTAATCTCAAGCTCGAGCTACATTTATCCTTATTTTAGGCGGATGAATCTACTACGAACAAGATTCAAATATATAGTATGCTAAATAATAAGTTTCATGATCTTATGTAACGTCCAAAAAATCGTTTACGTAAACCACGTGCATGAGAATTGTTAAATTGGTAATTTATTTTAATTGAATGAATTTAAAATGCATAAACGATATATTTTGAATATGATTAAATGTTTAATTGTGTAGTTTTGCATGATTACATAATTAAGGATTTTCATGCGAATATTTGATGTTTGGTCGATGACAATTAAGATAAAAATATTTTTATTTTAAAGGCTCTAAAATATGTCTGAATAGGATTTAAGTTTTCTAAAAATGATAAGATTCAAATTAATCTACGAGTCGAGTCATGTGGTGTCTTATTTTATTTCAGAAATCGATTTTCGTCAAAAGAGGGACTTTTGAACACTCGTAAATATATTTTTGTGAAAATTTTCCTAAATAAACTTTTTGTGCATAATTTAATGGGCCTAATTAGGTCTATTTAACTAGGATTAGTGGGCCTGTTTATTTCATATCTATAAATACCTAAAACCCCAGTTCCTAATCCATTATTTTCGAAAATCATTAGACAAAAATTAGGGTTCTTGAGAGACAACAGCAGCCATGTGTTTGCAACTCCATACTAGGATTTTTTCGAGATTTTTGAGAAGAAGATCAAGGCCAAGATGTTCCCCGATCACTCCTTCTCGCTTTTTCGCGTCAATAATCGATTTTCGAGCGTTATAAATGCAAAGGCGCTTCTTTAAACACTTTTTTTGCGCCATTCAAGCTATATTATGCATGCTTATGATCATTTGACTGAAAAATGTGATGATCAAGTTTTATTAACATTTTGAATAATTTATCTTGAAGCTCTGAAGTTTTAATGCTTGTTTGAGTCGTGTTATGATTCCTAGGGACTTGCTGCCATTAAAAGGGAGGGAGATGATGTCTAGAAGTCATAAAATGGATTTTTTATGTGCTAGGAAAGGGCTGGAACAGGAAGGAAGTGACTGAGACTCGGTTAGGGTTTTGAGCCTCGACCATAGTTGTGCTAAGAGGAAAGTCGCGCAAGGACCTATCCAGCCTTGGTCAAGGTCCTGTGCTGGCTCGAGTTTGGGTCATAGAGGGCCCTAAGGTGGCTAGAGACGAGGGAGAGGAGGGCAGGAACGCAGCTGCTCATCGCAAAAGCGTGGCGCGTACACGCTCGTGTGTTGGTGGCTGGAGTAAGATGGTCCAATAGAGTTTTAGGAGGGTGGATAAGGGGTTGGAGTCGGCCTAGCTTGGGGCTTGTCGTTGGTGGCTCGAGGGAGGTGAGCTGCAAATTAGGGGAAGTGGAGGGAGATAGATCCGATCTGGTGTGGCTATGGTAGAGGCTGGAATAGGGTCGTGTGTGAGTTGGATCGTGGCTCACGGGGTTCGACAAGGGTTCTAGTAAGTCGTGGTTTGAATTTTGGAGAAAAGTTATTAAATTTTAAGTCAATTCGAGCTATAAACATTACTACGAGGTTTCTGGGGTAAATTGGTCATTTTACGTTCAAGGAAGTTCGGAAGTCTAGGCAGTTCGAGTAATCATAACACATGTTAAATGATTATTTGAAATGAATATGCTAAATTTATTAAATTTACGATATATGCTAAATCAAATAGATTTATCTGCTACATGCTTCGTTATAAAAATATAACTTATTTATTAATTGAATAAGGGAAATGATTTTAAAATAATTTGAAGGATGTGATTTGAAAGATGTGACACAGAGGATGTAAGGTCCAGAAATTTAACTCACGTAACCTGACTGCATGCAATCTAGGATTTTTATTTTTAAATATGTTCTTAATTATTTTTATGCATTCTTTGCATAATTCATGCATGATAGGATTTATTTCATGAACTTTTAAAAGCTAATGCATTACAGTTTCAAGATGCATTTCACGCTCGATCAAGGAACGGGGACCAAAGAATTTTCAGGAAAAAATATTTTATTTCATGATTAAATTTTATTAATTATTATAAGGTTGTTGGAGATCGATGTGGAGTTTAGAGGGGAAAGGTGAATAAACTCTACTCCTTTGATGATAATTTTTGCAAAGGGTCCTAGAATCCTGTTAGAGATTGTAGTTGTTCTTGTTCGAGTGTAAGTCCAGCATATCACAATAATAAGTGCAGGAAACGATCCGATGGAGTAATGTGAAAACAGTAATAATAGTAGGCAATAAAACAATAGTTGTTTCTGGAAGTTCGAAGATAAAGTCTTCTACGTCCCCCCTTCTTCTGTCTCAGAAGGTATCACTAAAAGACTTTGAATTTTACAGTACACCCTTATACACACCCACTTCAGCAGGGCTTATCTTTTGCTTACTGAAACTCTTAGTAACTGAACACAAAAGTTAAATACAACAAGGTTCTGGAAAAGACTCTTTTTTCAATTTACAAACTCTTCTTCGAAATATAGTAAAGTGTTTTGCTTGAAGAGATGAAGAAATAGCAGTACAAAATGATCTCCAAATATCAGATGTATAATATGAAGTGTATACTGCTTTTCTGCAAGTTTGAGCTTAGAAGATGATGATTGGTTCGCGGTTGCTCAATGTAGCGTTGGATAGATAAAATGATCAACGTTGTTCTCTAACTGGTTTTGATCCATATATATAGATAACTTGAATCCAACGTCTATAGTAAAAAACGGCTCTTTTGATTTATGATAGAAACAGCTTTATTTCCTAAAGAGGATCCTGCAAAACGCTTTCAATATAGTCTGTCTTGTTTTATACCAAAACTGGTAAATCGAATTAAATGAATTCGTACAGCATTAATGGTGCAATTAATGCTAGTACGATAAGTAACGGTAACATTTAAGACTTAAACAATCGAGTGGAATGCTGTTAAGTACTGATCCAGTAGGACTAAGTGCTGCTTCTGTTATACTAAACCGTTGAGCACTAACTAAAGTACTGCTTCTGGTAAAGCGAGTCAAAAGCTAGTGCTTTGCATTATCTTCTGGTTTATGTTATTTCTACTAGTTTTGATTCTCATCACCACAATAAAATAGGTCTAATAATTTCCCCCTTTGCGGTGATGCCAAAACCTGGAAGTTAGTAACAATGAATAATAAAGCAGATAGCAACTAAAACCAGATGATTATAAAGTAAATAAACAGTTTGATCAGAGTTTGTAAAACAGCAAGAAATCCTAGTCATCTGTTCCAATATCTCGGAACAGAGTTTCCTCATCCTGAGGATCTTGATTTCTGTGGGATGGTTCTGCTTGATTTTCTCCAATCCTTCCTTCTTCTGATCCTCTTCCTTGTGCTTCCATCATGCCTTCTGTTTCCCCCTTTTTGGTACCAGCGGCGTGAAATCGAGTAAGTAAGAGATCAACTCGTCCAGTAAGTGTAATAATGCCGTTATGCAGAATCTCCAGAGTTGGTGTGTGACTCGAAACTTGATCATTCAGAGCCTGAATAGATTGAGATTGGGACGCAATCTGAGCATTGATAGTTTCGAGTCTGGAGTCCATAGTGTCAACTTTGGTAGAAAAACAGAATGAAGAGCCGCATCATGAGTAGAGAGGGTACGACGAACATTCAGATTGTCCAAGTACAAGGTCAGCATGGCTTTTGAGTACATTTTTCCTGAAGAGTTGAGTGCCAACCTCAATTTTTGCCAACGATTCTGCGGTATTGTTGACATACTTCATGACTCGTTCTCTGAAATTGGTGGTGTCGTAGACCTCACCAGCATGGGCATGAGATAAATGCTTGACAGTCTTGAGAGGCTGTCAAATGTCCTTTTAAGATGATCAATCTCAGATTCAAGATTGAATTGATCTTCCTCTGGGGATTGGCTTCTTTCACGCATTCGTTCTCTAATTTCAGCAATATGTGCAATGCGAGCAATTTGAGAGGGTGAGTCAGTAGGAATGACAACTAATGCAGTAGAAGAGACAGGAGCAGTAGAAAGTTCTTCATTAACAGTATATTGCTCAGCAGCAACGGTTTCAACAGCAGTTTGTTCAATAACAGCAGAAGATTCAGGAAGTGCGCTTTCTTCTGTTTGCACAACTTCGATGGCCTCCAACTGTTCGGCGGGTTGAATCGGATCATTCAATATCGCGACCATCTCCTCTTGATGTTCAGTGGAGAAGATCTCCAAATTTGGCAAGTGAGGGAGATTGGGCAGCATCAGTCCGGTGCCGCAGAAACATCTCGAGTGATAGACTGAATGACTTCATCTACTGAAGCCAGTTCTCGAACAGATATGAGAGAAGAAGACTGAGTAGGCAACTTGGGAGATGCAGGAGTACTGGAAACCTTAGCTTCTGTAGGAGCTATGGTTCGTTACTCAACTAGCTTAATTTGATCAAGATCTGGAATAAGGCCTACTGAATATGGTTCAGAGTCTCCAAAAGTCTGTTCTTGAGCAAGAAGTTGCTCATCCATTATTCTCAAATGGTCAGTCAGTACAAGGATCACATTTTGATCTTAAGCAGCAGTGGGAATCAATGCATCAAAATTAGACTGAAGAGTCTTTAATACTGATTCCAGCATCTGACGTTTAAGCTGCTCAAAAATGAAGTTGCGGCGTCTCATCGCTTCAATCACATTTTCAGTCTTTGCAAATTCAAAGACCTTTCTCTCATACTTCACCATTCTTCAAAAGACACCTTTTGTTTTGAAAACGTGAGGGGATGGAAGATCCAAACCTTGTGCCATTCATCAAAGAAGGTCATTTCTTCATTGGCTGAATTTTCAATTTCTTCCAAATGAAGAGCAATGCCAGTAGAGACACATGATTTGGTAGCTAGAAATTGCGGTTCGTCAATAAGTTCTCCTTTGCCTTTTCCTGACGATGAGGCAGTCATCATGGGTCGAAAAGCAGAAGACCCGGCAGTTAATTCACGAATAACAACTCCAGACACGGGTATGAAAGTTGAAGCAGTACATGTTGTGGGAGCAGAAACAGCAATTGGTTTTGAAACAGAGGTGGTTGGTGGTGCAGTAGGAACGGCTTCTGGAAACAACGGAACAGTGTCCAACTCAGGGATGGCTGTTGTCTTCTTGATATGAAGATCAATGAGAGCATTCTTCTTTCTCGGAGTAGGTGGCAGAGATGGTTGAATAGGAGCAGCAGACTCCTCGGAAACTGTCTTATCAGAATCAATGGAGATAATCACTCGTTTTCTTTTAATTTTCTTCTGAGGTCCTAGAGCCTCAGCTTGAGCATCTCCCACTTCATTTTTCAAAGCAATAAACTCAGCCACGGTTGGATTTGGTCTTAACGCAAGCACATTATCAGCATCTGCCATTGTGACGTACGAGGCGTCCAAATCAGAAGTAAGAGCAAAACCAGCATTCTTAAGCATTTGGCTGATCTGCACAGCGAAACCAGAACTCCTCCTAACCACCATTTCCTTCATTATTTTGAACAGAAAACGACTCCAATCCACCTTATATCCAGAAGTGATGGCAGCCATCAATTGAACTTTTTCTTTTGTTAGCCGATCGAACGTTCCGGCTTTGACTAACAGCGCTTTGGCAACAATATCAGCAAGTACTTGAAATTCCATCCTTCAACAGCTTCTTGAAACAAGACGAAGATAGTTCTTCTCCAGAAGCTGAGAAATTCAGTAGAGCAGTAGACATTTCCTCCTTGGAAATTCCAGAAAGTTCATTTATCCCTAAAAAAGGAGAAAGAAAGTCGATCCAAGCAAAGCAGCATCGATAGAAATAGATGCATCACCCTGGGAATACATGATTTTCCCTTCTTTCCACAGTTGCCTTAGCATAAAACTCAAGAAGGGCAGTTTTGTATATCACAGCAGGTGCTTCTAAGAATTTTCTGAGTCCTGATTTCTCAATAGCTTGGAACATCTTGAGAAGATTCTCATCCTTGATAGTGAGGACAGATGCAAAGTTAACTTGGTAAGCATTCAAGGTGTAAGCTCCGGCCATTTCTGTAAGTAAAGAGGATTCGAAGAGAATATGAGTGCTAGAGAAAGCAGTAGTCGATAATCAGGATAATGGAAGCGTAAAAGAGAAAAGAGATGAAAGAGGCAGGTTAAAATTAAAAAAAAATGTACAGCCGTCAGTGAAACATAAGAACACGTGTAAATATGTTTACGGTTGAGTATATGAAAAGTTAAACAGAGGGTGTCAGCAAAACTAAAGATTTTAAAAAGTTTTGAAAAGAGCGGGCTGTCCAATTGGTTACTGAAAATAATCAAAAGAAGATTTGTCGTTTTATGATAACGTCTGCTGGAAGTTACAGGATACTGAAATATTTTCAGCACTTTGATGAAATCAGTAGACACTGTTGTTTTATCAAAAAGACAAACATTCTATCTATTACTGATAAAGCATGAAAATCTTAGTCTGACTAAGATACCGTTCCCCCTAAATCAATGCAACTAATAAATGCGACGATACGATTTCTGAGGAAAAGATAGCTGAATCTTGGTATTCGTGTAGTCAGATAGCCATCTCTTCAGCTTCTCAAAATATAAATGCCTGCAAGTTCACAAACTAAGTCATTTAAACTTTTCATCAAATCAAAACAAATGAGCAGTTCAAGCGATCTCTCGGTGTCTTCTCCAGGGTCAGAATCAGCAGAGGAACTCCAAAGACAATGTCCAGCCTCTCGTAAGCAGATGTTTGAAGACATCTTTTTTTCAAGATATGAAGGCTTGGAAGAAATTCCTTGGTTTATAATACGAACAATCAGTTAGATTGTTCATTCTTATTAGGGCTAAGCTGTGGAATAATCCCTTTCACGAAACACGATCATGCGAAGAGAGGGGATTCCAGCAGCCCTTAGATAGGTTCCTGCTTAAGTACTTTGCAACATAGAAATAGTTCAAGCTGCTGATATAAAAAAATGTAGTAGATAAACTCAATGTAATGCTTCTGGTTTATGAATGAAAAATCTCATTTTGACATGTTTTGTTTATCTACTGCTTTCATTGAATGAATGATAAAAAAAATTGAATAAGAAAAACTCAGTCTGTGCAAATCAGTAGAACGGTTCGGTTGACTTGAGACTCTTCAAATTCTTCACCATTAAATGCAACCTGTCTATAAATAAGATAACAACAATTGTTAAGAAAACAATAATTCGATATGTGGGATTCAAGCAATTCGGATTCCTGTAGCAGCATTCATGTCCTGGTAATACCAGAGACACTTCCACATCTGGAAACTTTGAAGAGGACCATTGAGAAATATGTCTTGATAAAGGTCATGTCTGTATGGTTCAAAGTGCAGGATCTGCAAAATGTGTATCAGAATGGTTTGGCTTCTACTACTCCTCAAAGAGCAAGAGTCAGGAAGTACAAAAACGGGAGTTTTAAGTTGGTCAGGTTTCTGAGCTTGCTACTGATAGAGTTCTGCTTCAGATGATGCTTTGGAAGGAATGGCATCTGCTTGAAAATATTTCCATTGCAGAATCCTTTAAAAGGATTAGGAGTCAAGAGTTGAGTAACTGGATTTCCGAGTGGCAAGACTCCGTAGGAAATGAATTAGACAGTGTAACCTGGTTTCGATTACATTCTAAATAAAATAACAATGGTTGTGACATGTTGTTTCTTTACTTTTCTGGAAATAAATCAATGTTAGTGTAATAACATAAATTTGATAATAATCAACTAGATGATAACATCAATAAAGTCAATGTTAAATCAATTAAACCCAATATATTACGAAAATAAGAAAACTTATTCTCAGGCAGAGGTTTTGTAAAGATGTCTGCTGCTTGTAAATCAGTAAAAATGTATTCCAGACGAATGTCCTTCTTCTGCACATGATCTCTAATAAAATTATGTCTGATGTCAATGTGCTTCGTTCTGAAGTGAAGTACTGGATTTTGCGTAATTGCAATGGCATTGGTATTGTCACAGAAGATAGGTGATTCAGAGGCCTGAATTCCATAGTCTTTGAGTTGTTGTTGCATCCATAATATTTGAGAGCAGCAACTTCCAGCAGCAAGGTATTCTGCTTCTGCAGTAGACGTGGCTATGGAAGTCTGCTTTTTACTAAACCAGGAGATCAGCCTATCACCAAGGAATTGACAAAAACCACTTGTGCTTTTCCTGTCTAGTTTGCAACCAGCATAATCAGCATCTGAATATCCAATAAGATTGAAAGATGAATCATTGGGATACCATAAGCCGACATTTTGAGTTCCCTTTAAGTACTTCAGAATACGTTTAGCAGCAATATAATGAGATTGCTTGCGGTTAGATTGAAATCTTCACGGTAAATAAGATATCAGGTCTACTGGCCTTAAGATACAATAGTGAACCAATAAGACCACGATACTGAGTTACCTCTACTGAAATTCTACTTTCATCTTTATCAAGTTTAGAATATTAACTCATTGGAGTAGGAAGCAGCAGAGCATGTTTCCATGCCAAACTTTGTCAGTAGCTCATTGGTATACTTAGCTTGATTTATGACAATTCCAGTATCAAGTTGATTGATCTGCAGTCCTCGGAAGAATGTTAATTCTCTCATCATGCTCATTTAAAATTGATCCTGCATCAATTTAGCAAACTTTGCACACATATTGGGGTTAGTTTGTTTCTAAATACCCACCGGGTTCCAATAACTAGCTTGGTGAGATGGTCTAGGTACTAGAGACCAAACTTCGTTCCTTTTGAATTGATTCAGTTCTTCTTGCATAGCTTCAATCCAGCTTGGATCCAGAAGAGCTTCTTCAATTTTCTTTGGTTCATCCTGAAAAATAAAAGCAGCATTCATAAATTCATTAATCATTTGCCTTCTGGTTCTCAAAGACGCTGCTGGATTTCCAATAACCAAAGATGGAGGATGAGATTTTCTCCAAATAGAAGGGTTTAAAGGGATTTCTTCCTGGTTTGATTGGATTGATCTTAGCTGAACCAGTAGCAGGTTCTGGAGTGTCAGCTGCTGGTACTGGTAAATCTGATGTCTGTACTTCTGGTTCCACTATTGGAATGTCTGGTTCTGGATTTTGAACGTCTTTGATACTTGGTTCTGTATCTTCTTCACTAATTGGTTCCAAATGAATCTTGTCTATCATGTTACTCAAATTTGACATATTAGAAATTTCAGGAGCACTGCTGTCGTCATCGAAGACAACATGAAAAGATTCTTCAACATTGAGAGTTCTATTATTGAAGATTCTGAAAGCTTTGCTTACTGCTGAATAACCGAGAAAAAGTCAAGGATCTGATTTTTAATCAAATGCAGATAAGTAGTTTTTACCGTTGTTGAGCACAAATCATTTGCAACCAAACACATGGAAATAAGATACATTAGGCTTACTCCCTTTTCATATCTCATAAGGAGTCTGATTATGCCTTTTGTTGATCATTGTTCTATTTTGTGTGTAACATGCGGTGTTGATTGCTTCTGCCCAAAAGCGCTGAGAGATATCTGCATCTGCTAGCATTGTTCTAGCAGCTTCTTTAAGTGTTCTGTTTATCCTCTCAGCTACTCCGTTTTGTTGAGGCATTCTGGCAGCTGAATATTCATGATGAATGCCCTGTTTATCTAAGTACAACTCAAGAGTTTTGTTAGTGAACTCAGTACCCCGATCACTTCTGATTTTAATAATAGAAGAGATTTTTCATTTTGAATCTTTTTCAGAAGCTTGATCAGGAGGCTACTGGTTTGATCTTTTCCAGCAAGAAATATTACCCAAGTGAATCTAGAAAAATCATCAATAACAAAAAGGGTGTATTTCATTCCCCTAAGCTCATGATAGGGATTGGACCAAATAAGTCCATATGCAGCAATTCCAAACACCTTGAAGTTGATTTACTACCTTTGTTCTTGAAGCTGGATCTGATCTGTTTCCCAAGCTGACATGCAGAACAGACATGATTCTTAACGAAATTAATATCAGGCAAACAATCAACTATGTTCTGCTTCTTGAGATTATTGATTGATTTGAAATTCAGGTGATTCAATCTCTTGTGCCAGAGCCAATGCTTATCAATAAGAGAGGCAACTAAACATGTAAGAACAGTAGCATGATCTAAGTTCCATGAGACTTTGTAGGTGTTGCCTTCCCTCTTTCCAGTTAATACAGTAGACTCAGCAGAATCTTTAACTGTGCATATGTGCTTCTGAAAAGCTACAGAATAACCATTGTCACAGAGTTGACTAATGCTAATCAAATTATAACAGAGATTCTCAACCAGTAGTACATCATTGATAGTTATCTTACCATGGATAATCTTATCATTACCCATGGTTTTACCTTTTGAATTGTCCCCAAAAGTTATCTTTGGTCCAGTACAACTCATTACTTCTGATAGCAAATTTTTCTGTCAAGTCATGTGTCTGGAGCATCCACTGTCCAGATACCATGTGGATCTGCTTACTTTAGCTTTCTTCACCTGTTCCTGCAAACACAAATTTTAGTATCTGGTACCCAATCTACTTGGGTCCAAGCCTTATTAGTCTCTTAGGAACCCACATTTGTACAATTTTTAGTGATTTTGTACTTCGGGTATCCATAGAGGTGTGTGCAGCAGAGGGTCTGTTATTTCTAACAGTATGCATCTTAGAATGTTGTTATTCCCTTTTGTTTTTGTTGTCTAGCCTGTATCTCTTCTGAATAGGTCTAGAATTGTACTACTGGTAGTTTTTAACCTTCATAGAGGGTTGTCCTCCTGAGTTGAATCCTCTACTGGATCCAGAGCTCTGGTGAACTTTCCCCTTAGGTTCAACATAACCCAGACCATAATGCTTCTTTTTGTTCGTCTGATTTACATTTCTTTCAACTTGAACACTTGGTGCCTCTGGTTCATATACCACACTGGATTTACTAAAATGAATGTATTTTGCTTTGCTTGTATCAAGATCTGGCTGAGTACTGGTTTCAGAAGTGCTTTCATTATTGTTGAATCCGATACCATTCCTATCTCTGGATTGCTTCTGCAAGTTCTTGCATCTTTTCTAATGAAACAGAAGACTTATTCCAAGCATTTACCAGAACAGACAGCTTCTGAATTCTCAGACCTCATTGTCCGGTAATCTGCATTTACTCTTTCATTCTCAGTTCTCAACTTACTTATCTCAATTTTTAAATCATTGCAGCTATTCTCTTGTAAACAAGTGAGCTTACTGACTTGATTTTTTAAGTTTTGATTTTCAGTCTTAACTTCCTCGAATGATTGAGAAAGTCTCAAGTACTTCTCTACCATGTCATGCAATGCTTTAATTAAATCAGTTCGTGTAAACTCGTCAGAGTCAAAGTCAAATTCCTCTGTAGATGTCGAGGTTGATTCAGTGTCTGCCATTAGACATTTGATCTCTTCTGCATCGCTATCAGTAGAATGACTTTCTGAGTCAGAAGATTCAGAACTAGAGTCCGCCCATTTTGATTTGCTTTCTTCAGCAATCATCGCCTTGCGTTCTCTTCTGGTCTTCTTGTCATTTCTTTTGTAATCTCTTTTCTTCTGATCATCTTTCTTTGGCTTTGGGCAGTCAGCAATGAAGTGCCCGACTTTTCCACAATTAAAACATGCCATGTCACCAGATGGTGAATCCTTCTTGAAGTTTTGATTGGGACGTATGTATGCTCGATGATTCTTTTTCATGAATCTAGAGAATTTCTTTACAGAAAAATGACATTGCGTCACTGCTGATCTGTTCAGCAGTCTTTTTAGATGTGCCATCAATGATGACAGCAAGTAAAGTTTGTGGAACAACTGCAGCGGCAGTAGAAGAAGTAGTAGCAGTAGTAGTGGCAGCAAGAGCTTTGGTAGGTAAATTTGATGAGGGCTCTTCTCCGCTTCTTACTTCCAGTTCGAACTCATAGGCTTTTAAGTCTGCAAACAAGTCATGCAGTTCTAACTTGTTCAAATCTTTAAATACTCTCATAGCCATGGTTTTCACGTCCCATTCTCTGGGTAATGCTCTCATTACTTTGAGCGCTATTTCTCGGTTGTCGTGCTCTTTACCCAGAGCTGCTAGCTCATTGAATAAGCTTGTTGAATCGTTCATCAAACTCATTTAGAGTTTCACCAACTTTCATCTTTAGATTTTCAAACTTCTGCATAGCTACAGACAGTTTATTTTCTTTTGTCTGCTCATTTCCTTCACATATCTGAATGAGCTTTTCCCAGATTTCTTTAGCAGTAGAACACATCTTGATTTTGCTGAAGGTGTTCTTATCAAGGGTTTTATAAAGAATGTCCTTCGTGACATTATCAAGATTGGCTTTTTTCTTATCTTCGCCTGTGAGAACCCGAGATTTTACGATCCGAAGCAAATCAAATAAGTAATACGAACTTGAAATTTTACTAAAACTAAGCTCAAAAATGTTTGTTCCAACTAACTAACTTGAATATTAACTTAGATTTTCATTAAATTTAACTCGAGGAAGCAACTTCAAAGCTCCGGAATGAGCTCAGCAGGAGGCCAAGCTACAAGTAATCGCATCCATCAAAGTATTGTCACGGGAGGAGTAAAACCCCAGCTCAAGAACACGATCTGTCAGCTCAAAGCATCTCAAATAAGTTGTCCTAACAGGACCAAAAAGGGAGCTGTAAGTTGAGCTAAGGTTTGGACAAATTAAGTATGCAAGAAATAACCTTTGAGCTAAGGGAGGAGCTAAAGGACTAAGACACATTAATGATGCAAGAAATGACCATATAGAAGATCAAGGTGACTCTTGAAGAGTGCATGAGATTTTGAACCACAATTAAGGCTAACCTTGGACTTGAGGAATGCATGGGAGTTTGGACTACATTCATGGCTAATCTTGGACCCCAAGATTTCAGCCAAGGGGCTAGGTGAAGAGGCTATCTTTGGCCTTTAAATACCACATCAAACGAAAGGAAAAAGTGCTCCAATAAAGACACTAAAATTTCGGTTCCCCTCACGCCTCACAAATCTCGGCCGAAGTCAAAGAAGAAGGAGGAAAAAATTTCGTGCAGATCTGAGTTGCTTTTCCGTGTCGAAGTGCTGCCCGACTGAAGACAGTGTTTGTTAAAGTTGCGCCGAAGTGCTGTCGAAATTTCAAGAGGAAGCTTCGTACAAGAAATCTGTAAGTGGGCTTTTGTTTTACGTAACTTCTTTCTATTTTTAAACCTTGATATAGATAACATGACATGCATGTTGGTATGTCTTTTTCGAAAATATTGGTTTGCTCCGTTTCAAAATTCGATCGATTATGTTTTCTTGCTATGCTTCGAATTCTTTTGATTCCGCTGTACATGTCTAAAAGTCTGAAATCTGAGAAATCTGATAAGTTCTGTCTGTTACCTCTGAACTCTTTGTTACACTGTTACGAGTCAATTTGAAATGGGACGAGAATTGTGATTCTGTCTGGCCCCCAATGGTGAGTATAAAACCATTTCTGTCTGGCCCTCACCGGTGGGTATAAAACCGAGTTCTGGCCTCACCCCTTAGAATAGTAACATATTGGGGACAATTTCACCATAGAAATGAGATGAGTAACAGTGTTCTGTTGGTTATAATCTGATCTGTTTCTGAACCGTTCTGAAAAATCTGATTCCTTCTGAATTATCTGTCTCATATTTGTTCATTTCGATATGATAAGTTAAAGTGAAAAAAGATTTGAAAGATTGTTGAAGAACTGTTTTAAAGAATTAAGTTCTATATGTATTTTTGGATTCGATCGACCCCCACTTGCTGAGTGTTTTCCCAAAAACACTCACCCCCTTAAAATTTCAGATAAAAATGAAGAACAAATAAATGAGGAGGAGCAGGAAGCTTTCTGGGGTTGGTGATCGATGATCAAGAGCAAGAATCAAGTTATCCATTTTGTTTAAGTTTTCCGCATTTCGCAACTCTGATGTATTTTTTCATTGTCATTGTAAGACAATACTTTATTTATGAAAAAGACTGGTTCGATTTGATACGAGGCTTTATTCTTTGCAATATAATTGTTAAACAATGTCGGATGTCACCGACGCTTCGGACTCAGGGCGTGACATTTAAATGGTATCAGAGCCGCCAGGTTCATAATCCTGCTGTGATTTTGATAGACAAAGTCAAATTTTGGCAAAAGCCTAGTGTATCCCGAATTTGAGTCCAACTTTCATCCGTTCTTGAAGTCTAACTTTCATCTGTTTCCTAAATTTCGAATAGACTTCAAAAATCTATCCCTTCGATCATTCCATAAACTCTGAATATCGAAAATTTTCCACAACAACTTTGTTTCTACTATTTGTGCCTTTCTATCCTTTATAAGATTCTGATGCTTTGCTTTCAATTTTTATCCTAGGAAATGGCAGGCAGACCACCCCGAAACAACCGTAACCCTCGTGGCGCCAACCAAGATGAAAACCCACCACCACCACCTCCGAGAGTAAATCTTAGTCAAGAAGATATGATGGCAATAGCTATTATCATACCTGCAACGTTACAAGGATTCGTGAACCCATTGGCTAACGCCATCCAACCACCACCTGAACCGCAACCGCGTGGGATTAAGTACCATTACGAATCTCTCAGAAGGAATCGAGTTCCAACTTTCAATGGGAACCTGGACCCAGAAGTCAGCCACAACTGGCTCAAGAACGTCGAAACACAACTACATTTACTGGAGATACCTGAAGAACTGAGATTGGAGGTTGTAACACCGTTTTTGGAAGACCGAGCTAGGAAATGGTGGGAAACTGTGTCGCCATCTTTGGCAAAAGTGGAAGAGATCACATGGCAGATTTTTAAAAGAGAATTTTTGAAACAATACTATCCTGCTGAATTTCGACTACAGAATTTGGGTGAATTCGAAAACTTCAAACAGGCTCTGGACATGTCGGTGATGGAATACACTTCACGGTTCAACGATCTGGGAACCTATGTCCCAACGATCATGTCAGATGAAACGTTAAAAATGCATCGATTCAAGAAGGGACTCAACAGTCGAATTCAATCGGCATTGGCAGTATTCAAGCCAAACAGCTTTGCGGATTTGATGGGCGCTGCAATGAGCGCAGAAACTGATATAAAGCGACGCGAGGAAGAGAACAAGAACAAAAGACCAATGGTCAACCAACCTACTCAGAACGGTCCCAAGTTTAAGAAACCAAATTATTCAGGTGGGCCTTCCCAAAGAAGTTCTGGTAATACTGGCATCAGGGAAGGGAAGTGGTGTGACACCTGTAAACAGTATCATAACGGGGAATGTTATCGAAAGTCAAGTGCATGTTTTAAGTGTGGTCAGGTGGGTTATCGAATTAAAGAATGTCCGGAGAACAAAGAAAAAGGGGCGGGACCCAGAAAGCAAAATGAGAACAAGACCAATGCTAGGGTGTATGCAATCACCCAAGAGGAAGCTGATAACACCAACGAGGTGGTAGCAGGTACTATACTACTCCATGGCATACCTGCATATAATTTGTTTGATTGTGGTGCCACACATTCATTTGTGTCTAGAAGATTTGCTAAGAAGCTTAAATTTGAACATGATACTCTTGGTGAACCCTTAAGAGTGGCAACATCGACGAGTAAAATAATTGAGTCACACAAAGTGTATCGAAACTGTAAAATTTGTATCAACAATCAAACTTTCAAAGCGGAATTGATTCAACTCAATATGGTTGAGTTTGACATCATTCTTGGAATGGACTGGGGTTAGCTAAAAACCATGCCATAGTAGATAGTCAAAATAAAGATATTAGACTTCAGACTTCGACTAAGGAGGAAGTCATATACCACGGGAAGTCCAAAGAAAGGAAATCTCTGTTATCTGCCTCACAAGCCTGGAAGGCCATAAAAGAAGGAGAAGAGATTTATCTAGCAATGATCAATGAAGTCAAGGGAGAAGAAATTCCAAAGATGGAAGATATACCGATTGTTCAAGAATTTTTAGATGTTTTCCCGAAGAGTTACCGGGTGAGATACACGATAGGGAAATAGAATTTGAAATCAATTTGGTCCCTTGTGCTGAACCAATTTCAAAGGCACCATACCGAATGGCTCCAGCTGAATTGAAGGAGTTAAAGGAACAACTTCAGGAATTACTAGACAAGAAACAGGTTCGCCCTAGTGCATCCCCGTGGGGAGCCTCAGTGCTTTTTGTAAAGAAAAAGGACGGAAGCATGAGGCTATGTATTGACTACCGTGAGTTGAACAAGATCACCATAAAGAATAAGTACCCACTCCCAAGAATAGATGATCTTTTCGATCAGTTAAAGGGAGCCAAGGCCTTCTCAAAACTAGATCTGAGATCTGGTTACCATCAGTTAAAGGTCAAAGCGGAAGACATCCCTAAGACTACTTTTAGGACAAGATATGGACATTACGAATTCACGGTAATGCCTTTTGGCCTAACAAATGCTCCTGCAGCATTCATGGACCTGATGAATCGGGTATTCAAACCATATCTCGACAAGTTTGTGGTTGTTTTCATAGATGATATTCTTGTGTACTCACCAAGTGAGGAAGAACACAGAGAACATCTGCGTCTCACTTTGCAGACACTTCAAGAAAAAGAACTATATGCCAAATTCAAGAAATGTGAATTTTGGTTAAAAAGTGTAGCGTTCTTAGGACATATAATTTCTGAATTAGGAGTGTCAGTAGACCCTAAAAAGGTAGAGGCAATCAAAGATTGGCCACAACCAAAGACAGTGACTGAAGTCAGGAGTTTTCTGGGTTTAGCGGGCTACTATAGAAATGTAACGCCCCGAAAATTTAAAGGTCCACGCGAACCACATGCATATGATTTATTAAATTCTCTTGTATTTTAATTAATTGTTTTAATTGCATTAAATTAATTATGTTGTGCATATTTGCATGTTTAAAATATATTTTTCTACATGGTTGCATTAAAATTTATTTTTAAAAGGTTATTCGAGTTGCGATCGAGGAACGGAGACCGATGGCTGAAAAATAGAAAATGTTTTTATTAAATAATTGATTTTAATTATTTAAAATATGGATGATGCCTTTTTAGTATTTTTGAAAATAAGGAGTTTTGAGGTGATTTTATACGCCGGGACGTAAATTTTATCGGTGATGGTGTTTCAACAAAAATGTAGATGTTTTGGCAACCCGGCTAATAAATTCACAAACTTTATAAAACAAAATTATTTTTAATATTTTAATTAAACACTAAGGAGCTTAATGGGCCTAAACTTTTCTTATTAGGCCTAAGCCTTAATTGGTGAGTTAATTAGTGTATAAATATATGGAACCCTCCCCAACCTATACCATACTCACGGCCACACACTCCAACCAACTCAAAACACTCCCCATCAGCCATATACACGACACACACACCACAATTTTGAAGAAAAAAATTGAAAGTTTGCAAGGGTTTCAAGCCGTCGTTTTCTCGTCGTCGTTTCTTCGCAATCGTCAACGTTTATTCGTGCGTAAATTACGCAAAGGCACGCCATATTCTTCCTTTACTCATCATCACACCATATTATGAAATTATGTTTGAAATTGCATGAAATCAAGTGGCATCTTTTAAGATTTTCGTTTATGCCTCTTTTATGGTTTTTTAAAACATGCATGTTGATCTAAAAATCATGAATTTCTTGAACCTAAGGGGGCTGCCATGTTAGGGATATAATTAAAGATGTTAACACGAAGCTTTAGGTTCATATAACACAACTTAAACGTTGCACAAACATGAATGTATCAAGCAGGAACCGAAACTTGTGGTGGTGAGTTTTGAGTGCTCGATTTGAGGAGTTGCACGACTGGGCTTTGGTTCGGTTTGGACAAGGGCATGGCTAGGGTCTGTTATGGGTCAGGGGTAGAGTCCTAGCCACGCTAGGACTCAAGTCAGGGGCTGGGGAAGGAGTCCTAGCTTGCTAGGACTCCAACCCGAGGGTATCAAGGGTCGCGCGCAGCAGCAGATGGGCAGGGAGAAAGGGCTCGGCTTGGGGGCTTTGGGCTGGGTTAAGTCGACTCTTTAGGGTCCTATGAGGGTGCATAAGGGTCTGGACAAAGGCTGGGGCAGCTTGGTTGGCTGCTGGTCCAAGAAAACCGTGAGGAAAGCCATGTGCGCAGGTTTCTTGTGCAGAAGTTCAGGGGTTTCGCTGCTCGGGTTTAGGGGTCTGGGCTGGGCCTGGGCTTGGTCCAGGGATGGTCAGGGAATGTGGGCTCAGTGGTGGCTCGGCTGGAGGTGTCCTAGTTTGGCTTGGAGTCCTTATGTGCTTAGGAGTCTCACACAACACACGTGCAGAATTTTAGGTCGACTTCCAGGAAGGTTTTGTTCAGGCTAGGGCTAATTGTTTGGGCTGGGCTTGGTCAGTAGGGTCTCTAGGTGGGTTGGCTAGGTTTTGGCTCAAGGTGGCTTGGGCGTGGCTCGAGTAAATTAGGAGATGGCTCGGTGTGTTCGATAAGGTGTCCAAAACGAAAATTAAAGAACTAAAATTGAATCCATGTGTCCACGGGTGTAGCTCATGACTTGGAAGGGTAGAATAAATCATAAAAAGTCTATGTGTAAAATTTGGGATCAAAATAACGAGTTTTGGATTTATTCGGGATTTAATCGCCGCATGAAACGCTAATTAACGAGTTAATTGAAATGTCTAGTATAAGCTTCATAAAATTATGAAAAATTAGGTTTAAGCTTAAATAATTATTAGAAGTCTGAGTTTTTAATTTGGGTATTTTATATTAAGGTTTGGTTTAATTCGGTATTAAAACGCATTAATACGTCACATTTAAAGATTAATTTAGAAGTCATCGAATTAAGCTAAATAAAATATGAAAAAATTCATGTAGGCTTAAATAATTATTTGGGACAAATTAGAGTCAATGGAATTAAGAAAAAATCAAAAATGTGAAATTTTACGTCCATGGGTAAAACGGTCTTTTTACGCCTAAAAATTAGTAAACGTCATGGCAGTGTCCTGAAGGCTGTTTTATATGCTAACATGATTATTTTAAATGTTTATGGATGCTTTTATAATTTCATATGCCAAAATGTTATTTTAAAATGATTATGAAATTTTATACGTTTATGGATTTTTGTGTCAAAATGTTTATTTTAAATGTTTACGATTTAATATGTTAAAATTTTGATTTTAAACGTTTATGGATTTTTATGATTTAAAATGTTAAAATATTCATTTTAAATGTCTATGGATTTTTATGATGAAACGAGAACTTTAAAAGACATGTTGCATGCTTGATTTAAAATGAAAAATGTTATATACATGATTTTTATTAAGTAATGATAATATGTTGAAGGATATGAATGGATTGTGACTAACACGATGATATGTTGGAGATAATGTGAGGGTTATGGTCCCAGTGGGAGCCCGACGATCGTATTTCCTTGGATACAGATATGTATATGTATATGTATACGATGATATGATAATATGTAAGGCCAGGGCCCAGTTGACCGGTGAGAATGTTGCTGATGTCCCTTGCCTCCCAGTACTATGGTTACATGTAGATGGATCCATCGCCTAACACGTATATGAAAGTCACAATCAACGATCTGAATTCAACAAACACGAGCATGAACACGAACATGAGTAGGAATACGAATATGCACATAAATATGAATATGTTTAAGTGATATGTTTATGTTGTTTGAAAATATTTTTATGCATCATGAAAATGTTTACGAAAATGTTTATATTTATGCATCTTCATGAAAACGATATTTTAAGTACAAGTATTTTTCACTATTATATGTTAACTGTATTACGTATTACTGGTTATCAAGGATATGACGTGTTGAGTCTTTAGACTCACTAGGTGTGATTGATGCAGGTGATTATGATAATGTAAATGGAGGTCTTGATGGTTGATCTGACTGGACTGGAGGTGCACATAACCCGAGGACCGACGCTAGTTTTCCGCACTAGTTATGATTTATGATTTTGAGTTATGTTAAAGATATTTTTTCGACGTTTTATTCGTGAGTGGTTTTTGAGATGTTATAGTATGGGCTATACTTTTCAAATGTTAGATGGTTGATTTATTTTAAAATGATTTCAAAAATATTTTGTGTAATTTTTGGTGGTTCGGCCGATGCTAAGAGAGGTTTAAAAAAAAAATTCTATTACTTTTTAAGAAAACGAATAGCAGACGTTTCAGTTGGTATCAGAGCAATGGTTCTGTAAAGGGTTGTGCCACCATCAGCGCCGGAAAGATCAGTCGTCAAGTCTCAGTCTGTAAGTTTACATGCTTTATATGATTTTATGTTGTTACCTGCATAATTATATGAATTATATGTCCACGTCACATGTTTAATTGCTTTATGAGGATATATGATTTATATACTTTAGAATTTTTATACGTGATACGATATGAAATAAGAAATTATTTGATTTCAACGCATGTTGGCTTCGTGGTGGAATTGGACTATGTTGACTTTTGGGTTTTAGTATTGACATTCTACTTTTTGGGCCGTAAGTTGATCGTGAATATTGTGAATGCTTTTGGGACACGTAGATTTTTTAAGAAAATATTTATGATTCATGGTTACTAGTTGAATTAATTTTTGAAAATTACTCATAAGCAATAATTATTCGAGGACTGCAATGACTTTGGTAATATAAAAATGTATAATTTGGGATTTTAAGTTTTGATAAAAATGAAAGATTGGTTATAGGAAATTGATTTTGGGTTAATAAGTTTAAAATTTTTGAAATTATGTTATGGGAAACAAATAGAAGGAAATTAAGAATGTTAAGAACTTATGGGTTAATCGTAGGATTTTCGAAATTAAAGACCAATTAAGATAATTTTTGAGGAAATTAAGAATTTATTTTTGCAATTTGCTAAGGAATTTGGGGACTAGTTAGCAATAAGAACGAATTTAATGGTTAAATAGTAAGAATTTTGAGGATTTAGACTTTTTAAGAATATTTGGAACTTTGGGATATCATAGTTATATTGATATAAAGAATTTTAATCAAGGGTTTTTAAGAATGAATCGATATTAGGCTCGAAAATCTAAGCGTTAGCGGATGCGTTTGGGATTTTAAGATTGAAATATAATAAGTTGATGAATATTTTTTGTATAAAATAAGAAAAATAATATACGATAAGTATGGTCATCCATCTTTTAATATTGGGAATTGTAAGAAAAATTGTGATTCGTGGTTATATTAGTAACAACATAAGTCATTATGGGTCTTTTTAAATTGCAAATCGAAATAAGGATTTAGAAGGTAAAATTAATTGGGATTTAGTAGACGTAAGGACGTTCTAGAACTTAAGTTTGATCAGAGTAGCACAGCGGAAGAGTGGATTTTTGGGATACTAGAACTAAGTCTAAACTTTGGGTTGTTAAGGATAAGCGAATTTCGAGGACGAAATTCAATTTAAGGGGGGAAGATTTTAACGTCCCGAAAATTTAAAGGTCCACGCGAACCACATGCATATGATTTATTAAATTCTCTTGTATTTTAATTAATTGCATTAAATTAATTATGTTGTGCATATTTGCATGTTTAAAATATATTTTTCTACATGGTTGCATTAAAATTTATTTTTAAAAGGTTATTCGAGTTGCGATCGAGGAACGGAGACCGATGGCTGAAAAATAGAAAATGTTTTTATTAAATAATTGATTTTAATTATTTAAAATATGGATGATGCCTTTTTAGTATTTTTTAAAATAAGGGGTTTTGAGGTGATTTTATACGCCGGGACGTAAATTTTATCGGTGATGGTTTTTCAACAAAAATGTAGATGTTTTGGCAACCCGGCTAATAAATTCACAAACTTTATAAAACAAAAATTATTTTTAATATTTTAATTAAACACTAAGGAGCTTAATGGGCCTAAACTTTTCTTATTAGGCCTAAGCCTTAATTGGTGAGTTAATTAGTGTATAAATATATGGAACCCTCCCCAACCTATACCATACTCACGGCCACACACTCCAACCAACTCAAAACACTCCCCATCAGCCATATACACGACACACACACCACAATTTTGAAGAAAAAAATTGAAAGTTTGCAAGGGTTTCAAGCCGTCGTTTTCTCGTCGCCGTTTCTTCGCAATCGTCAACGTTTATTCGTGCGTAAATTATGCAAAGGCACGTCATATTCTTTCTTTACTCATCATCACACCATATTATGAAATTATGTTTGAAATTGCATGAAATCAAGTGGCATCTTTAAGATTTTCGTTTATGCCTCTTTTATGGTTTTTTAAAACATGCATGTTGATCTAAAGATCATGAATTTCTTGAACCTAAGGGGGCTGCCATGTTAGGGATATAATTAAAGATGTTTACACGAAGCTTTAGGTTCATATAACACAACTTAAACGTTGCACAAACATGAATGTATCAAGCAGGAACCGAAACTTGTGGTGGTGAGTTTTGATTGCTCGGTTTGAGGAGTTGCAGGACTGGGCTTTGGTTCGGTTGGGACAAGGGCATGGCTAGGGTCTGTTATGGGTCAGGGGTAGAGTTCTAGCCACGCTAGGACTCGAGTCAGGGGCTGGGGAAGGAGTCCTAGCTTGCTAGGACTCCCACCCGAGGGTATCAAGGGTCGCGCGCAGCAGTAGATGGGAAGGGAGAAGGGGCTCGGCTTGGGGGCTTTGGGCTGGGCTAAGTCGACTCTTTAGGGTCCTATGAGGGTGCATAAGGGTCTGGACATAAGGCTGGGGCAGCTTGGTTGGTTGCTGGTCCAAGAAAACCGTGAGGAAAGCCATGTGCGCAGGTTTCTTGTGCAGAAGTTCAGGGGTTTCACTGCTCGGGTTTAGGGGTCTGGACTGGGCCTGGGCTTGATCCAGGGATGGTCAGGGAAATGTGTGCTCGGTGGTGGCTCGGCTGGAGGTGTCCTAGGTTGGCTTGGAGTCCTTATGTGCTTAGGAGTCTCACACAACACACGTGCAGAATTTTAGGTCGACTTCCAGGAAGTTTTTGTTCAGGCTAGGGCTGGTTGTTTGGGCTGGGCTTGGTCAGTAGGGTCCCTAGGTGGGTTGGCTAGGTTTTGGCTCAAGGTAGCTCGGGAGTGGCTCGAGTAAATTAGGAGATGGCTCGGTGTGTTCGATAAGGTGTCAAAAACGAAAATTAAAGAACTAAAATTTAATCCATGCGTCCACGGGTGTGGCTCATGACTTGGAAGGGTAGAATAAATCATAAAAAGTCTATGTGTAAAATTTGGGATCAAAATAACGAGTTTTGGATTTATTCGAGATTTAATCGTCACATGAAACGCTAATTAACGAGTTAATTGAAACGCCTAGTTTAAGCTTCATAAAATTATGAAAAATTAGGTTTAAGCTTAAATAATTATTAGAAGTCTGAGTTTTTAATTTGGGTATTTTATATTAAGGCTTTGGTTTAATTCGGTATTAAAGCGCATTAATATGTCACATTTAAAGATTAATTTAAAAGTCATCGAATTTAGCTAAATAAAAATATGAAAAAATTCATGTAGGCTTAAATAATTATTTGGGACAAATTAGAGTCAATGAATTAAGAAAAAATCAAAAATGTGAAATTTTACGTCCAGGGGTAAAACGGTCTTTTTACACCTAAAAATTAGTAAACGTCATGGCAGTGTCCTGAAGGCTGTTTTATATGCTAACATGATTATTAAATGTTTATGGATGCTTTTATAATTTCATATGCCAAAATGTTATTTTAAAATGATTATGGAATTTTATACGTTTATGGATTTTTGTGTCAAAATATTTATTTTAAATGTTTACGATTGAATATGTTAAAATTTTGATTTTAAACGTTTATGAATTTTTATGATTTAAAATGTTAAAATATTCATTTTAAATGTCTATGGATTTTTATGATGAAACGAGAACTTTAAAAGACATGTTGCATGCTTGATTTAAAATGAAAAATGTTATATACATGATTTTTATTAAGTAATGATAATATGTTGAAGGATGTGAATGGATTGTGACTAACACGATGATATGTTGGAGATAATGTGAGGGTTATGGTCCCAGTGGGAGCCCGACGATCGTATTTCCTTGGATACGGATATGTATATGTATATGTATACGATGATATGATAATACGTAAGGCCAGGGCCCAGTTGACCGGTGAGAGTGTTGCTGGTGTCCCCCGCCGCCCAGTACTGTGGTTACATGTAGATGGATCCATCGCCTAACACGTATATGAAAGTCACAATCAACGATCTGAATTCAACAAACACGAACATGAACACGAACATGAGTAGGAATACGAATATGCACATGAATATGAATATGTTTAAGTTATATGTTTATGTCGTTTGAAAATATTTTTATGCATTACGAAAATGTTTATGTTTATGCATCTTCATGAAAACGATATTTTAAGTACAAGTATTTTTCACTGTTATATGTTAACTGTATTACGTATTACTGGTTATCACGGATATGACGTGTTGAGTCTTTAGACTCACTAGGTGTGATTGATGCAGGTGATTATGATAATGTAAATGGAGGTCTTGATGGTTGATCTGACTGGACTGGAGGTGCACATAACCCGAGGACCGACGCTAGTTTTCCGCACTAGTTATGATTTATGATTTTGAGTTATGTTAAAGATATTTTTTCGACGTTTTATTCGTGAGTGGTTTTTGAGAGGTTATAGTATGGGCTATACTTTTCAAATGTTAGATGGTTGATTTATTTTAAAATGATTTCAAAAATATTTTATGTAATTTTTGGTGGTTCGGCCGATGCTAAGGGAGGTTTAAAAAAAAAATTCTAGTACTTTTTAAGAAAACGAATAGCAGACGTTTCAAGAAAATTTGTGGAAGGATTTTCTTCGATAGCCATTCCACTCACCAAACTTTCTCACAAAAATTCTAAATTTATTTGGAATGAGGAATGTGAAAGAAGCTTTGAAACCCTGAAGACAAAACTCGCATCCACACCAGTATTAGTTCTTCCAAAGGATGGTAAGAATTTCACTGTTTACAGTGACGCTTTAAATGGAGGATTAGGGTGTGTGCTTATGCAAGAGGGTCATGTAATTGCTTATGCCTCATGGCAATTAAAACCATATGAGCATAATTACCCCACGCATGATCTAGAATTAGCTGCAGTAGTATTTGCGCTAAAAATTTGGAGGCACTACCTTTATGGAGTAAAATGTGAGGTGTTTATCGATCACCAGAGCCTCAAGTACATTTTCACTCAAAAGGAATTAAACATGAGCCAAAGAAGGTGGATGGAACTTCTCAAGGACTATGATCTGTCAATCAATTATCATCCGGGTAAGGCAAATAAGGTGGCAGATGCTTTGAGCCGAAGGAACCCTGGGAAAGTGAACTTTTCTTCATTATCGGTACAACCAGGTCTCCGAGAGGACATCAAATTGAAGCAGAGTCAAGACACCTCCATCCTTAAAATTAAAGAACAAATCCAAGAAGGAAAAGCTCCAGAATTTCAAATTGATGAAAATGGAATACTCTGGATGAAAGGACGATTGTATGTGCCAAACGTCGATGGAATTCGAGAAGAAGTAATGTCCGAGGCGCATATATCGAGATTTTCGGTACATCCAGGGAGTACCAAAATGTATAGAGATCTGAAAAATAATTACTGGTGGAACGGAATGAAGAATGACGTGGCTGTCTTTGTCTCCAAGTGCCTAACATGTCAACAAGTCAAGGCAGAGCATCAACGGCCTGGAGGACTTTTACAGCCATTGGAAATACCAACATGGAAGTGGGATAGTATCTTCATGGACTTTGTAGTCGGGCTACCAAAATCAAGACAAGGTCATGATGGAATTTGGGTAATCGTTGATAGATTGACTAAGTCGGCACATTTCTTACCGGTGCGGATGACTTACAACCTGGATAAGCTCGCTACCCTGTATATGGACAACATAGTGAGGCTACACGGAGTCCCGAAAAGTATACTGTCTGACAGAGATCCAAGATTTGTATCAAGATTTTGGAAAAGTTTCCAAAAGGCTATGGGGACCAAAGTTACTCTCAGCACGGCCTATCATCCTCAGACGGATGGCAAAACTGGAAGGACAATTCAAACCCTCGAGGATATGCTGAGGGCATGTGCACTAGATTTTTCTGGAAATTGGACTGAATAGTTACCCCTGATAGAATTCGCCTATAATAACAGCTATCATAGTAGCATCAAGATGGCTCCGTATGAAGCTTTGTATGGTAGAAAGTGTAGGTCGCCTCTATATTGGGACGAAGTCGGAGAAAAAGCCGTTACTGGACCAGAGCTTGTTCAATTAACCGTTGACAAAGTAGCCATAATCAAGGAAAGACTCAAAGCAGCACAAGATAGACAGAAGAGTTGGGCCGATCTGAAGAGAAGACCCTTACAGTTGGAAATTGGTGAAAAAGCTTACGTCAAGGTCTCCCCCATGAAAGGAATAGTTCGGTTCAGTAAATCCGGAAAGCTAAATCCGAGATATATGGGACCGTTCGAGATACTGGAGAAGGTAGGAACCTTAGCCTACCGATTAGCGTTACCACCAGACATGGCCAGAATACATAACGTTTTCCACATCTCACAGCTGAGGAAGTATGTCCCAGACTCGAGTCATGTACTCAAGGTTACACCACTGATGATTGAAGGAAAACTCAACGAAGAACTTAAATACGAAGAAGTCCCAACCCGAATAGTGGACTCAAAGGACCAAGTGTTGAGAAACCGGACAATACCTTATGTCAAGGTACAGTGGTCAAATCACTCTGAAAGAGAGGCAACTTGGGAACTCGAGGAAAAAATGTGATCACAATACCCTCATCTATTCGAAAGAACAAGTTAATGCAAGTTTCGAGGACGAAACTTTTAATAAGGAGGGAGGGATGTGAGAATCCGAGATTTTACGATCCGAAGCAAATCAAGTAAGTAATACGAACTTGAAATTTTTCTAAAACTAAGCTCAAAAATGTTTGTTCCAACTAAATAACTTGAATATTAACTTAGATTTTCATTAAATTTAACTCGAGGAAGCAACTTCAAAGCTCAGGATTGAGCTCAATAGGAGGCCAAGCTACAAGTAATCGCATCCATCAAAGTATTGTCATGGGAGGAGTAAAACCCCAGCTCAAGAACACGATCTGTTCAGCTCAAAGTAGCTCAACCAAGTTGTCCTAACAGGACCAAAAAGGGAGATGTAAGTTGAGCTAAGGTTTGGACAAATTAAGTATGCAAGAAATAACCTTTGAGTAAAACCATGAAGGAGCTAAGGGAGGAGCTAAAGGACTAAGACACATTAATGATGCAAGAAATGACCATATAGAAGATCAAGGTGACTCTTGAAGAGTGCATGAGATTTTGAACCACAATTAAGGCTAACCTTGGACTTGAGGAATGCATGGGAGTTTGGACTACATTCATGGCTAATCTTAGACCCCAAGATTTCGGCCAAGGGGCTAGGTGAAGGGGCTATCTTTGGCCTATAATACCACATCAAAGGGAAGGAAAAAGTGCTCCAAGAAAGACACTAAAATTTCGGTTCCCCTCACTCCTCACAAATCTCGGCCGAAGTCAAAGAAGAAGGAGGAAAGAATTTTGTGCAGACCAGAGTTGCTTTTCCGTGTAAAAGTGCTGCCCGACCGAAGACAGTGTTTGTTAAAGTTGCGCCGAAGTGCTGTCGAAATTTCAAGAAGAAGCTTCGTACAAGAAATCTGTAAGTGGGCTTTTGTTTTACGTGTCTTCTTTCTATTTTTAAACCTTGATATAGATAACATGACATGCATGTTGGTATGTCTTTTTCGAAAATATTGGTTTGCTCCGTTTAAAAATTTGATCGATTATGTTTTCTTGCTATGCTTCGAATTCTTTTGATTCCGCTGTACATGTCTAAAAGTCTGAACTCTGAGAAATCTGATAAGTTATGCCTGTTACCTCTGAACTCTTTGTTACACTGTTACGAGTCAATTTGAAATGGGACGAGAATTGTGATTCTGTCTGGCCCCAATGGTGGGTATAAAACCATTTCTGTCTGGCCCTCATCGGTGGGTATAAAACCGAGTTCTGGCCTCACCCCTTAGAGGAGTAACATATTGGGGAAAATTTGACCATGGAAATGAGATGAGCAACAGTTTTCTGTTGGTTATAATCTAATCTGTTTCTGAACCGTTCTGAAAAATCTGATTCGTTCTGAATTATCTGTCTCATATTTGTTCATTTCGATATGATAAGTTAAAGGTAATAAGATTTGAAAGATTGTTAAAAAACTGTTTTAAAGAATTAAGTTCTATATGTATTTTTGGATTCGATCGACCCCCACTTGCTGAGTGTTTTCCCAAAAACACTCACCCCCTTAAAATTTCAGATAAAAATGAAGAACAAATAAATGAGGAGGAGCAGGAAGCTTTCTGGGGTTGGTGATCGATGATCAAGAGCAAGAATCAAGTTATCCGTTTTGTTTAAGTTTTCCGCATTTCGCAACTCTGATGTATTTTATTTCATTGTCATTGTAAGACAATACTTTATTTATGAAAAAGACTGGTTTGATTTGATACGAGGCTTTATTGTTTGCAATATAATTGTTAAACAATGCCGGATGTCACCGACGCTTTGGACTCGGGGCGTAACATCGCCAGTCCATTCGTTTCTTGGTTTTGTAACCATTTGTGGTGCACCCTCAGTAATAGTAATAGTTGTATTTGGCTTTAAGATCTTTAATGGGCCGTCTGTGACGACATACCACATGTCATCATCTTGGGCTGCAAGATGAGCTTGCATCCGGATCTTCGAGTCATCAAAACCTTCTTTCGAGAACATGGGAACCTTGCTAAAATGTGCCATAACTTTTTCAAATTTTCAGAACAAGAGAAATCTGCTATGATACCACTTGTTGGGGATCGATGTGGAGTTAGAGGGGGATGAATAAACTCTAATCCTTTGACGATAGTTTTTGCAAAGGGTGCTAGATCATGTTAGAGATTGTAGTTGTTCTTGTTCGAGTGTAAGTCCAGCAAATCACAATAATAAGTGCGGAAACGATCCGATGGAGTAAGGTGAAAACAGTAATAACAGTAGGAAATAAAACAGTAGTTGTTTCTGGAAGTTCGAAGATAAAGTCGTCAACGTCTCCCCTTCTTCTGTTTCCAGAAGGTATCACTAAAAGACTTTGGATTTTATAGTACAACCTTGTACACACCCACTTCAGCAGGGCTTATATTTTGCCTACTGAAACTCTTAGTAACTCAACACAAAAGTTAAATACAACAAGGTTCTAGAAAAGACTCTTTTTCAGTTTACAAACTCTTCTTCGAAATATAGTAAAGTGTTTTGCTTGAAGAGATGAAGTAATAGCAGTACAAAATGATCTCCAAAGATCAAATGTATAATATGAAGTGTGTACTGCTTTTCTGCAAGTTTGAGCTTAGAAGATGATGATTGGTTCGCGGTTGCTCAATGTAGCGTTGGATAGATAAAATGATCAGCGTTGTTCTCTAAATGGTTTTGATCCATATATAGATAACTTGAATCCAACGTCTATAATCAAAAACGGCTCTTTTGATTTCTAATAGAAACAGCTTTATTTCCTAAAGAGAATCCTGCAAAAAGCTTTCAACATAGTCAGTGTTGTTTTATACCAAAACTGGTAAAACGAATTAAATGACTTCGTACAACATTAATGGTGCAATTAATGCTAGTACTCGATAAAGTAACGGTAACATTTAAGACTTAAACAATCGATTGGAATGCTATTAAGTACTGATCCAGTAGGACTAAGTGCTGCTTCTGTTATACTAAGTCGTTGAGCACTAACTAAAGTACTACTTCTGGTAAAGAGAGTCAAAAGCTACTGCTTTGCATTATCTTCTGATTGGTGTTATTCCTACTGGTTTTGATTCTCATCACCACAATAAAATAGGTCTAACAAAGGTGTTTTTAAGGATATTTTTCAAAAATGGGATTTTACTGGATATTTTTACCTGCATGATTTTATTTTTTAACGGTGCACAGATTTAATCGAATTGGGGGACTTTTTAATGGTTCAGCTAATATTTTCAAAATCTTTCCAACACGAAATATTTTTTGGAAGTGTGTTTGGATTTAATGGACCTACTTTTAAGCTCGTTGGGCTTAATATCATTTTTTTAAAACCGTTAATTATCAAATTAAGACCCATTAGTTAATTGCTAACTATTTAAATAACACTAATTAACCCTAAAATTCATTTAACCTAATCATAATCCACTCACCACTCAGCCGCCAACCCCCTCCAATCGGTTATTCTCTTCGTGAGTGCAGCAGCATAGGATTTCGGTTCTTCTCTTCCTCCAAGCTCAAGTTTTCCCACGTCTTGTGTTCCTTCGATCCGTTGTGCACCAATAAACTCATCAGGTATGCATTTATATCTTCCTTTACGCATCACACATGATTTATATATGCTGTTATATGCTTATTGGTATGAAACATCCGATCCATCCATGGGTGCGTGATTTTTTTTATTCTTTGCGAGCGATGCATCATGTGCTTCAACACTCACATTTTTCCTTCGATCTGTGCAAGGGGCTGCGTTTATGGTTGTTTTAGGGAAATAACATGATGGTCAGAGGCTGTCTTGAGAGGTTGAACCATGGCTTGGCCTGTAGGTGGTAGAGCCGTGAGGATTTGTGTCGGGTGAGTGGTTTGTAGGAGATTGCGTGGTTGGGTTGGGACCAGCGGTGCGAGGGGCAAACCGAGGCTGGAGCTAGGCCGTGAGGGGTCTGAGAAAAAGCTGATGGAGGCTCAATCCCTACTGGAACCACCCCTACACACAATCGGGCGAGTTAGGAGAAGGGGTCGCGTTTTGGATTTCTTAAGGGCGAGCGGTCGATCGTAATTTCAAGCGTGCATGGAGGCGGGTTTGTGAGTCTGGTAGGTACCTTAGGGTTTGGTCTAGGTCCTAAGTAGGCATGTTTGTGACTGGTGCGTCGGGTTTGGACGATGGCGTAAGTTTTAGGGAAGGTAGTGCACGAGGGAGTGACTTTGGAAGGGACCGAGAGTTTTTGTCAAGGTTTGGAATTTCGGCCATGAGTTTTGGGTTGAAAATTTTTGTTTAAGATCTTTTAAGTATTTCTAAGATATGGTAGAAGGTTGGGAAAAATTTGGTTGTGCTTCGGGTCGATTCGGGTTAAAACCGGGACCCCGGTCCAACTTTTAAAACGAATATATTAAGTTTGGTTTTGGGCACGGGTTTACGTCTAGTAACGCTTTTAAAATGTTTTGGGGACATTTTAAGGATTTCGTTAAGCTTCGGGTAAATTTTAGAGGTCCAGGGTTGACACGATAATTTTTGGGTTTCCAGGGGCAAAATGGTCATTTTGCACCTGGGGTGAGATTTTTGTCATGGCAGCGCCCAAAGCACAAATTATGATATTTTAAATGATTATGCGTCATGTTTACGGTTTTTTTTACGATATTATGATAATTATGATGCACGCTTGGTTAAAGGAAAAATTACGTATATGCATGCTTTTATTAAGTGATGAATATGCTGACATGTTTTGAAGGAAGTAATTTAGTTGTGACTGACACGATGACATGTAAGGCCCAGACTCAGTGGGCGGGTAATGTCGTCGCTGATGATCCTCGTGCCGGGTACCGCGGCTACGCGTAGATGGATCCATCGACTGCACATGATGACACGATGATACGAACGTCACAGCTAATGAATGGAACTCAAATTAAAATTTTTACACGTATATGCTGATACGATGATACATTCTATTACCATGTTTTGACAGGTCCCTGTTACGCATAAGATATGATAACATGATGAGACATGTTTTGACACGTTACGATTTTACACGGCACGCTTATGGTCATGTCTTTAAGCTCATGAAATATATGTTGATTATGCTATTTTTCACTTATGTTTGCTACGTATATGTACTCGTTATTACTGGTAGAGGTGTGTTGAGTTTTTAGACTCACTAGGCGTGTGTGTTGCAGGTGAGCTAGATTCTGAGGAGACTGGAGGTGTTGGACTCTAAGTCGGCGGACCTGGTGGACGACACGACTGAGGACCTTATGATTTTTCCTCACATTTATGATGTTATGTTTTAGAGAGGATATGAGTATTTTATACACTGTTTTATTTTACTGGTTGATTTAGGATTTTACTCGTCCTTACTCCGTTATCTTTTTATTGGTAACTGTTTATGATTATTTTTAAATAATTTCTTTACGTAGGTTTGCATGCATGGGATTTATTTAAATGTTTATTTTTCAAAATGAGATCTTTTAAAAAAATATATATTTCCGCATTTTTAAAACGAGTAGACGTTTCGGTTGGTATCAGAGTCAGGTTCTTTTATAGGGTTGTGTCCACCGCCAGCTTCTGCCGCTCAGTCTTCAAAGCCTCAAGTCTGTAATCTTTTACGACTTAAATTATTTAAAATGGTTTATTGATATCACCTGCATGATTTCGTGATTTACGCATTATGATGATTTAATGCTTATGTTTAACCGTTTTTACGATTTAAGGTCCATTAATGTTAAAAAACTAGATTAATTGCATGATGGTTACGTTTTAATTGGATTGTCTTAAGATATGCCTCCCAGACGCGAGCCCAGGACGGTCAGAGTGAATGATATCCCTGAGGGTGGAAGAGGACCTCCACAACCACCACCGCAGGGGGTCCAGCTACCCGAGTCCTAGAGGGTATGGATAGCCTATTGGAGCAGGTGCAGCAGGCTCCTAGAACGCAAACTGATATTTTTGAACATTTCCGTAGGCTCAACCCGAAGGAGTTCGGGGGTACCACTAATCCATTCGTAGCTGAGGAGTGGATCAGATCACTGGAGCTTCACTTTGACTACCTTCAGGTGAGGGATGGCGATCGGGCCAGGTGTGCCACTTATATGCTGAGAGATTATGCGTCCCTATGGTGGAAGGGAGCCGCGCATGTTGTGGACTTAGCCACCCTTACCTGGGCCAGGTTCAAGGAGTTATTCTACAGGAAATTTTCCCAGCTGACGTCAGGGGCCGCCTGACGAGAGATTTCATGAGCCTCAGGTAGGAAGATTTATCAGTGGCGGAGTTCATCCGCAAGTTTGACAGGGGCTGCCACTTTCTGCCCTTGATAGCAGGGGATGCCGCCCAGAAGCTGAGGCATTAACTTGATGGACTGAGATCCACTCTCTGTCGGGACGTCATGTTGATGAGGTCGGCAGATTATGACGAGGCCATTGCTTGAGCTTTTCAGGCATAACAGACACTGCGAGACATAGACTTTGAGGATTAATTTGGCGAAGTTTTCGAAGTTTTGTGAATTATGGGGTTAAATTCGAATAGGAGATTAGGGTCTTGTTGCAATTTTCGAACTCCTAGAGGAATAATTTGCAATTTTTTATTTTTCTGAGGTTGAATTTTGAATTTTGGGAATTTATTATTGGGTTAATTAAAAGATTTTTTGAGGATTTTAAGTTAACTGCTGATAAGGAATTCTTTAAGTTCAACAGTATTAGATTTGATGGTATGTTTTGTCGCAGGAGGATATATATTGCAGGTGTAGCCACACATGCATTGCTAGACTCAGGGGCTACGCATTCATTTATATCCGAATCTTTCGTGAAGCGACTAGGGATCATACCAGTAGCGATGGATTCAGAGTATCGATTCCATCTGGGGATCAGATGTTCACATCCCGGATAGTGAGAGGATTGGAGCTCAGATTGCGGCAGAAGGCAGCACATGCATACTTGATAGTACTACCGCTACCAGAGTTTGATATCATACTGGACATGGACTGGCTTTATTATCATGGAGCAGTAATAGATTTTTGCCAGATGTCAGTGTCTGCCAGACCTCCCAGTGTGAAGCCCCTTGTATTTGAGGCAGCTAGAAATCAGCAGTTCCCGCACGTCATTTCCTGCATGTGTGCGAGGAAGCTTATTAAGAGAGGCTGTCAGGCATTCTTAGCAAGCATTGTATCAGTGACGGAGCCAGCCAGTCAGAGGCTAGAGGATGTAGATGTGGTCAGCGAGTTCTCCAGCGTGTTCCCTGACGACGTTTCAGGCATTCCACCAGATAGAGAGCTGGAATTCTCTATTGAGCTCATGCCAGGGACATCATCGATATCTAAGGCACCCTACTGATTAGCGCCTGCAGAGATGAATGAGCTTAAGGATCAGATCCAGGATCTACTGGATAAGGGTTTCATTCACCTTAGTTTTTTCCCACGTGGCGCGCCGGTGTTATTTGTTAAGAAGAAGGATGGCAACATGAGTCTATGCATTGACTACCGAGAGCTGAACAGGGTTACAGTGAAGAATAAGTATCCATTACCTAGGATTGAAGACTTATTTGATCAGCTTAAGGGAGCCTCATTGTTCTCCAAGATAGACCTTCGATCCAGAAACCATCAGCTGAAAGTGAGAGAATCAGATGTGCATAAGAAAGACTTCAGGACGCGTTATGGACACTATGAGTTCTTGGTGATGCCCTTCGGTTTGACGAACGTGCCAGCGATCTTCATGGATCTCATGAATCACATGTTTCAACCATTCTTGGATCAGTTTGTCATAGTCTTCATTGACGATATTTTGATCTATTCGAAGAGCAGAGAGGAGCACAGTCATCATCTGAGGAAAGTATTGCAGACAATATAGAATAGACGACTGTATTCCAAGTTCAGCAAGTGTGAGTTCTGGGTTGACAGGGTGGCATTTTTGGGCCACATTGTATCTAAGGATGGCAAAGAGGTCGACCCCAGCAAGGTGGAGGCAGTCAAAGATTGGCAAGTTCCGAAGAGTGTGACAGATATCCGTAGCTTCTTGGAATTGGCAGGTTATTACAGGAAGTTTATCAAGGGCTTCTCTTCCATTGCGGTGCCTATGACCGCTTTGATGAAGAAGAATGTCAAGTTTGTTTGGGGACCAGAGTGTCAGGAGAGCTTTGACAGACTTGAAGCAGGCCTTGACCACCGCACCAGTGCTAGCTATTCCATCAGTGCAGGGAGAGTTTGTGGTATATACAGATGCGTCTAAGCTTGGTTTGGGTGCAGTTCTGATTCAGCAGGACAGAGTGATAGCCTATGCGTCCAGACAGCTAAAGGTACATGAGAAGAATTATCTGACTCATGATCTCGAGCTAGCAGCAGTGGTATTTGTCCTGAACATCTGGAGACACTATTTGCATGGGGATAAGTGCAAGATTTTCACAGATCATAAAAGCATGAAGTACTTCTTCACACAGAAGAAACTGAACATGCGACAGAGGAGATGGCTCGAGCTGGTGAAGGATTATGATTGTGATATTAACTACCATCCGGGTAAGGCTAATGTAGTTGCAGACGCTCTGAGCATGAAGCATGCAATGTTAGATCATCTGTCAGTACAGAGACCGTTACAGGCTGAGATTTAGATATTTGAGCTTGCAGTTTATGCCAGGGTCAAGGCCCCAAGTCTTGCTACTCTGACAATACAGCCGCCTCTGAAAGACAGAATCAGAGCAGGACAGACTTCTAATGAGCAGTTACAGAAGTGGAGACAGAGGGAAGAAGTTAAGGGCCAGAGACTGTATACAATTGTGGATAGCATAGTCAGGTATAGGGACCACCTATGAAATCTTGACAGTGATTCCCTCCGAGCAGATATCTTGAGTGAGGCCCACAGCACCCCGTACTCCATCCATCCAGGGAGTACGAAGATGTATAAGGATCTACAGACTCTGTATTGGTGGCCGGGCATGAAGCTAGATATACTGCGATTCGTCTCCGAGTATTTGACTTGTTAGCATGTTAAGGCAGAGCATCAGAGACCTGCAGGGAAGCTGAGGCCACTCCTTATTCCGAAGTGGAAATGGGAAAACAATACTATGGATTTCGTGACAGGATTTCCAAGGACTACTAGAGGATTCAATGCCATCTGGGTGATTGTTGATCGGCTCACTAAATCAGCTCATTTCTTACCGATCAGGAAGACATTCACCATGACTCATTACGCAGAGCTGTACATCAGAGAGATAGTCAAACTGCACTGGGATTCCAGTGTCCATAGTGTCAAACAGGGATCCGAGTTTCACATATGCGTTCTGGAAGAGTCTTCACCAGGCTTTGGGTACGAAGCTACTGTTCAGTACCGTTTTTCATCCTCAGACAGACGGTCAGTCAGAGAGGGTGATTCAGATTCTGGAGGACCTACTCCGAGCTTGCATAATCGAATTCTAGGGCAACTGGGAGCCAAAGTTACCTCTTGTGGAGTTCACATACAACAACAATTATCAGGCATCGATAGGTATGGATCCATACAAGGCACTGTACGGGAGGAAATGTAGGTCGCCAGTTTATTGGGATGAGATTGGTGAGCGAGCAGAGTTGGGTCCGGATATTGTCAGACAGACAGCAGTTCTAGTGGCCAGAATTAGAGACAGGATGAGGACTGCACAGAGCCGTCAGAAGAGTTATGCTGATCAGAGACGACGAGATCTTGAGTTCGCAAGAGGTGATCACGTTTTTGTGAGGGTTGCACCTATGAAGGGTGTGATGAGGTTCGGAAAGAATGGCAAACTTAGTCCTAGGTTCATCGGACCATTTGAAATCTTAGAGAGAGTTGGGACACTCGCATACAGAGTTGCGTTACCGCCGAATCTGGCAGGAGTTTATAACATGTTCCACGTCTCCATGCTGCGAAAGTACATGTCGAATCCTTCACATGTGGTTAATTATGAGCTACTTCAGCTGATACCGCACCTATCTTTTGAGGAGAGACCTATGCAGATTCTGAACAGACAAGAAAAGATACTTCGGAACAAGGTAATCCAGATGGTCAAGGTCAAGTGGCTGAATCATTCTGAGGATGAGGCTACTTGGGAGACCGAGACCGAGATGAGGAGTCGTACCCAGAGTTATTCGGTATGTTCTAAATTTCGAGGACGAAATTTTGTTTAAGGGGGGGAGAGTTGTAAGGTTCATAAATTTAATTCACGTAACATGACTGTATGCAAATCTAGGATTTCTAATTTAAATATGTGCTTAATTATTTTTATGCATTCTACGCATAATTCATGCATGATAGGATTTATTTCATGAACTTTTAAAAGTTCATGCATTAGGGTTTCTAAGTGCATTTCACGCTCGATCGAAGAACGGGGACCAGAGAATTTTCAGGAAAAATTATTTTATTTCATGAATAAATTTAATTAATTATTATAAGGTGTTTTTAAGGATATTTTTCAAAAATGGGATTTTACTGGATATTTTTACCAGCGTGATTTTATTTTTTAATGAGCCTACTTTTAAGCTTGTTGGGCTTAATATCAATTTTTAAAATGTTAATTATCAAATTATGGCCCATTAGTTAATTGCTAACTATTTAAATAACACTAATTAACCCTAAAACTCATTTAACCTAATCATAATCCACTCACCACTCAGCCGCCAACCCCCTCCAATCGGTTATTCTCTTCGTGAGTGCAGCAGCATAGGATTTCGGTTCTTCTCTTCCTCAAGCTCAAGTTTTCCCACATCTTGTGTTCCTTCGATCCGTTGTGCACCAATAAACTCATCAGGTACGCATTTATATCTTCCTTCATGCATCACACATGATTTATATATGCTGTTATATGCTTATTGGTATGAAACATCCGATCCATCCATGGGTGCGTGAGTTTTTTTTATTCTTTGCGAGCGATGCATCATGTGCTTCAACACTCATGTTTCTCCTTCGATCTGTGCAAGGGGCTGCGGTTATGGTTGTTTTAGGGAAAGAACATGATGGTCAGAGGCCGTCTTGAGAGGTTGAACCGTGGCTTGGTTTGAAGGTGGTAGAGCCGTGACGATTTGTGTCGGGTGAGTGGTTTGTAGGAGATTGCGTGGTTGGGTTGGGACCAGCGGTGCGACGGGCAAACCGAGGCTGGAGCCAGGCCCTGAGGGGTCTGAGCAAAAGCTGAGGGAGGCTCGATCCCTGCTGGAACCACCCCTACACACAATCGGGCTAGCTTAGGAGAAGGGGTCGCGTTTTGGATTTCTTAAGGGCGAGAGGTCGATCGTAATTTCAAGCGTGCATGGAGGCGGGTTTGTGAGTCTGGTAGGTGCCTTAGGGTTTGGTCTAGGTCCTAAGTAGGCTGGTTTGTGACTGGTGCATCGGGTTTGGCCGATGGCGTAAGTTTTAGGTAAGGTAGTGCACCGAGAGAGTGACTTTGGAAGGGACCGAGAGTTTTTGTCAAGGTTTAGAATTTAAGCCGTGAGTTTTGGGTTGAAAATTTTAGTTTAGGATCTTTTAAGTATTTCTAAGATATTGTATAAGGTTGGGAAAATTTTGGTTGTGTTTCGGATCGATTTGGGTTAAAATCGGGACCCCGGTCCAAGTTTTAAAACGAATAAAGTAAGTTTTGCTTTGGACTCAGGTTTACGTCTAGGAACGCTTTTAAAAATGTTTTGGGGAGATTTTAAGGAGTTTGGTAAGCTTCAGATAAATTTTAGTGGTCCAGGGTTGAAACGATAATTTTTGGGTTTCCAGGGGCAAAATTGTCATTTTGCACCCGGGGTGAGATTTTGGTCATGGCAGCGCCCTGAGCACAAATGTTGATATTTTAAATGATTATGCGTCATGTTTACAATTTTTTTTACGATATTATGATAACTATGATGCATGCTTGGTTAAAGAAAAAATTACGTATACGCATGCTTTTATTAAGTGTTGAATATGTTGACACGTTTTGAAGGAAGTGATTTAGTTGTGACTAACATGATGACACGATGACATTATGACATGTAAGGCCCGGACTCAGTGGGCGGGTAATGCCGTCGCTGATGATCCTCGCCGCCATGTACCGCGGTTACACGTAGATGGATCCATAGACTGACATGATGACATGATGATACGAAAGTCACATCTAATGAACGAAACTCAAATTAAGATTTTTACATGTATATGCTGATACGATGATACATGCTATTACCATGTTTTGAAAGGTCACGTTTAAGCATAAGATATGAAAACATGATGAGAGATGTTTTGACACGTTACGATTTTACACGACACGCTTATGGTCATGTCTTTAAGCTCATGAAATATAAGTTGATTATGATATTTTTCACTGCTCTGTGATATGTTTATGTACTCGTTATTACTGGTAAAGGTGTGTTGAGTTTTTAGACTCACTGGACTCTGAGTCAGCGGACCTTGTGGGCGACTGTTGCGACTTTGATTGTTGCACTCCCAAGAGCAGGTTGTCCACAAATAGTATAATTCGGTAAGTCCGAATATCGTATCCACATGGAAGCTAAGGTAATTACAAATCCACTACAATGTTTTTTTGTTTTTGTTTATATCTTTTTTTCTTTTAATGGTTTGAATCTTTAATTGGTAATTTTTAATTGTTCAAATTTTAATTTAAGTAGTTAAGATTAAAGGATCCACTCTTGGTATTTTAATAAAGTTAACATTAATGAACATTATTGAAATCCACTTAATAAAATGGTTCCAATATATATTAAATAATCATATTTTTATTATGTTATATATTATTATCTTATAAGTATATAATATATACCAAAACTTGTAAATGTTGTCAAGTATTTATTGTGCTATATATATATTTGTAAACACTAAATCAAGGTTCCCACTTTAAATGGTTGGTAAAACCAAACAAACATTTAAATGGTACCAAGAAATTAATATTATGATATATTCATATATAATAAATCAAGGCATCCACTTTAAATGGTTGGTAATACCAAACTAGCATTTAAATAGTTCCAAAAAATTAATATTATGATATAATCATATATAATAAATCAAGACATCCACTTTAAATGGTTGGTAAAACCAAACAAATATTTAAATAGTGCCAAGAATTTAGTGTAACATATAGCAACAATAAATCAAAAGTCCCACTTATAAGTAGAGTATAATAATACTTAAAGAAATAAATATAACATAAACAATAAATAATGATTAAATAATATAAAACATAGATTCTTACCTTTTAATAACCTTATTATCATGCCAAAAGTTTCACATTTTCATCTCAACTTTGGGAAGTTAGCTACTCATTATTCAAAGTGTAAAACTTTGAATATGAATTTAACATGCTAATTATATTTAAATGAAGAAATAAAGGAAAAACAAAGAGAGAAATATTATGAACTCAAAGATTTGTTCATAAAATGAGGGATATCTCAATACGTTACAATGCACCCCTATTTATAGCCAAATTTGGGGAGACAATCACAAATAAAATATTATTTTTTACACATAAGTTTTCATTGGTGTTCCAAGAAATTAATATTTTAATACACATCACTTTTGAAAATCTTCTCATCCGAATTTTCTTCTCCACATAAAACAAAACATGTAGATATCTGAGTTGTTTGAATTGTGGTATTTTTTTTAACCATTTGACCAAGTAATTTGAGAGATGTGATCAAAATGCTAGAGCTGTTAGAGTAGGTGCCCGTCGAGCCAAGTGTTGGCCGAGTGTTCACAATGAAACTCTATGTATAAACGATCTTTATTTTAATAATATTTGAAATTATTATTTTGGCACTTCCTTATCTGTATATCCATGCTAGTTGCATAGATAAAGTTCTTGTATATATAAATAGTAGAAAGAATATGAGATGCTCATATGATGAGTATCATGAAACTCATATTTGGAATACTGTATATTCTAAACAGTTCCTAGTCGATTCAGCCGCCGCTATGAAGGATATAGGCCGCTCGAGTTAGAGACTAGTATCTGCGATGTGAGTACCTTGTTTCATTGGTAGGGGACATTGTGATGTCCGAGCATGCAGATAGGTGCTCCTGGTAGAATGCACTGAACAACCCTCCATAAAGGACTTTCCAAGTGGTTCTCACTTATCGAGTGGAAACGTCCTAGTTTATGGTTGTACACCATTAGTCCATATGACCCGGGACAACATTGAGACTCTATGTGCTAGAATTACACTTTGACTTGTTTACCGACTCTCATGGGGTCATCAGGTGGCAAGGTTGGGTGTTCTGTCGAAACGTATAGGAGTCGATGCATTGTAGTCAGGGATTCACCGCTTACCTTCGGGTATGGATATCCTATGTGTTCTCATGTGTATGTAGGTTGAAATCTCTGATCAGATTATGGTGGTAATTATGAAAGGGGTTTCATAGATTACACCATCGATGCAACTACAACATGACACATAGTATCGATTCATTGACAACTCTCGATAAACCAATGGTTGTCGAATCGGTCGGGATATATGAGTTGAAGGGACCGTACTGTACGCTAATCATAATTGAATGGTTCTTGCAGGCACTATCATTTGATACCTAAAGAATCATGTAAGCGATGATGCTAGGCGTTTAACATGATTCGTTGGGTACTATCAGACTTGAGTTCTGACGTTCTTATTATCAAAGAGTTGATAATTAAGAATGGAGCAATTGGGGTATGCTCATATAAGGACATGTTTAGTCCGAATCACATGGAGATGTGAACCCACGGCTAATTGTATCAATGAACCATTGAGGGCCACACAAGTACTAGCTTTCTAGATCCCGTTGAGAATTAAAATTGTTCAATGTGTTGAACGGCTTGTAAATGAGTTTATAAGCATAAATAAAATAGAAGTATGACTTCTATGAGAGAAATCTGACTTTTAATTTGTGGAAGTGTTCCTAAATTAAAAGTTGGCCAAATAAATAATGTATTTGAAAATTGTGACTTTCATAAACATTATTATGGACTAAATTAAATTAATTCAAGTGTTGAATTAATTAAACACTAGTGGACCTAGTAGAGTCCAAATAATTAAATTAATTCAAGTGTTGGATTAGTTAAACAATATTGGGCCTTTTAGAGCCCAATTAGAAATAATATTCAACTAGTGACTTGAGTGAATTCAAGTAATGTTTAATTAGTCTCAAATATGTTTGAAATAATTAAAATAAGTCCATGGATTTTTAATTGTTAAAAATCAAATAAGATTGCATGCATGGGAGGTGAAAAGTTGGGAGACAACTTTTGCAACATCCAAGGCATGGCATGCCTTTGGAATTCACACCTTTTTCCCACAACCAAGACTAGTCTTCTCTCCTCCTATTTTTGAAGGGGCATGGCCGAAACTTGCAGAGATGATTCTCCAAGTTTTTCTCTCATTTTTCTTCTTCAATAGTTGAGGAAAGAAAATACTTCTCAAAGAAAAATGCTCTAATTTTTCTAGTGCAAAATTAGAGTGGTTCTAGCTTGTTGGTGGTGGGCTTAATATTTGAGCAAGGTAGGCTCAAAGGGAAGCTTGAAGATTGTCTTGCCATTCAAGAGCTAAGGTGTTTACACCTTAGTTGGAGCCATCATCAATCTTTTAAGATTGATAGGTAAATCTTTAAAACACCCTATGTATGTCATAGTTTGTGTTTTTGTATATGCGATACCCTAGTACACAAGGTGGCCGAAAATTTCATGCAAGAAAATATGATTTCCAAATTTTTGTTGCTTCCGTTGCGCTTTTGGTCACCTAAAATCGATCCCTTTCAAGTGGTATCAGAGCTAAGGGTACTAGTTTTTGTAGCATATACATAATATTATATTGAGGTCGATTTCTAACCGCATGAGATGAAATTTTTGCAACAAAATCAAGGCATTTTGGGGGCAAGTTTCGTGCAGCATGTTGCTGCCCATTTCGGGCAGCTCAGGCTGCCCGCTGCCCGAACGGCACCCTTCGAAAAATAAAAATAAAAAAATTTGTGCATGTTGGCCGGACTCCGGCGACGGAGCTCCGGCGACGGCGATGACGACTAGGGTTTTCAAAAGGTGTTTTGAAATATCTAAGTGTCATGGGCCTTGAGTTGTTGGGCCATTGGATGGCTAACATATTTGTGAATTTTAAATAGGCCAAAATATTTTTGGTGAAAAATGAGTTTTTTGGGCCCTTAAGTTTAAAATTACAAAAGTTGCAAATATTTTCTCATAAGATAAATAATTGAAGTTGGACTTTAATTATTTATAGTAAATTGTGATTTACAAGAAATTCGGTTATAAATAAATTAATTGAAAAGTAGACAAAGGTGTTTGTATACTTTGTTAATTTAGTTTAGAATCGTGGCGGTTAGTGATTGGTTCAAGATATATAATATTGGATCAATTAATTATCGTGATAATTAATTGATGGTGTATGATATGTGATATTATGCATGAAGGATGATCAAAAGCTCAAGCCCAATTTGCTAGGTGTATGCTAGGATATTTTGTGTTGAATGATTGTAATAATTATCAAATTTAAAGTGGGCTTGATTTATGGCCCGTTCCCACCCCCATGAGATGTATCCCTATTTGCCATGGATATTTATTTGTAAATATTAGTATAGTAGATGATCAAGATTGGAAGATGGTGGCCATGATGATTATGAAGATCGAAGACATGTAAATATTGGAAGCTAATGTAATAGTTGCATTTGCATCCTTTGCATTTCCCTAGGATTGGACCTAGGCCCGTACTTAGCTCACACGGGCCATTAGTATTGGGGCGATTGATCATCCTTGTTTGTTTACTGTTTATAATATATGCATGATATGTTATAAATAATGAGTATGAGCGTTATTATTATGATAATAACAAAGTTGCATGAATCCGGCAAACATACGATCAAACATGGCAAGCTTTTAAATAAAATTAATGATGAGACCTTTCAAAATTAAAAACCCTCATTTTGAATAAGATTCAAAATTAATATCAAGCCCGAAAAGGGGAATTATAAATTTGTTTATAATTTCCATGTCTTCCATCGACAATGGGTGCATGATGAACGCTACCCGTACTCGGGGCTCGGCTCATATTATTGGGGGGGCCCCTGTGTGCCGGAAAGCTGTGACATCCATTGACATGGTGATGTGAACTACGTGAAACTCTCATGATTTCGGCTCATATTATTGGGGGAACTCATGGGCGACCGTCCATTAAGGTTCAACATCGATGAGTAAGGCTTGACACGTGAAGATGAACGACGTCATATTATTGGGTCCTAATCAAACGTGAGACAAAAGTTTACGTAGAGGGTTGCATTCGTGATGCAATTGGAAACTACCTTTTAGGAATTGTGATTGGCTGATATTATTCAGGATCATGATTCGCTAATTGGACCTTGCGTACCTACTGAGGAAATGAGTTTCCCGTTTTCACTAGAGGGTAGTGAAAGATGTCAAAACAGTGGGAGTAAACATTTATAAAGTTAAAGTCCATACTTTATATCTTACTAAATATTTTAAAATAGTCATTAACATTTATCTGTTTACTTTTCAGTACTATTTGACAATGTCTTCAATTCGCAATCCGCTTTCTGTCATAATCGAAAAACACGTATTAACCAGACCTAATTACCTCACTTGGCTAAGAAATCTGAAAATCGTCTTGAACTCGGAAAATATTGCATATACACTGACTGAGTCGCCCCCTGATAAGGCTCCGACTGACTGCACTCCTGAGGAATTGCAGACCTACAAGGATTGGTGTGACCATGACTTGAAGGCCAAATGTTATATTCAGGCTTCTATGAATGATGAGCTGCAGAGGCGTTTTGAGGGTGCAAAGAGTGCTGCTGACATTCATTTGCACCTCAAGGAGCTATTTGGTGAGCAGACTCGGCCTCTTAGGCATGCTACGGTCAAGGAGCTGATCACTTTACGCATGCGAGATGGGGCTTCGGTCCATGAGCATGGCCTAAAGATGATTGGGCTCGTGGACAAGCTCGTTGGCATGGATTTGATGTTGCCTTCGGAGTTGACCACTGACATGTTGCTTTTGTCACTGCCCAGCTCGTTTGATCCTTTTGTGGTGAATTTCAATATGAACAAGATGGAGCCGACCCTTGAGGAGTTGGTGAACATGCTTGTGACTTTTGAGTCCACCATCAAGAAAGAGAAGTCGGTTCTTTATGTAGGTTCTTCATCTGGTACGTAGACCGATCCACGTGGGAAGAGAAAGAAGCGTTCTTTCCAACGTCCCAAGAAGAACGTGCCCTTGAAGAGGCAGACTCCGGGTCCCGTTGTGGCAGCCACACCAGTAAAGGCTGACAAGACTGTTGACATCTGTCATCACTGCAAGAAGCCTGGACATTGGAGGCGTAACTGCAGGGAATATCTTGCCCAGAAGAGTTCTGGAAACGGTATGTTCTACATTGAAGTAAACATTTCAATTAACTCTACTTCTTGGGTATTGGATACCGGCTGTGGCTCACATCTCTGTAATGATTTGCAGGTGATGGGAAGAAGTAGGAGGCTCAGGGAAGGTGAGACCTTCTTGAGGATGGGCAATGGGGCAAGAGTTGCTGCCAAAGCTGTTGGAGATGTTTCTTTAATTTTGAACATTGATTTTAAGTTGTTGTTAAGAGATGTTTTGTTTGTACCAGACTTGGTGAAAAACATTATTTCCATTTCTATGTTAGACAAAGATGGATTTTCTTGTTTATTTAGCAAAGGTGTTTGTAATATTTACAAGAATAAATGTTTAATTGGTACTGGAGAAATTGAAAACGATCTCTACACCTTAAAATTGAAAGATATTCCACTTAACAATGTCCAAGCTATAACAACAACAAACAAGCGCAAACAAGATACTCTTAATATGGCACAATTATGGCATGCTCGATTAGGACATATTTTCCTAAGAAGAATGAACAAGCTAGTGGGAGTTGGCATGTTTGATATGTCTGATATTAATGCTCTCACGACTTGTGAATCCTGTCTGAAAAGAAAGATGACCAAAATTCCCTTTAAGGGCCATGTGGAGCGAGCCAAGGGGTTATTGGATTTGATCCATACCGATGTGTGCGGTCCGCTTAGCATCACCACTAAGCATGGACATGCTTACTTCATCATCTTTACCGATGACTTTTCGAGGTATGGGTATGTGTATTTGATGAAATACAAGTCTGAAGCCTTTGAAAGGTTCAAAGAATTCAGAAGTGAAGTAGAAAAGCAATTGGGACGAAGCATCAAGACACTTCGATCGGATCGAGGTGGTGAGTACTTGAGTGCCGAGTTCACAGACTTAGGGAGAATGAGATTCTCTCACAGTGGACTCTGCTAGCTACACCACAGTTGAATGGTGTTTCGGAACGTCGTAACCGGACTTTGATGGACATGGTTCGGTCTATGATGGGGTTCACGGAGTTGCCGCCATCCTTTTGGGGATATGCGCTTGAGACAGCGGCACTGTTGTTGAACAATGTCCATTCAAAAGCAGTTGACAAGACTCCATATGAGATATGGATGGGTAAGCCACCCAAATATTCTTATCTTAGAATATGGGGGTGCCCTGCTTATGTGAAGCAGGTAGTGGGAGATAAATTGGATAGTCGATCCATTTTATGTTAATTTGTGGGATATCCAAAGAATTCTGTTGGATATTACTTCTATCATCCCCAAGAAACAAAGGTGTTTGTTTCTAGGAATGCAACCTTTTTGGAAAAGGAATTTCTATTGGATAGAAAAGGGGAGATGATAGAACTCGAAGAGGTTCGAGAGACACCCACCATTATAGAACCCACACCCGAAGAGCCAAGAGAGGAGATACAAGCTCCTAGAAGATCCGAGAGAGTCTCGAGACCACCTATGAGGTATGGTCTGCTTCTTGAAGAGGGCCATGATGAGCCTATCCATGGATGTGATCCAAGGACCTTCAAGGAAGCATTATCTGATGTCGATTCATACAAGTGGCTTGAAGCAATGGAATCTGAGATGAATTCCATGCATTCGAACCAAGTGTGGAATCTCGTGGATCCAACTGAGGGAATTGTTCCCATAGGGTGTAAATGGATTTACAAAAGGAAACTTGGGGCGGATGGGAAGGTATTGACCTTCAAGGCGCGATTGGTGGCAAAAGGATATACTCAAAGACAAGGAGTTGACTTTGAGGAAACCTTTTCTCCAGTTGCAATGTTCAAGTCTAAAAGGATATTGTTAGCCATAGCTGCATGGTATGACTATGAGATATGGCAGATGGATGTCAAGACAGCCTTTCTTAATGGGGATATTAAGGAAGAGATTTACATGTCTCAACCCGAAGGGTTTACATCTATCGGAAGTGAGCATATGGTATGCAAACTTCAAATATCTATTTATGGTCTAAAGCAGGCATCTAGGAGTTGGAACCTTAGATTCGATAGTACAATCAAAGAGTTTGATTTTACTAAGAATCCTGAGGAGAACCCTGTGTGTATAAGAAGGTCAGTGGGAGTGCTGTGACATTCCTGGTGTTGTATGTTGATGACATTCTACTCATTGGGAATGATGTAGGAATGTTGCAATCAACTAAGATATGGTTAGCAAGTAAGTTCTCGATGCAAGACTTGGGTGAAGCATCTTTTGTATTGGGAATACAGATCTATAGAGATAGATCAAAAAGATTGCTTGGTCTCACCCAGTTCACATACATTGATACCATCCTGAAGCGGTTCTCGATGGATGAGTCCAAGAGAGGACATCTACCAATGTGTCATGGCGTGTCCCTATCCAAGTCTATGTCTCCCAAGACTGATGCAGAGATAGCGGCGATGACACGCATTCCATATGCATCTGCAATTGGTAGCATCATGTATGAGATGATATCTACACATCCTGACGTGGCTTTCGCACTAAGTGTAGTGAGTAGATATCAATCGAACCTTGGTCCTCCACATTGGAAAGCTGTGAAAGACATCCTCAAGTATTTGAGGAGGACCGATAAATTGTTCTTGGTCTATGGGGGTGGAGATCTGAAATTGGAAGGCTATACCGACTCTAGCTTCCAAAGCGATATTGATGACTCAAAGTCAACCTCTGGATTCATATTCATGCTCAATGGTGCTGCTGTCTCTTGGAAGAGTTCCAAGCAAGACAGTACAGCGGATTCCACCACTGAAGCAGAATACATTGCTGCATCAGCTGCAGCAAAGGAGGCTGTTTGGATAAGGAATTTCGTCCAAGAGTTGGGAGCCATTGCTCAAGCAAAGGAGCCGAGGTCTCATCAGAAGTCCAAACACGTATTGAGAAAGTACCACATCCTCAGAGAGATCGTGGAAAGAGGAGATGTCATGATTGACAAAGTCGACTCCGCAGATAATGTTGTTGATCCGCTAACTAAGCCTTTACCTAGACCATTGTTCGAGAAGCATCGCGAATCGATGGGTTTGAAGCATATGGGTAGTTGGCTCTAGTGCAAGTGGGAGATTGTTAGAGTAGGTGCCCGTCGAGCCAAGTGTTGGCCGAGTGTTCACAATGAAACTCTATGTATAAACGATCTTTATTTTAATAATATTTGAAATTATTATTTTGGCACTTCTTTATCTGTATACCCATGCTAGTTGCATAGATAAAGTCCTTGAATATATAAATAGTAGAAAGAATATGAGATGCTCATATGATGAGTATCATGAAACTTATATTTGGAATACTGTATATTCTAAACAGTTCCTAGTCGATTCAGCCGCCGCTAAGAAGGATAAAGGCCGCTCGAGTTAGAGACTAGTATCTGCGATGTGAGTACCATGTTTCATTGGTAGGGGACATTGTGATGTCCGAGCATGCAGATAGGTGCTCCTGGTAGAATGCACTGAACAACCCTCCATAAAGGACTTTCCAAGTGGTTCTCACTTATCGAGTGGAAACGTGTAGTCCTTATGACCCGGGACAACATTGAGACTCTATGTGCTAGATACACTTTGACTTGTTTACCGACTCTCATGGGGTCATTAGGTGGCAAGGTTGGGTGTTCTGTCAAAACATATAGGAGGTGATGCATTATAGTCGGGGATTCACCGTTTACCTTCGGGTATGGATATCCTATGTGTTCTCATGTGTATGTAGGTTGATATCTCTGATCAGAGTATGGTGGTAATTATGAAAGGGGTTTCATAGATTACACAATCGATGCAACTACAACATGACACATAGTATCGCTTCATTGACAACTCTCGATAAACCAATGGTTGTCGAATCGGTCGGGATATATGAGTTGAAGGGACCGTACTGTACGCTAACCATAATTGAATGGTTCTTGCATGCACTATCATTTGATACCTAGGGAATCATGTAAGCGATGCTGCTAGGCGTTTAACATGATTCGTTGGGTACTATCAGACTTGAGTTCTGACGTTCTTATTATCAAAGAGTTGATAATTAAGAATGGAGCAATTGGGGTATGCTCATATAAGGACATGTTTAGTCCGAATCACATGGATATGTGAACCCACGGCTAGTTGTATCAATGAACCATTGAGGGCCACACAAGTACTAGCTTTCTAGATCCCGTTGAGAAGTAAAATTGTTCAATGTGTTGAACGGCTTGTAAATGAGTTTATAAGCATAAATAAAATAGAAGTATGACTTCTATGAGAGAAATCTGACTTTTAATTTGTGGAAGTGTTCCTAGATTAAAAGTTGGCCAAATAAATAATGTATTTGAAAATTGTGATTTTCATAAACATTATTATGGACTAAATTAAATTAATTCAAGTGTTGAATTAATTAAAAACTAGTGGACCTAGTAGAGTCCAAATAATTAAATTAATTCAAGTGTTGGATTAGTTAAACAATATTGGGCCTTTTAGAGCCCAATTAGAAATAATTATTCAACTAGTGACTTGAGTGAATTCAAGTAATGTTTAATTAGTCTCAAATATGTTTGAGATAATTAAAATAAGTCCATGGATTTTTAATTGTTAAAAATCAAATAAGACTTGCATGCATGGGAGGTGAAAAGTTGGGAGACAACTTTTGCAACATCCAAGGCATGGCATGCCTTTGGAATTCACACATTTTTCCCACAACCAAGACTATTCTTCTCTCCTCCTATTTTTGAAAGGGCATGGCCGAAACTTGCATAGAGGATTCTTCAAGTTTTTCTCTCATTTTTCTTCTTCAGTAGTTGAGGAAAGAAAACACTTCTCAAAGAAAAATGGTCTAATGTTTCTTGTGCAGAATTAGAGTGTTCTAGCTTGTTGGTGGTGGGCTTAATATTTGAGCAAGGTGGGCTCAAAGGGAAGCTTGAAGATTGTCTTGCCATTCAAGAGCTAAGGTGTTTACACCTTAGTTGGAGCCATCATCAATCTTTTAAGATTGATAGGTAAATCTTTAAAACACCCTATGTATGTCATAGTTTGTGTTTTTGTATATGCTACACCCTAGTACACAATGTGGCCGAAACTTTCATGCTAGAAAATATGATTTCCGAATTTTGTTGCTTCCGTTGCGCTTTCGGTCACCTAAAATCGATCCCTTTCAAGAGCATGGTAAAACTGCCACTTCTTTGGTAACTTTATTTATTGCTTAATTTGATCCCACTTGTGAGAAGATTTTTATCTCATGCTTGCCACCAATATTATAGATATTAACATCAACTTTCTACAGGTCCAAGAATCATCTTAATCTCATTTGCAACGCCAAGGTTATTCTTGTTTTATCGAACCTGTAAGAAATAGTAAAAACTTATAATTACACAACAAGTTATATTTTATACAATTTATTATAAAACATATAATATTTAAACATTTAATAAAACAAAAACTATAAATTTATATTATAAAACATTTAACTAATATAAAATTTTTTATCTTTATCACACTCCCCAACCAGCTTATTGCTAGTCCCTAGTAATTTAAGCGTTAATAACAAGACAAAACATATTGATTAATTTAAATAGAAATGTAATCAAAACTATCCAAGCGTTTAAATTAAATTTGAAAACTGTCAAAGTTATATCATGATCATTATAATTATAATTTATGAAATAATCTGAACTAATCAATTCAAAACTTATTTTCAGATAGTTAAATGTACATGACCTTCAGAAATTCCTAGTAAGAGTCTCAACTTCATATCCTCACAGGTTAATAAGTGTTTCAATTTATGGGAATGATTTCTCTCATGGAGTTGGAATACAGATATATGCTCAGGAAAATGGTTTACAGAATGCAGACAGACAAACGAGCCAAACTAATCAAAAGATAGGAAATTTTAGGCACTCTTATCAGGTATATCTTGGGCTATATACTTTAATAACTGATTTTATCACAATGGTTAATCATTCAAAAAACTTCATAAATCATATTTTTATAGTGATCAAAATATTAAAATTGACTTTTTTTTTTCAAATAAAAATTTAAACATCCTTAGATATATTATTACAATTTCTAATCTTAATCTTTCAAACATGTAATGTATGATATTTTTGCAAAAATTACTCAGATACAAACAATAAACATGTTTTTATTTTAAAATATTTTTTTAATTTTTTTTTTAAGTTTGTTATCCCCCCGATCAGAATATGACATTGTCCCTAATGTCAAAATAACTATTAATAAAGAGTACATAATGAAAGAGATATCACCTGAAATTTTATTGAAGATAAAAAACTGAAACAAACGAAAACAAATCCACGATTTTTGAATCAATGATCCAACTTTCTTTTCTTACTTCTTGATTGCGATCAATTGATATTTGTTATCATCGGTTCAGGCTTATGAACAAAAGCTTCCAAATCATCAATTGGTCAGCAGTCGAAGCACAGATGAGCATCCGTCATGAATTTTCTGAAATGAAATTCTCTTCCACAGCTTTATTAAGAAATGTCAACAAATTGTCATAATAATTATTGATATTCAACAAGCCCACAGGTTTATTATGGGATATTAAGTTGTGCCCAAGAATCAGTGTGAAAAATTTCTTCTAATGTACCAAAACCACCTGGTAGAGCGATAAAAGCAACAGAATTTTCAATCATTTTGGTGATTCTTTCATACATAGAAGAAACTTTTAATTCCTCCCCAATCGCAACACCTGTAATATTTCCTTCAGCTAAAGATGTAGGAATAATACCTAAAACCTGACTACCTCCAAGATGAGCAGATGTTGAAACAGATCCCATTAACCCAATATTACCTCCCCCATATACCAAGTGAATTTTTCTCTCAGCCAATATCTTTCCAAGATTATTCGCTGCTTCTACAAATACTTCATTTTTTCCAGGACTCGACCCACAAAATACACAAATATTTTTCAATGTTTGTGCAGAGGATCCAACCATGTTTTAAATTTCTTTTTGGTCTGCGAAAATAGAGAGAAAGATGAGAGATTTTATAGGGGTAATATGTTATAATGACAAAACTATGAGTCATAGCTGTAAGCAAATAAACAGTAAAAATAATAATGACACACGTGAATATAAACAGTAGTGTGATTGTGGCTCACAATTTTCCTCTGGTTTTACGTCCAAAAACGACTTCAACACCTTCTATGAGTCGAGGATATGCTTCCCATCCAATTTTCTTATAAATTGGCAAACAGGGTCTTTTTTAGTCGGATTCCCAAGACTATGGCGCTCATCTTGAAATTGTTTCCATAAACGGAGAAGTTCAATATGCACATGTCCACTAGAATGCGTCTCAAGAGTCAATAAGATGTTATCTAAAGACTCATTACTCAGCCCATTCTTAATAAAACCAATTTTATCTTCTCTGTTATCGGAAACACATCCAAAGATCTGCATCGTTTGTCACAAGTCCATCTTGCACACTTATGACAAACTCCTAACCTTTTGGCCTTTCGTTTTTTCGCATAAGTGTTTTTTCCTAATCCAGGCAAATACCGAATGAGCAATGATTGTGGAACTTCTCCTCCTAATCGGACCTTAGCTTCTATTACAAGACGAATATCTTCTGGAAAATCTCAATATTTCACACCTACCTGCATAAATTTTTCTTAGAACATTTTCAGAAACTGAGGGAAAATATTTACAAATTTTTGAGAGATTTTCATCCATTTTGAAAAGAAAAGAAATGATTTTTTTTATTTTTGTATCAGCAATTGTGGGAAACTGATTTAACCGACTATGAGAGTCACGGAATATCGTTATCCACCATTTCACAAGGAAAATAAAAAGATTAAGGAAACCTGAAATAAAAACAAACAAAATTAAATGCAACATAAAAATTTAAGGATCAGAAAGGGAAATAAACTCTTCTTGAAAGATTTCATTTTCCAAAAATAGTTTAAACCTTTGTTCATTCACTTTAAAAACATCATCATTTTTAGGATTTTCAATATCCACAGCTCCATAAGGATACAAATGCTTTACAACATATGGGCCTGTCCATCTTGATCGTAATTTTCCTGGGAATATGTGAAGTCGAGAATTATAAAGCAAAACTTTTTTACCAATCTCAAAAGATTTTCTAAGAATTGTTTTATCATGAAATGATTTGATTTTTGCTTTATAAATCCTTGAATTCTCATACGCATCATTTTTGAGTTCATCAAGTTCATTAAGTTGCAATTTGTGCAATTTGTTGCAATCATCCATGCCTGAATTAAAAGTTTTGATCGCCTAATAAGTTTTATGTTCCAATTCCATAGGCAAATGACAATGTTTTCCGTAAACCAACCTATAGGGAGACATATTCAATGATGTTTTAAAAGCTGTTCGAGATGCCCAAAGTGCATCATTAAGTCGCAGAGACCAATCTTTTCTATTTGAGTTAACAGTTTTTTCCAAAATTTTCTTTATCTCCCTATTAGCTAATTCAACTTGTCCATTTGTTTGAGGATGCTAAGGAGTAGTTACTTTGTGATTAATACCATATTTTTTCATTAATGAAGCAAATGGTTTATTAACAAAGTGAGTTCCCCCATCACTTATCAAGGCTCGAGGAATTCCAAATCTACTAAAAATATTTTCTTTCAAAAATTTGATGACAATTTTATGATCATTTGTTCGACATGGAATTGGCTCTATCCATTTGGAAACATAATCAACTGCAACTAAAATATACAAGTGTCCAAACGACGGTGGAAAAGGTCTCATAAAATCAATTCCCCAACAGTCAAAGATTTCAATTTCAATGATAGGATTCAAAGGCATCATGTTTCTTTTTGAAATTGCACCCAATTTTTTACAATTTTCACAGATCTTGCAGATTTCGTGGGTGTCTTTAAATAAAGTGGGCCAATAAAATCCACACTGCAAGATTTTTGCAGCCGTTTTCTTTGAAGAAAAATGTCCTCCGCATGCTTTTGAATGACAAAATTTAATGACACTACTTACCTCATTTTCGGGTATGCAACGTCGAAAAATTTGATCTGGACAATACTTGAAAAGACACGGATCATCCCAATTAAATTTTTTTACCTCATTCAAAAATTTTCTTTTATCTTGGAACTTCATTGCAGTGGCATTTTTCCTGTCACAAGAAAATTTACTATGTTAGCAAACCAAGGTGTAGTAGTAACTGAAAATAGATATTCATCAGGAAAATTATCATTAATTGGTGTCATTTCACAAGATGATCTTGTTACTAGTCTCGATAAATGATCGGCTACGACATTCTCGGTTCCTTTTTTATCTTCGATCACAATGTCAAATTCTTGGGGCAACAAAATCCATTGTATCAGTCGTGGCTTTGCATCATGTTTGGTCAACAAATATCTAATAGCAGAATGATCAGTAAATACAATAGTCTTTGATCCAATCAAATAAGAACAAAATTTATCTAATGCAAATATTACAACAAGTAGTTCTTTTTCAGTTGTGGAGTAATTCATTTGAGCATTGTTTAAAGTTCTACTTGCATAATACATCACATAAGGCTTACCGTTTCTTCTATGACCCAGTACTGCACCGACTGCATAATCACTCGCGTCGCACTTGATTTCAAATGGTAAAGACCAATCAGGAGGTTGCATGATAGGAGCTGATGTTAAATGTCGAACGATTTTATCAAAAGCATTTTGACATTCTTGAGTCCACTCAAATGCAGTGTCTTTTGTTAAGAGGTAACAAATGGGTTTATAGATTGAACCAAAGTCCTTTATAAACCTCCTATAAAATCCAGCATGTCCCAAAAATGAGCAAATTTCTTTAATGGTTTTTTGAGGGGGTAAATTGGCAATGACATCAACTTTGGCTTTATCAACTTCAATTACATGAGATGACACGACATGTCCCAAAACAATCCCAGAAGTAATCATGTAATGACATTTTTCCCAATTTAAAATAAGACATTTTTCCTCGCATCTTTTTAAAACTTTTTCCAAATTTTCAAGACAATTATAAAATGTATTCCCAAAAACAGTTAAATCATCCATGAAAATCTCCGAACAGTTTTCAACCATGTCGCCAAACTGCTTAGCATACATCTTTGAAATGTTGTTGGGGCATTGCATAATCCAAATGGCATCCTTCTAAATGCAAATGTTCCAAAAGGACATGTGAATGTAGTTTTATCTTGATTTTCGAGTGTAATGGGAATTTGATAATAACCTGAATATCCATCAAGAAAACAGTAGTATGGATGACCTGCTACTCTTTCTAAAATTTGATCCAAAAATGGTAATGGAAAATGATCTTTTCTAGAGGCGTCATTTAATTTTCTATAATCAATACACATCCGCCAACTTGATGGGACTCGACTTGTTAACAATTCATTTTTTTCATTTTTTATCACTGTGATGCCAGATTTTTTTGGAACTACTTGTTTTGGGCTTACCCACTTACTATTAGAAATAGGGTAGATAATCCCAACATCAAGTAGTTTGAGAACTTCATTTTTCACAACATCTTTCATGTGTGGATTTAATCTCATTTGTGGTTGTTGAGATGTTTTTACATTTTCTACTAAGTGAATTTTGTGAGTGCAAATTAGTGGGTTAATGCCCTTGAGATGTTTTAGTGTCCAACCAATTGCATTTTTATGTCTTTTAAGCATATCAACTAATTTACCTTCTTGATCACTTGCTAGTTTGGAAGAAATTACCACCGGATATGTTTCATCTTCTCCAAAAAATGCATACTTCAATTCTTCTGGCAAGGATTTTAACTCCAATATGGGTGGTTCGTCTTTGTTCTCATATTTTGACTCAAATTCTTTCTCTGATCCTGGTAACGAGTAATACCTGATAAAATCATCAAGATCAATTTCAATATTTTCTTTAACAGTTTCAATTGAACAAATATCTAATTGATCACGAGTACTCCCTTCTTGAATGTTTTCTTCCACAAGAGTTTCAATAAGATTTTCATCTTCACTTTCATCTCCTTTGTCATGTGGTTTCTTACAAAGATTAAAAACATTAAGCTCCAGGGTCATGTTACCAAATAACAACTTCATTATTTCATTCTTGCAATTTATAAGAGCATTAGAAGTTGCTAAAAATGGACGATAAAAAATTACAGGAATTGCATTACAAGCTTCGATAGGTTGTGTATCTAAAACTATGAAATCGACAGGTTATACAAAGTCGTCAACTTGAACCAACACGTCTTCTACCATACCTCTTGGCACTTTAACAGATCTATCGGCAAGTAAAAGTGTTACCGAAGTAGGTTTTAACTCGCCTAGATTGAGTTCTTGATAAACTGAATATGGAAGTAAATTCACACTAGCTCCAAGATCAAGCAAGGCTTTTTTAATCTTTCTTTCTCCAATAATACATGAAATAGTAGGACAACCAGGGTCTTTGTATTTCAAAGTATTATTATTTTGAATGATTGCATTTACTTGTTCTGCTAAAAATGCTTTCTTTTTCACGTTCAATTTTCTTTTCACAGTGCACAAGTCTTTCAAAAATTTGGCATATGATAGTACCTGTTTTATTGCATCTAATAAAGGAATATTAACTTTTACTTGTTTAAAAGTATCATATATATCATAATTCAAATTTGATTTTTTTGTATTTGTCAATGCATGAGGGAATGATGGTGACACTGTCTGTTGAACCTCCTCTTCGCAAGTTATGGGTTCCACATCCTTACCCTTTGGAGTTGATTTATCATCATCTTCACAAGGTTGAAGAATGGATTTTTCCACAACCTTACCATTTCGAAGGGTGATAACAGATTTTACCTGATCCATCAGTTGAGTTCCAGAAGTTCAAGTTTGTGAATGATGATCCTTGGGATTAGACTGTGGTTGTGAAGGAAATTTACCTTTTTCATGAACATTAAGTGCAGATGCAAATTTAGCAAGAGTATCTTTCAAATCTGTCATGGTTTGAGCAGTTTGAGTATTGATAGACTCTTGCTTTGCAATGAAAGAATTCAATAAATCTTCCAAATTCCTTTTAGGTGGAGGAACATAAGGTGCATAATTTTGAAAATTTTGTTGATTTTGAAAATGTGGTTGCAGAAATTGTGCAGCATTATCATTTCTCCAACTAAAATTTGGATGCTTTCGCCAACCTGGATTGTAATTTTGAGAAAATGGTTCAAAATTTGGCCTTTTGAAATTGTTCAAACATTGACTTGTTCATGGAGACATTCTTTAAAGGAGGGCAAAGTGGGACAATCTTTTGTAGAATGATCACTTGTATCACATATGTGACACGCAATTTCTTGAATAGCTTTTAATTGATCTTTTTTTTTTCAATTCAAGTGCCTCAACTTTTCTTGCCAAAGAAGTAAATCTAGCTTGGAGATCATGTTCATCTTTGAGGGTATACATACCTCCACCAGATGTGGGAGATTGAATCTTGTTTGATGGTTCGATTGTACCTATAGTGCCCCATTTTTGAGCATTTTCAGCTAATGAATCGAGATACTCAATTGCCTCATTTGGATCTTTATCTTCAAATGTTCCATGACACATAAATTCAACCATTTGCCTATCTTTAGGTGTTAAGCCTTCATAAAATTGTGAAACAACTCTCCAAATTTCAAAACCATGATGTGGACAAAGATTAAGCAATTCTTTGTATCTATCCCAACACTGATAAAAAGTTTCTCTTTGTTTTTGAGTGAAAGTGATGATTTGCCTTTTGAAAGAATTTGTTTTATGAGATGGAAAAAACTTTTTCAAAAATTGTTGTTGCAATTCATCCCAAGTTCGACTGGAACCCGATCTAAGATTTTGTAGCCAAGTTTTAGCTTTATCTTTTAAAGAAAAAGGAAAAAAGCTTAAGTCGAATGGTATTCATGCTATAATTTAGATCATTATATGTGTTGCACACTTCTTCAAACTCTCGTAAATGCATGTATGGATTTTCAGAATCTAAGCCATGAAAATTGGGTAACAGTTGGATAATACCAGGCTTAAAATTGAAATGAGATGCATCAGGGGGAAAAACTAGACATGAAGGTGCACTAGTACGTGTAGGATTCATGTGATCTCTAAGTGTTCTTCGTCTATCATGATCATGTTGAGATTGAATTTCATCTTCATTTTATTGGATGGGTTCTTCCGCCATGTTTTGTAAAAATAAAGGGTTATTTCGAATGAGTCAAGCACTAAGTGTACGTGACCAAATGCTCAAGCAAATGCAAATGTAAAAGAATAAAAACACACAAAAGCAATAAAAATTCAAATAAAGAAAAATAAACTATAAACAAAATTAAATAGACTTGAAATTAAATTATACTTCCCCGGCAACGGCGCCAAAAACTTGTTGCGACTTTGATTGTTGCACTCCCAAGAGCAGGTTGTCCACAAGTAGTATAATTCAGTGAGTCCGAATATCGTATCCACAGGGAAGCTAAGGTAATTACAAGTCCACTACAATTTTTTTTTGTTTTTGTTTTTGTTTTTGTTGTTTTTCTTTTAATGGTTTGAATCTTTAATTGGTAATTTTTAATTGTTCAAATTTTAATTTAAGTAGTTGAGATTAAAGGATCCACTCTTGGTATTTTAATAAAGTTAACATTAATGAACATTATTGAAATCCACTTAATAAAATGGTTCCAATATATATTAAATAATCATATTTTTATTATGTTATATATTATTATCTTATAAGTATATATTATATACCAAAACTTGTAAATGTTGTCAAGTATTTATTGTGCTATATATATATTTGTAAACACTAAATCAAGGTTCCCACTTTAAATGGTTGGTAAAACCAAACAAACATTTAAATGGTACCAAGAAATTAATATTACGATAATAATATATAATAAATCATGGCATCCACTTTAAATGGTTGGTAAAAACAAACAAACATTTAAATGGTACCAAGAAATTAATATTATGATATATTCATATATAATAAATCAAGGCATCCACTTTAAATGGTTGGTAATACCAAACTAGCATTTAAATGTTCCAAAAAATTAATATTATGATATAATCATATATAATAAATCAAGACATCCACTTTAAATGGTTGGTAAAACCAAACAAATATTTAAATAGTGCCAAGAATTTAGTGTAACATATAGCAACAATAAATCAAAAGTCTCACTTATAAGTAGTGTATAATAATACTTAAAGAAATAAATATAACATAAACAATAAATAATGATTAAATAATATAAAACATAGATTCTTACCTTTTAATAACCTTATTATCATGCCAAAAGTTTCACCTTTTCATCTCAACTTTGGGAAGTTAGCTACTCATTATTCAAAGTGTAAAACTTTGAATATGAATTTAACATGCTAATTATATTTAAATGAAGAAATAAAGGAAAAACAAAGAGAGAAATATTATGAACTCAAAGATTTGTTCATAAAATGAGGGATATCTCAATACGTTACAATGCACCTCTATTTATAGCCAAATTTGGGGAGACAATCACAAATAAAATATTATTATTTACACATAAGTTTTCATTGGTGTTCCAAGAAATTAATATTTTAATACACATCACTTTTGAAAATCTTCTCATCCGAATTTTCTTCTCCACATAAAACAAAACATGTAGATATCTGAGTTGTTTGAATTGTGATATTTTTTTAACCATTTGACCAAGTAATTTGAGAGATATGGTCAAAATGCTAGAGCATGGTAAAACTGCCACTTCTTTGGTAACTTTATTTGTTGCTTAATTTGATCCCACTTGTGAGAAGATTTTTATCTAATGCTTGCCACCAATATTGTAGATATTAACATCAACTTTCTACAGGTCCAAGAATCATCTTAATCCCATTTGCAACGCCAAGGTTATTTTTGTTTTATCGAACCTGTAAAAAATAGTAAAAACTTATAATTACACAACAACTTATATTTTATACAATTTATTTTATAACATATAATATTTAAACAATTAATAAAACAAAAACTATAAATTTATATTATAAAACATTTAACTAATATATAATTTTTTATCTTTATCAGTGACACGACCCGAGGACCTTATGATTTTTCCGCACATTTATGATGTTATGTTTTGGAGATGATATGAGGATTTTATACACTGTTTTATTTTACTGGTTGATGTTAGGATTTTACTTGTCCTTACTCCGTTATCTTTTTATTTGTAACTGCTTATGATGATTTTTAAATGATGTCTTTACGTAGGTTTGCATGCATGCGATTTATTTAAATATTTATTTTTCAAAATGAGAGCTTTTAAAAAAAATATTTCCGCACTTTTAAAACGAGTAGACGTTTCAGAGGATGTGTGAGGGATCCGTCGAAAAAGGGTGGTGAACTTACTTTATTTTAGGCCACGACCCAGTGATGAGAGTTGCTGACACCGTCTTCAGGTACCATGGTTTATAGATTTGATCAATCGAACTGAAGATAAAAGATAGTTACTGTAACAACCCCCTCTCATGACATTGAAATTTAAAAAGAAAAACATACGCGGAAGCATTTAAAATTACACGGGAAAGAACAATAAACCATTTACATCAAAAGCATTTTCAAAAATGATTTAACATAAACATTAACTTTTGTAGTATCCCAAAAGAAATCCACAAACTAACATAAGTTTTACCCCATAATTCATTTTAAAAAATATGACAATATTTAAACTTCTCATGTTCACCCAAAATAGAATAAAAGTGACATGATCAAAAGTCTTTCCCATTGGCTTTTATATGACTTCTTCCCCTTGGACGATCCGCTTCAATTCTTTTTGTCACCTGCATCACATGATATTAACTGGAATGAGATAAAACTCAGTAAGCAGAAAGCTATACGTAACAAGTACATATACATGTGGTTGGTTTGAAATATAGATATCGCAATGACAATAAACAATGAAGCAATGACAATGGACAATAAATCAATAGCAATGAACAATGAATAATGCCATCTTAAATGAACAATAGGTAGCAAAGCAATACAGATGGTATTTCATGGCATGAATTAAAGGAAAGGAAATGATAGTTCTATGACCTGTGACCTGTGACCTGTGGATAGTGTATCTCTTTGATATATAAATATATCAAAACTGTGAGAGATACTCATAATCATGTGATTGGCCAATGACATGCATGAATTACTATCATTCCTTGGCTTTAATAATCGGAAACTTCATTGGGACATTTTAGCAGACACTTGGTAAGCAACAATAGAGTACTAGCTCCTTATCAATGGATTCAATGATATTCTTGGCTCAATGAACAAATAACAATACATACATCAATAATCTAACAATGGAAGGAGCTAGACATCAATAAACATGGCTTATATACATATATATCATGTGAGCATTAGAAGGAAAAGCTTCTACTTACTACCAATCCAACAATATGGTGGCTATGATAAACTTGAATGATTCCTACAAACATCAACACAATAATAACCAACAATCATCAACATTACTCTAAGAAATTCATCAACACCCTTCAATCATCCAAACCCTACTTAACTCCAAAATAATAGAACCCTTACCTGGTAACTTGAAGGAATAGGTAGAAATCACTAAGAATACAACTAAAATCCTTGCACTTGGTGTAGAGATTGAAGGAGAGAAAACTAGAAAGAAAATGGCATGAATTGATTTTAAGGAAAAGGAAGAAGGTTAGAATGAAGTAGAAGCCTCTAGAATCATGCTATAAGCCTTCAATCCCTTAAAAACGTGTTTTTATAAAAAAAAACAATTTCGCATGTCTAGCGCCGCGGCGCCACTAATTGGTGTTGCAGCGCCTGCTTTACGGCGCTAGGGTTACGGCCCTGGCAGCGCTGCGGCGCTGCTAGGCGCTGCCACCTGCACTCGACAACAGTGCTTTGCGCACAGCTCCAACATAGATTGCTTCCGAAACGACTCTTTCTATCATAATCTGGAAAAGTGGTAAACAAGAAAGTTGTAGCTCTATGTCTTGGCTTGCATCTCCAATTAGCCTCATGTCATTTGAAGTTCTGAGTAAAAAGTTATGCTCAATCTCCCAACATGTGTCAATACAGAAGCAACGATACACATGACACACTTCGGGCAACTTTTGGCTCGTCTCCCCTAATGATTTGAACAAAACTCAAAACATGAAAGTTATAGCCTTATATCTTATCTTTCCAATGAAAGTGGTCTAACATCAATTGGATCAATATACAAAATATTATGCTAAAAACCACAACTACTGCCACATTTTTCATACCGTTTCTGCCCTTCCATTTCCTATTTGGCTTAAGATCAACTTTCTATTCTACCCATCCACTTCCATAATCATCACCAACTATGAACATGATTCCAAAACAATAACCATAAACAATGACCATATAACAATCATTCCAATAAACATATTTACAACCATCACAATATCCATAACCATAACCAATAATCATTTCCACCATAACCATTAAATTATTTAAAACCATATCTTATCAACATAAATCATAAATAACACTATAAACTATAACATGACAAAAAGGTCGGGATATTACAATCTCCCCTCCTTATAAAAATTTCGTCCCCGAAATTTGCTTACCGTCGAATAAAGTTGGATAACGATGTTTCATCTCCTCTTCCGGTTCCCATGTTGCCTCTTCAATAACATGATTCCTCCAAACAACTTTGACAAGGCCAATTTCTTTATTTCTCAACACTTTAACTTTGCGATCAAGAATTTGAACCGGCATTTTCTCGTAGCTTAGGTTAGGCAAAAGATCCAATGAATCATACCGAAGGACATGAGATGGATTAGAAAGGTACTTACGTAGCATAGAAACATGAAATACGTTGTGAACTCGATCCAAGTCCGGTGGCAATGCAAGACGATAGGCTCGGTCTCCAATCTTCTCAAGAATTTCAAATGGCCCAATATATCGAGGACTTAACTTACCTTTCTTGCCAAATCGCATAACTCCCTTGAGAGGAGCTATCTTAATAAATACATGATCACCAACCTCGAATGCTAAAGGTCGTCGTCGAACATCGGCATAACTCTTCTGTCGAGACTGAGCGGTCCTCATTCGTTCTTGGATCAATGCCACAACATATGCTGTTTGTTGAACCAACTCCGGGCCCAACATCTTCCTTTCACCAACCTCTTCCCAAAACAAAGGAGATCGGCACTTTCTTCCATATAAAGCTTCATAAGGTGCCATGCCTATAGAAGACTGGTAGCTGTTATTATACGTGAACTCCACCAAAGGCAACTTGGAATCCCAACTTCCCGGGAAATCAATCGTACAAGCCCTTAGCATATCTTCAAGAATTTGGATAACCCTTTCTGATTGACCGTCGCTTTGAGGATGGTAGGTGGTACTAAAAGCCAATTTCGTTCCCAAGGCTCTATGCAAACTCTTCAGAAATTCTGATGTAAACCTTGGATCACGATCTGAAACTATCGATACCGGTATTCCATGAAGTTTCACAATTTCCTGAATATAAGCCTCAGCATATTGATTCATAGAATATGTTCTTGACAGAAAGAAAATGTGATGACTTGGTCAATCGATCCACGATCACCCAAATAGAATTGAAGCCTTTCTGCGTCCTTGGTAACCCAACAACAAAATCCATAGTTATGTGCTCCCACTTCCATTGCGGTATAGGCAAAGATTGCAACAATCCTGCCGGTCTTTGGTGCTCAATCTTAACCTGTTGAAAGGTTAGACATTCAGAAACAAATAACATGATATCTTTCTTCATACCTGGCCACCAGTAAAGACGTCGAAGGTCTTGATACATCTTGGTACTACCAGGATGTATAGAATATGGCGCTGTATGAGCTTCAAGAAGTACATCTTTTCGAATGTCATCACCTATAGGAACACATATTCTACCTCGAAAGGTCAATAACCCATCACGATTCGACCCAAACTCTGAAACTCCTGTCAGATCACTTTTTCTCTTCAACTCTAATAACTGAGTGTCCAGCTGTTGTTCCTTCAAAATTCGTTCAAATAAGGTTGAGTGGAGAACTAGTGCAGATAATCGAGCAACTGTACCTGAAGATACCAAATTGATCTCATTTCTTTGCAAATCAAACAACAAAGGTTTAGAAATCATGGAACCCAATAATGAACTCGATTTGCGACTCAAAGCATGCGCAACCACATTAGCTTTACCAGGATGATAGCTAATGGTGCAATCATAATCCTTTACCAGTTCCAACCATCTCCGCTGCCGCATATTCAATTCGTTCTGCGAAAATAAATAACTCAAACTTTTGTGATCTGTAAATATTTCACATTTCTCACCATAAACGTAGTGTCGCCAAATCTTTAAAGCAAAAACCACTGCCGCCAACTCCAAGTCATGAGTGGGATAATTTTTCTCGTATTCCTTCAACTGACGAGAAGCATATGCTATCACTTTCCCACGCTGCATCAGTACTGCACCTAACCCCTGCTTTGAAGCATCTGTATATACAACAAAATCTTGAGTACCACAAGGAAGTACTAATACAGGGGCAGACGTTAACTTATCTTTCAATGTTTGAAATGCTCGTTGACACTCAATGGTCCATTCGAACTTTGTTGCCTTCCTTGTCAAACTCGTTAATGGCAAAGCTATCTTCAAAAAGTCTGCTATGAAACGTCTGTAATATCCTGCCAAACCAAGAAAACTTCTTACCTCTGAAACTGTCTTTGGAATGGACCATTGCTTTATGGACTCAACTTTGGATGGATCAACAGATATTCCTTCTTTCGAAACGATGTGGCCCAAAAATGCCACATGCTCCAACCAGAACTCACATTTCTTTAACTTGGCATACAATTGCTTATCCCTCAACAGCTGCAACACAATCCTCAAATGCTCATGATGAAGTTCTCGTGTCTTTGAGTAGATCAAGATGTCATCAATGAAAACAATGACAAAAGTATCCAAATACGGCTTAAAGATAGGATTCATCAAATCCATAAAAACTGACGGAGCATTGGTTAGCCCAAACGACATCACCAAAAATTCATAATGGCCATACCTCGTTCTAAACGCAGTCTTTGGTATGTCCTCCTTTTTCACTTTCAGTTGATGGTAACCGGACCGAAGGTCAATCTTTGAAAATATTGTTGCTCCTTGCAATTGATCAAAGAGATCATCAATACGTGGCAAAGGATATTTGTTCTTCACGGTTACCTTGTTGAGTTCTCGGTAGTCAATACATAATCGCAATGATCCATCTTTCTTCTTTACGAACAAAACTGGAGCTCCCCATGGTGAGGAACTAGGTCGGATAAAACCTTTATCTAATAGCTCCTGCAATTGAGTCTTCAATTCTTTCATTTCAGTAGGAGCCATTCTGTATGGAGCCTTGAAAATTGGAGCTGTACCTGGAATTAAATCAATAACAAACTCCACCTCTCGATCAGGTGGTAATCCAGGCACATCATCAGCAAACACGTCAGGATAATCCTGAACCACATCAATATCCTGTAATTGCAAATTACTTTCCTTTCGCACATCAACCACTGAAGCTAGAAAACCCATACAAACTTTGTGCAACAACTTATTAGCTTGAAGGTAAGAAATAATAGGAATACCAATCGAAAAGCCTAGACCAACAAATACATCACTATCATAGTCATCGACCAAAAACTTCACCGTCTTGCCCACACAATCAATGACCGCACGATAAGCAGATAACCAATCCATCCCCAAAATAACATCAAATGCAACCATCGGAATAACAATAAAATCAGCAAACAGTAATCTATTACCCACTTGTATAGGACACGCCTTGATAATATTAGTGGCACAAATTTCATCCCCAGAGGGCAACACAATATTGAAGTGTAATGGCATAACAGTAGGTTCAACAGATATCGAATGCATAAACACTTCAGACATAAAACAATGGGTTGCACCAGTGTCAATCAATGTAATTGCTTCTTTGCCGTAGAATAAAATATTACCTGATATCACCGAAGAATCAGGATTAACACTTTCCTTCGTCATAGCAAAAATTCTGCCTTGGACTTTTCCTTTGCCTGAGGAGAGAGGACATTTCAATGCCGTGTGCCCCATCTCCTTGCATCTAAAACATCGTCCACTACCCACCAAACACTCACCCTTGTGTGGCTTTCCACACTTAAGACACACCTGTCGTTCAGTATCAGAAAAAGGTACAAGAGGTTTAGAGCATTGCTCTATCTTACCCTTACCTTTGTGGCCACCACGAATATTTGCACTTGTACTTTGCCCTCTAGCTTGGAAAGTTTGTCTTCTTAATTGCCTCTCTTTCTCTATCTCTTGCTCATCATGCTCAGCTAGCAAGGCTCTCTCCACGATATCTTGATATGTGACCACCTTGGACATATGAACATCTCTTCAAATCTCTGGTTTCAAACCCCGAAGGAAATGTTCTCCTTTATCCTTATCGTTCTCAGCAATAAAAGGAACAAAAACACATCCGTCCTCAAACTTCAACGTATATTCAGTAACAGACAAAGCATCCTGCCTCAATTCCAGGAATTCCTTCACCTTCTTGGCTTTTACTTCGCTCGAGAAATATTTGGCGTAGAATAAATCTTTAAACTCGTTCCACTTTAATTCTTGAACATTAACTGTCACCTTGGTGGCTTCCCACCAGATACGAGCAACTTTGACCAACATAAACACAGCACAACTTAACTTTTCTTGGTCAGTGAACTTCAAATAATCGAATATGGCTTCCAACGATTTGATCCATTCAAGAGCCACTAAGGGATCAGGGCCTCCAATAAAATCAGGAGGGTTCATACGTCTGAAACGATCGTAAGCACCTTCAACAGAATTTTCCGTTCTGCCTTGACCTCTTCCTTGGCCACGACCCTGGGTCGTAGTTTGCATGCTCAATAACTGTTGAATTTGTTCGCCATGGATCTTTGCTTGCTCCTTCAATAACTTACTGAATTCATCTACCACTTTTGCAGTCTTATCGGGGGTCCTATCATCCCCTTCAATATTCTTTCTCTTGGGAGGCATATCCTACACCATTGCTCACTTTAACATAGATAGGAAGAAAGGATACATCAATGGCAATGAAATGGAATCAACTCTCAGTGTTAAAATCAATAGATGCAGGATCGAAAACATACCGGATTGTCCTAGGTAGAAGAAGTCATATATTGTCCGAAGAACTTTCGCTCTGATACCAATTGTAACAACCCCCTCTCATGACATTGAAATTTAAAAAGAAAAACATACGCGGAAGCATTTAAAATTACACGGGAAAGAACAATAAACAATTTACATCAAAAGCATTTTCAAAAATGATTTAACATAAACATTAACTTTTGTAGTATCCCAAAAGAAATCCACAAACTAACATAAGTTTTACCCCATAATTCATTTTACAAAATATGACAATATTTAAACTTCTCATGTTCACCCAAAATAGAATAAAAGTGACATGATCAAAAGTCTTTCCCATTGGCTTTTATATGACTTCTTCCCCTTGGACGATCCGCTTCAATTCTTTTTGTCACCTGCATCACATGATATTAACTGGAATGAGATAAAACTCAGTAAGCAGAAAGCTATACGTAACAAGTACATATACATGTGGTTGGTTTGAAATATAGATATCGCAATGACAATAAACAATGAAGCAATGGCAATGGACAATAAATCAATAGCAATGAACAATGAGTAATGCCATCTTAAATGAACAATAGGTAGCAAAGCAATATAGATGGTATTTCATGGCATGAATTAAAGGAAAGGAAATGATAGTTCTATGACCTGTGACCTGTGACCTGTGGATAGTGTATCTCTTTGATATATAAATATATCAAAACTGTGAGAGATACTCATAATCATGTGATTGGCCAATGACATGCATGAATTACTATCATTCCTTGGCTTTAATCATCGGAAACTTCATTGGGACATTTTAGCAAACACTTGGTAAGCAACAATAAAGTACTAGCTCCTTATCAATGGATTCAATGATATTCTTGGCTCAATGAACAAATAACAATACATACATCAATAATCTAACAATGGAAGGAGTTAGACATCAATAAACATGGCTTATATACATATATATCATGTGAGCATTAGAAGGAAAAGCTTCTACTTACTACCAATCCAACAATATGGTGGCTATGATAAACTTGAATGATTCCTACAAACATCAACACAATAATAACCAACAATCATCAACATTACTCTAAGAAATTCATCAACACCCTTCAATCATCCAAACCCTACTTAACTCCAAAATAATAGAACCCTTACCTGGTAACTTGAAGGAATAGGTAGAAATCACTAAGAATACAACTAAAATCCTTGCACTTGGTGTAGAGATTGAAGGAGAGAAAACTAGAAAGAAAATGGCATGAATTGATTTTAAGGAAAAGGGAGAAGGTTAGAATGAAGTAGAAGCCTCTAGAATCATGCTATAAGCCTTCAATCCTTTAAAAACGTGTTTTTATAAAAAAACAATTTCGCATGTCTAGCGCCGCGGCGCCACTAATTGGCGCTGCGGCGCCTGCTTTACGGCGCTGGGAGAGCCGCGGCGCTGCCTGGCAGCGCCTAGGCGCTAGGGTTACGGCCCTGGCAGCGCCCACCTGCACTCGACAACAGTGCTCTGCGCACAGCTCCAACATAGATTGCTTCCGAAACGACTCTTTCCTTCATAATCTGGAAAAGTGGTAAACAAGAAAGTTGTAGCTATATGTCTTGGCTTGCATCTCCAATTAGCCTCATGTCATTTGAAGTTCTGAATAAAAAGTTATGCTCAATCTCCCAACATGTGTCAATACAGAAGCAACGATACACATGACACATTTCGGGCAACTTTTGGCTCGTCTCCCCTAATGATTTGAACAAAACTCAAAACATGAAAGTTATAGCCTTATATCTTATCTTTCCAATGAAAGTGGCCTAACATCAATTGGATCAATATACAAAATATTATGCTAAAAACCACAACTATTGCCACATTTTTCATACCGTTTCTGCGCTTCCATTTCCTATTTGACTTAAGATCAACTTTCTATTCTACCCATCCACTTCCATAATCATCACCAACTATGAACATAATTCCAAAACAATAACCATAAACAATGACCATATAACAATCATTCCAATAAACATATTTACAACCATCACAATATCCATAACCATAACCAATAATCATTTCCACCATAACCATTAAAATATTTAAAACCATATCTTATCACCATAAATCATAAATAACACTATAAACTATAACATGACAAAAAGGTCGGGATATTACAGTTACTTTCAATTATCAAACTTCACCAAAAATGATTTATGATAAATGATGAGGAAATGCTATATAATATTAAGTATTTTAAATGATTTATGAAAATGTGTATGCTAACGATTTTTAAGTCAGATGTATTTTATTTATAGTATTCCTTTTAAATGCATGTGCTTGTATAGGTATTATTTGCTATCACGGTTGAGATGTCTTGAGTCATTAGACTCATTAGATTTGAATGGTTGCAAGTGAGGAAAATGATTAGGTTTGAGGCTCTGACTCTTGAATGGTCTGGGCTTGGCATTATACTCTCGAAGACCTTGTGTTTTTTCTGCTAAACTCTGCTAGATAAAGTTTTATTGGGAAGAATATTCTAAAGGAGAAAAACGATTAGTATTTTTAAGTTTAAATGCTGAATTTTAGTTAGACATATGTTTACTTGGTTGGAGAATTTTGGATTTTTATGCATTTTAGTTTTTGATACAGAAGAATAATGATGGTAAAATAGTTTTTAATATTTTTTATATGCAAAAATTTTGGTTATATATATTAAAAAAATTAATATTATTTAATTAACGTAAGAGTTAGGGACGTTTCATCTTACTGTTGAGAGACTTGCATTTTTGTATATTCAAGAGCTTTATCTATGCAGTTCGTATGTGCATACAGAAAAAGTAAATGTCATAATTGAATAAAACCATATAATATTTGTAATGTCCCGAAAATTTGAAGATCCACGTGAACCACATGCATGCAAATTTTCAAATTTATTATGTGTTTTAAATAAATTTTTTTATTTGAATTTATTAAATGTGGTAGGCAAGTTACTTATATAAAATATGGTTTTTTACTAGAATGCATAAAATTGAAAGGTATTCGAAATGCAATTGAGGAGCGGAGACCGGGGGATCATATTAGGAAAAATATTTTTTTTAATAATTATTTTTAATTGTTTAAAGTGTCGTGTATTTTAAATGGAATTTTCGGATATGGGGTGTTTTGAAGTGATTTTATATGCCGAGTCGCATTTTTAAACAGTATTCGATTTTCGACAAAATATGAACTTTTCGATAACTCGGCTATTAGTTTTACAAAATTTCGTAAACAAAATATTTTAAATATTTACTAAAGAGCTTAATGGGCCTATTATACCTTGATTAATAGGCTGATTAATAGGCCTAAGCCATTATTAGGTGTTTTGATTAGATATAAAAGCCAAAACCCTCCCCATAACCCATCACAATACACGTCCACCCCTCAAAATAATACAAGGACTCTCCCCCACCACCAGCATCACACACATACACTGAAAATTTAAGGAGAAAGTCACGTGGGTTTTGAGAGAAAATCAACAAGGGTCCATCTCCACCAACGTCCTCCGCATCGCAAGCCGTTTATCATGCGTATTAAATGCAAAGGCACGCCTTAATCTATTTTTTCTCATTTTCACACCATATTATGTGTTTGATACATGATTGCATGAAAAACATGATTCACTTAATTTATTTTCGTTTTTATGACTATACATGCACAAAACTAAAGGTTACTCTCTTTAAAACTCTTCCTATTGATGCACAAAGGGCTACCATGGTAGGGGAATTGGAAAGGATGTTTTTCCACATGTTTAAGGGTCCTATAGAAGCATGCATGTTAAAGGGTATGTACAGTAGGGTAACAAGGCTGAATTAAAATATGCAATTATAGAGTCCTAGGGTCTTGGCTTGAGGTTCCTTGAAGGGGGTGGCTCGGCCAGGGTTAAGGGCTAGGTCCAGGGGCCCTAAGGGGTTGCATGGTGGTCCTAGTTGGCTGGAAGAGAGGCTAGTACATGGAGGAATGGTAGCAGGGTTCAAGGTGTCGCGCGCATGTAGTGGACGACTTGGTGGCTGTGGCGTGTTTGTGGCTGTAGGCTTAGTTCAGTAGGGTCCATTAGGGTCAATAAGGGTTCAGTCATGGTCCTAAGATCGGTAGCTAGGGTCTGGTCGGGTCGCTTGAAGGCTAGGAGCGAAGCACACTTGGCTAGGGAGAACTGCACATGGTTATGGTTGACGGGTTGCTGGGATGGGCTCGTTTGGGACACATGGACTGGTCCAGCTGTTTGTTGTGGAGTCGATCTAAGTCCTAGGAGGGTCGACCAGGGCCTGGACCAAGTGGTTATGGGCTGGAGACAAAATGGGAGAAATTATAACCCTAATAGAACTAGGACACATATACAGAAATTTCAATAGCTGGTAGGGACATGCTTAAGAGGCTTAGTGGACTGTAATTTGATGGAATAATGTTTAGTTAGGTGTTATGAAGCTTGGGTTTAAGTTTGTTAATGTTTGGGAACGTTACGAGTCAATACGAGTCAAAACTGGGATGTACGTCTAAGTTTAAAAATGAATCGAGGAATCTATCGAAAGCTAAGTTTTAAGCCTAATGAATATTTATAGGAGTGTTTTAAGGTTATAAGTCAAGTTTGGAATTATTTGGGACGTCGTTTCGAGGTCTAGAGTTAAATACGAAAAATTATGCTTCTAGGGGTAAAACGGTCATTTTACACCTGAAAAATATTAAAAGTCGTGGCAGTGCCCTGAATGCTGTAAAATATGTTAATATGATTATTTTAAACATTTATAGAATTTTATGATGAAACTTTAATGCTAAAAGATATGTTGCATGCTTGTTTTAAAAGAAAAATGATTATTATATGCATGAATTTTATAAAGTGATGAAAATAGGAAATGTTGAAGGAAATGAAATAATTGTGACTAATACGATGATATGTAAGGCCAATGCTCAGTTGACGGGTGAGAGTGTCGCTGATGTCTTCGCCGTCCAGTACTGTGGTTACATGTAGATGGATTCATCGACCTTAATATGAATACGAAAGTCACGATTAACGATCTGATTTCAACAAAAAGGAAAATTTATACGTATATGGTTATATGGTGATATGGAATACGTTTATGATGATATGAAAATTTTTACGTTTATGAATGCTCATGAAATATATATGTTAAGTAAAATTATTTTCACTGTTACATGTGATTGTATACGTATTATTTGTTATCAAGATTATGGTTTGCTGAGTCATTAGACTTAGTAGGTATGATGGATGTAGGTGAACATGATAATAATGATAATGGAGGTTTTGATGGTTGATCTTGCTGGACTGAATGTGCATATAACCCGAGGATCAGCGCTAGTTTTCCGCATTTAGGATTAAAATTTTATGTTAAAGAATTTTACGACTTTTATTATGCTTTTGAGTGGTTTTTGAGAGGTTGCTAGAGTTGAATTTATTTTTGAAATATTGTTAAGTTAGGATGGGTAAAACCTTTGTCGATTTTACGTTTTAAATGCTTTTTTTCGAATTTTCAAATATAGTTGGTTGTTTTATTTTAAAATCGTGTCAAAAAATATTATATGTATTCAGCCGATCACCTAGGAAGGTTGGGAAAAAAATTAGTACTTTTAAAGAAAAACGAGTAGTGGATGTTTCAATATTATTAAAATAAAGATTGCTTTTACAAAAGAGCCAATAAATCTCAAATTGGTTTCTGGGACATCTACTCTAAAAATGTTGGGTATATGTAGATCGAAATTAGTAGTACATCATTATGTTAAATTTCTAAATAGAAACCATTTCGATATGAGAAAACAAGGGCTAAACCGAGAAAGCTTTGAACTATGAAAACGGAAATAGATACTATTTCGAAAATTTTGAAGTAAAATAATAATGTGAGTAAATAATTGTACTGCGTCACATAATATTGATCTTATGGACTCAAAATTGTACCCACACAAGATTTTAATAATGACCAAACACAAAAAGAAAAGATAGACTCATAGGACACATGTAATGAGTTCCAACACAAGGCATCCACTATGGACCCCATTTTCTTTCATTGCGTCCCACGATTGCTTGATGCAAAAATATAATGGAGCGGGCAAGATTTTTAAATAAAAAACTATTCGGATCCATGTTTTAATGCTTTATACACATTCTTTTTCCTTAAATTAATCCTCCCCTTTCTTTCTGTAAAGTTCACAAGTCTTCTTTGCATCATCGTTTCACGTTTGTTTCTAAATAATATAACTTCCTAATTTTATTAATTTTGATTCTTTCTAACAGTTCAGTTTTCTTGATTTGATTTTCTGGTTTGTTTATCTTCATATTTTTCAAGATTTGTGATAAGAATAACATGGCTGCAAACAAATTTGCAACCATGTTACACAGAAACACAGACAGGGTTTCACTTGTTCTTGTCTACGCAGTTCTTGAATGGATTTTGATTGCCCTTTTGTTGCTGAATTCTGTGTTTTCTTATCTGATCGTCAAATTTGCTCAGTATTTTGGCCTGAAAACTCCATGCCTATGGTGCACGAGGCTTGATCATATGTTTGATCCTGCTAAAAGGGAGAAGAATGTGCACAGAGATCTTCTCTGTGAAGTTCATTCCAAGGAGGTTTCTAATCTGGGATTTTGTTCAAATCATCAGAGATTGGTTGAATATCAAGATATGTGTGAGGATTGCTTGTCATCGAGACCGGAATTCAAGTGTGGGTCGAAGAATTTTTTGTCGTTTGTGAAAGATTTTTGTGAAAATGATGAGGTGAATGTGAGCTGTTCTTGTTGTGGGGTTGTCTTGGATAGAAGTAATAATGAGAATCATGATGTGTATTCCTCTTATGTGTTGCTTAAAACATTATCGTCGGATGTTTTGGAATGTGCCCACAAAGAGAATTCGGCTGCAGATTTTGGTGAAAATTTGTCAGATTCTGCTACTGATTTGTGTGAGAATGAAATGGTTTTCGAGTATAGGAATAAAAATCAGATGCTTTCTGAGCTGGAGGAGGAGAAAAAGAAGGAAGCTTTCATGGAAGAAAGCGTAAATATGATAACGAAAGATAAATCTGTCCAAGTTTGTGTTGAAGAAGATGGTAATTTTGGTGAAATATCTTCTCAGCATTTGGAGTTCTTTCTAGACTACAGTGGTCATAGGCTCGTTCCAATCGAACTGGTGGATTCGATAACCGAAGAAAATCAGAGTAATGGGAATATTATGTTTGAAGATTTTTATGACACGAAGGTTCAAGATTTTGGTTTGGAAGGTGAATTTCGGGTCGGAAAGGATGGTTTTTTGCTTGATTTTGATATAAATGAGGATCCTAAGTTTGAAGAAGAGTTCGAAAACTCTGCTGATTTTCGTGTACCTCAATTCCCATACGATGCCAGTGAATTTCAGGAACTGGAAGTAATAGGAGAAGAAACATGTCCAAGTATTCTGATAGGTATATTCGACTTTTCTTGGAATCCTTAAATTATATATTTTAAGTTCTATATGTAAGGTAAATGTTAAAAACAACCTGTTTGTCTGAATAATGTAGCTTTTGAGGAAGTTGCTCAAATGGGGAATAATGAAAATGAAGCAGACATCTCCATAGGAACAGAAATCCCTGACTTGGATATCACAGATGAAATACAAAATCAAGAATCTTTTCTTTTTGATGAATCCATAAACGAAGGCCCTTCAAAAAGTTCTTTGATTCAAAACGAAGAAGAACCTCATGGTAGTTTTTGGTTCGTTAATTCTTGTTGTTCGTGATTGTTAGTCAAGATTCTGAAATTTATCTTTCTGTCAGTTACTATGAAACTTGAGGAACAGGTGGTAAACTTGAAGCCATTATCGAGTAAAGAAAGGGATCATGTCCTGAACAATCAGCCGTCTGTTTACTCGGATTTATGCGAGATTGAAGAAGATAAGGTTCCCTATACGCCTACTTCCATGGACAGCCTCAATCACCTGCACAAGAAAATACTACTGCAGGAAAGGAAAGATCCTGGGACCGAAGAATCTTTCGATGGAAGCGTGACAAGTGAATTAGACGGCGGTGATGGAGTCGTTACAGTTGAGCGGTTGAAAGCTATGCTGAGAGCTGACCGTAAGACTTTGCTGGCTTTATATGCCGAGCTTGAAGAAGAGAGAAGTGCCTCTGCCACAGCAGCAAACCAAACGATGGCTATGATAAACAGACTCCAAGAAGAGAAAGCGGCAATGCAGATGGAAGCATTGCAGTATCAAAGAATGATGGAAGAACAATCTGAATATGATCAAGAAGCCTTAGAATTGTTGAATGAACTCATGGTGAAGAAAGAGAAGGAAAAATTGGAGGTCGAAAAGGAATTCGAAGTGTGTAGAAAGAAGCTTTTGGATTATGAAACAAAACAGAAGATAATGGTATTGAAAAGAAGCAAAAATGAAAGTGCTAGAAGTGGACATGGTTCAGGTTCGTGCAGCAATAGCGAGGACAGCGATGGATCGTTTACATCTCTTGATTTGAATAGGGAGGCGAAAGTAGAGGAGGGCTTTAATGGGAATCAAGAATATACTCCTGCTGATGCGGTTGTGAGCTTGGAGGAATCTCTAGCAGATTTTGAGGATGAGAGATTCTCAATACTTGAGCAGCTCAAGATCTTGGAAGAAAAGTTAGGGACAATGGACGATGACAAGGGGCAACGTTTTGAGGATGTTCGAGACATGGAAGACAGTGTACGTCAAGAAAACTATCATTCAAATGGTTTTATGATCAATGGGAAACATGACCAGCAGAGTAGAATCAGCAGTCAAAAGGGAAAAATGCTTCTTCCACTTTTCGAAGAAATTAGTGATGAAAAGGAAGACGAGATGCTACATGGAAACATCAACTGGATCGAGTCAAATGGGTTGCATGATGCTTTTGAATCGACGCCCGGAATGGAAGACAAGAATCTTGCAATTGAAGAGGAAGTGGATCATCTATATGAGAGGCTACAAGCATTTGAAGCAGATAGAGAGTTCTTAAAGCACTGTATTAGTTCACTGAACAAAGGTGAAAAGGGAATGGATCTCCTTCAAGAAATCTTACACCATCTACGTGATCTACGCAACGTTGAGCTTCGATCACGAAATTTAAGTGGAAATTCAATGCTATGAAACATTCATGCTCATTATTTTTGGCTCCAACATAAGACTATGAGGTAAATTTTTTATTTCAAACTTATATTTAAAAGTTGGCATCAAATACACATAAAATTTCCTAATACATACAACATGCTTGTTGTTTGGTGCAGAACCCATTCCCAAAATGTGATTTATCAAACCAAGGAGCTAAAGTTGACTACGATTCAATGATAATGATCATATGAAAAAGGCGGAGAATCGTGTCCGGGGACGTTCCATATGAAATGGATAAATAAATGGTGTTGTTTTGTAGTAATCTTGGCAGACATGAAGTTGAATCATACTGAACTTTTGTAACATTTTTCCTAGTTATTTTTGTACAAGTAGACACAATTTTAGAGGGGATTGTGTCGATCTCCCTCTTTTAAGGGAAAGGGGGATGATAAATGTATGTGTTTGTTGTGTAGTAGAAGCCATTTTCCATGTTTTGCGAGTAAAGAGTGAAGGGTTCCAAATTCACAGCATCAGTTTATTAAAAACACAACCCACTGACATGGCAGCTGAGTTGGCATTTTTATTTATTTTTGTTGCAAATGCAATTGTTGGTAATATGAAAATGACCCACACTCTGTTCAAAGGCAGCCGACACTGCCAGAAAGAAAAAATTCTTTGGGTTTTTTGTATTGTGGATACATGAATTAATTTTTTTTCTTTTTTATTTGACAATGATGTGGATAAGGACACCCATAACACCCATTTAACATCCGTCTCTGTTGTGAATGGTCGTTATAACGCTGCTCACAGGAAAGAAAGTAAATGGCGTTCAACAGTTTATTTTTTTAAAAAAATTAAACAATTAACGACGGTTTTTCAAAAACTGTCGCTATTAGCGACGGCTTTTTAGAAACCGTCGCTGATTTGCTGACACGCGGATCCCACGTGTTTTGAATTTATTTAATTTAAAGTAAGAATAAGATGAATGAGTGGACAGCGGAACTTATAAATAATGAGTGTGAATGTTAAAATGAATGTGAGAGAATAGATGTGTTAATGTAACGTGTATATGGCATATGGACCCTACGATTTTTTATGAGGTAGTGGGTATTATAACAACCATTAATGCGAATGCTCTAATAAAAAAGTTTTGAACGAGGTTTTGTGGATGAGCACCCACTTGGGCATCCGCTGACACAGCAACTGAGTTGGCATTTTTTTTAAAATTTTGGTGGTAATGTGAAAATGTCCCACTCTTTGTTCAAATGCAGCCGACACAATGGCCTGCCTGAAAGAACTCTGGGAAACTGATCACCCCATCGTTGTCTGTATCCGACCCACCACTGCACTCCCCGATCATCGGAACAGGCGGGCAATGAGATCCGTGATAGATTTAGCGCGGATCAGAACGATGATGGTTGCAGATCTGGGAGTCTTGGTCATAGATCGGCAGTGAATTGCAAGCAATGATGGTGGTTGCAGATCTCGGGAGGTGGAAGATCTGGGTTTCAGAGATGGGATTGGCCATTGGAGGCGACGATGTTGGTGATGGTGCTTGGCAGAGGTAGCGGTGGCGGGTGGATTGTGGCGGAGAAGGGAGGTGAAGCTCAATGTTACGTGTAACTTAAAAGGCAAGAAGTTCAAAGGCTCCAAAGAGAGGAAAAAAGCTAACTTGATCAATTAAAAACATTTGGAAATAAAAAACAAATTAAAAAAGGGAATTTGGTGATAAATACTTAATCAAAACAATAAGTTCATGTTCAGTCCACATGTCATAAAATCTTATTCTGCACTGCCTGATACAAGAAAAAAAAAAACTTCACTCCCCAACCCACATATTTAATAATTTCCTCCTTTATTTTATTTTTTCTGATATTTAACTCCAATTGTTATTCCCTAAGATGATAAATTTATGCCCCTTCTCTCAAATCCTAAACTCATGCCAAAGAAACCCACCACCTGCTGAGGAACAAACATACATCCTCTTTAATCTTGTTGTTTCATCCATGATTTTAAAATAAACAAAAGCCATTTTTGTGCCTAATCATTCCTAATCCTTAGATAATAAAATAGGGCAGGACATGAAAACATAAACATTGACAGATTCAAGATTCCACTTAAGAGATTGATCAAGAAGCAGAATATATTTTATTTTGATTAGGGACTTTTTGGACCGTCCACATTTACGCAGATCCAGTTGGGTTGGGAATCTGCTCCAAATTGGGGTGAAATAATACCTCGTTGTGGTTGATTTTTTCTGCGATTTGTGCTCGACTGTATTATTTTTTGTCTTTTTTTGTTGATTTATAGTTCTTTATTCGATTTTTGTGTAATTTTTTTCCTAATTGTGTTTAGTGTATGTGGTGTTAATTCATGCTATTGTTGGATGGAAGTTGAATTGAGTTTATTTTTATGAGTGCAAGAGCACACAAAAAATATATGAGCTAAGTCACGAACTAGTTCACTAAATAGCAATGTAAAAGCCAAGACCGCTCTTTTTCATAGCCACTAGGTTATGTTGGGATTTGAATAAATTTGTTCAGATTTTAAAGAATTTTGTTCAGGTTATATTGATATGAGAAGCTAAAATTTGGGATGAGCAAAAAAAACAAGATTTTCAGCATCTCAGATAATATGTCAATTGTGTTGTGAAAAAGTAAAAATTTATGGTAAAAAGTAAAAATCTCAAACTCTCAAAATTTACCAAACTACACACTTTATAATATTTTTCTCTCTACTCAATTGTGATTTTCTTCACAAATGAGATATCTATTTATAGAAAATCTTTACAAATAATCCAAAAATAAAATACATCATTACCTACATCATCACACACTAATTTTCAATATTTACAACTCTTATTTTCAACATTCAAATATTCAACATTCAAATATTCAATACACACATTTTAAATATATTTTTCAACACTCCCCCTTGTGATGATGATCATAATGATTGTCTTCATTACGTGTTTTTATACTGCCTCGTTAAAAACCTTACTTGGAAAAACCCATTGGGATAAAAACCATAGTAAGGGAAAAAGAGTGCAGTCACGTAAACTCTCCCTGATGTTGACATGAACAATTCTTCACAAATTTCGTAGATTGCGCATCCCAATATTATATATGTGCTTTCTGAATATTGACGTAGGAAGTGCCTTTGTGAAGAGATCTGATGAGTTTTCACTTGATTGAATGTGACGAACATCAATACATCTATTCTTCTCAAGCTCCTTGGTGAATGCGAAGAACTTAGGAGGAATATGTTTAGTTCTGTCGCTTTTTATGTATCCTTCTTTCATTTGAGCAACACATGCAGCATTATCTTCATATAGTATCACAGGCTTCTCATCAGATGATAATCCGCATGAAATTTGGATATGTTGGGTCATTGATTTTAACCACACACATTCACGACTTGCTTCATGTAGTGCAATAATCTCGGCATGATTTGATGAAGTTGTTACGAGCGTTTGTTTCTGAGAACGCCAAGATATTGCAGTGCCTCCACGAGTAAATACATATCCAGTTTGGGAACGTGCCTTGTGTGGATCAGATAAGTATCCAGCATCAGCATAACCAATTATACTTGGATTAGCATCTTTTGAATACAAAAGTCCCAAGTCTGTCGTTCCTCGTAGATAACGGAATATATGTTTAATTCCGTTCCAGTGTCTCTTTGTTGGATATGTGCTAAATTTTGCCAACAGATTCACGGCAAAAGATATATCAGGCCTTGTACAATTTGTAAGGTACATAAGGGCACCGATGACACTTAGATATGGTACTTCTGGACCAAGAATATCTTCATCATCTTCACATGGACGGAATGGATCCTTTTCTATGTTTAATGATCTAACAACCATTGGAGTACTTAAAGGATTTGCTTTATCCATATTAAAACGTTTAAGGATCTTTTCTGTATAATTTGTCTGGTGAACAAACATTCCACATTCTTTTTGTTCAATTTGTAAACCCAGACAATACTTGGTTTTTCCAAGATCCTTCATTTCAAATTCTTCCTTCAAGTATGACACAACTTCTTGAATTTCTTTATTCGTTCCAATGATGTTTAAATCATCAACATATACAGCAATAATTACGCATCCGGATGTTGTTTTCTTAATGAAAACACAAGGGCATATTGAATTATTTACATATCCCTTTTTCATCAAGTGATCACTTAGTCGATTATACCACATTCGACCTGATTGCTTTAACCCATATAATGATCTTTGTAATTTCACAGAATAACATTCCCTGGGTTTTGAACTTTGTGCTTCAGGCATCTTAAATCCTTCAGGGATTTTCATATATATATTACTATCAAGTGATCCATATAAGTAAGCTGTAACAACATCCATAAGACGCATTTCTAAATTTTCAGATACCGCCAAGCTAATCAAATACCGAAACGTAATTGCATCCATCACAGGAGAATACGTTTCTTCATAATCAATTCCAGGCCTTTGAAAAAAACCTTGTGCAACAAGTCGAGCTTTATATCTTACTATTTCATTTTTCTCATTTCGCTTTCGAATAAAAACCCATTTGTATCCAACAGGTTTTACACCTTCAGGTGTAAGGACTATAGGTCCAAAAACATTACGTTTATTTAGCGAATTTAATTCAACCTGGATGGCATCTTTCCATTTTATCCAATCCTGCCGATTTTTACATTCACCAAAAGATTTTGGTTCATGATCTTCGTTATCATTTATGATGTCGATTGCCACATTATAAGAAAATATATCATCAATTTCATTTATCATTTATGATGTCGATTGCCACATTATAAGAAAATATATCATCAATTTCATTTATATTTTTTCGGTTCCATATTTTTTCAGTATTAATATAATTGATAGAGATTTCATGATTCTCGTCAGTTTGTGGTTCTGACAGAACATTTTCATCATCATGTGTTTCTTCAGGAACACCATTCTCTATTTTGTGATCATCATGTGTTTCTTCAGAAACGTCATTCTTTATTTTGTGATCATCGTGTTTCTCTATGAATTTTCTTTTTCGAGGATTTTTATCCTTGGAACCGACTGGTCTTCCACGCTTCAGGCGTTTAATGACATCATGAGTATCTTCCATTTGTTTCTTTGGAATTTCAATTCGAGCAGGGACATTTGCAGCATGTATATATGATTTAGTTACCCCTTTTGTGTCTGCAAATGCATCTGGTATTTGATTTGCTATTCTTTGCAAGTGTACAATTTGTTGTACATCTTTTTCACATTGTTTTGTTCTTGGATCCAGATGTAACAATGATGATACATACCATGTAATTTCCTTTTCGGTATGTTTCTGTTCTCCCCCTAACATTGGGAAGATTTCCTCATTAAAATGACAATCAGCAAAACGTGCTGTGAACACGTCGCCTGTCTGAGGTTCAAGATATCGAATGATTGATGGACTATCATAACCGATATAAATTCCAACCTTTCTTTGAGGTCCCATTTTCTTTCGTTGCGGTGGTGCAATAGGCACATACACCATACATCCAAAAATTCTCAGATGAGAAATGTCTGGTTCTTTACCAAATGCAAGCTGCAATGGGGAGTATTTATGATATGCACTTGGTCTGATGCGAATTAATGAAGCAGCGTGTAAAATTGCATGTCCCCATATAGAAATAGGGAGCTTTGTTTTCATAATCATTGGTCTAGCAATCATTTGCAGACGTTTAATCAATGATTCAGCCAATCCATTCTGTGTATGTACATGAGCAACAGGATGCTCAACAATGATTCCCATAGACATACAATAATCATTGAAAGTTTGGGAAGTAAATTCACCAGCATTATCAAGTCTAATTTTCTTGATTGTATAATCGGGAAATTGATTCCTCAATTTTATTATTTGAGCAAGTAATCTTGCAAATGCAACATTTCGAGTTGATAATAAACATACATGTGACCATCTGCTGGAGGCATCAATCAATACCATAAAGTATCTGAATGGTCCACATGGTGGATGGATTGGTCCACAAATATCACCCTGAATACGTTCAAGAAACATTGGTGATTCAGTTTGGATTTTGACTGGTGATGGTCTTATAATATGTTTTCCAAGAGAACATGCTTTACATTGAAACTTATTATTCTGAAAGATCTTCTGGTCTTTCAGTGGATGACCATTTGTATTTTCTATAATTCTTCGCATCATTGTTGAACCAGGATGTCCCAATCGATCATGCCAATTGGTTAATATCGAAGAAATATCAACTACCATGTTTGATTCAACGGGACTTATATGTGTATAATGCAATCCAGTAGGGAGCATTGGTAGTTTTTCAATCACATATTTCTTTCCTGATTTATATGTGATAAGACACATATATTTCTCATTCCCTTCATTCATTGTTTGAGTATCATACCCATGGGAATATATATCATTAAAACTCAACAAATTTCTTTTCGATTGTGGTGAATATAAAGCATCATTGATCAAAAATTTTGTACCATTAGGTAACAAAAATTGTGCTTTACCACATCCTTTAATCAAGTCTACAGGACCTGATATTGTATTCACCGTTGTTTTTGTTGGTTTTAGTTCCAAGAAATATCTTTTATCTCGGAGGATAGTGTGCGTTGTACCACTATCGGGTATGCAAACTTCAGCTTTGCTCATAGCATTTTCCATATTTGAACTTCAAAAAAAATATGCAATGAAATAAATTACTTGCAATATATATTTAAATATAACACAAATCATAATTATACAATAAAACATTATTCTATGAATACATGAAAAATAGATTATTGTACATTTATATTCTACCATTATATTGTTCATTTTCAGAGAAATCGTTGAGAAAATCTGCAGCATCAATATTGTTCATTTCTATCCCACCAACATATTGATCATTTCCAGAGAAATCATTCATAAAATCACTAGCATCAAAATGAGTTGAATCACTCAAACGGTCACTGCGTTCAGTGAAGTTGGTCTCCTTTTCTTTCCCCTTTAATGATTCTTTATAAAGTTTACAAAGGTGCTCAGGGGCTCGACAAACTTTGGACCAATGTCCTGGAGTACCACATCTGTAACAAGAACTTTCATATCTTTTTGAGTGCTTCTCATTAACACTTGTATTCTCATGATGCCTTTTCTGTGGATGGTTTGGGACGTTCTTTTGAGATGAGTTATAAAAATAACTATCTCGATTATTTTCAAAACCACGGCCTTGACCACGACCACGGCCAATTCCACGTCCACGTCCACGTCCACGTTCACGTCCACGACCTCGACCTCGACCTCGACCAAAACCTTGTCTTTGAATTTGATTTTGGTTTCCAGGTTTAAATTCATTTTTATTTACAGCATTTACTTCTGGAAATGCTGTTGATCCAGTGGGTCGGGACTGATGATTTCTCATTAATAGCTCGTTGTTTTTTTCCGCCACAAGAAGACAGGCGATGAGTTCAGAATATCTCGCGAATCCACGTACTCTATATTGTTGCTGTAGAGTAATATTTGATGCATGAAACGTGGAAAATGTTTTTTCAAGCATCTCAGATTCTGTGACCTCATGTCCACAAAATTTTAATTGCGAGATTATTCTATACATCGCCGAATTGTAATCACTGACTTTTTTAAAGTCTTGGAATCTCAATGTATTCCATTCATCCCGGGCGGTCGAAAGTATAACTTCTCTTATATGTTCGAATCTTTCTTTTAATCCCTTCCACAATGCCATGGGATTTTTTTCAGTCAGATATTCACATTTCAATCCATCGTCGAGATGTCGACGCAAAAATATCATGGCTCTTGCCTTTTCTTGTGACGTGCATATGCCATTTTCTTTAATGGTCTCGCTTAGACCCAATGACTCAAGATGCATTTCTACATCTATAATCCATGGCATATAATTCTTTCCCGTGATGTCGAGCGCAACAAATTCGAGCTTTGTTAAATTTGACATGGTGGTACTAAAAAAAATTACGATGCATTTTATTAGTTAATAATTATTGCAATACAAAGTAACGGATAAACAACAAGTACAAGTATTTGTAAAAATAAAGAAAACGCACGAGGAGGATATTCTCCGATAAATACAAGACTCGTGAGTATGACAACCAAAATAATTAAAAATATCATTGAGAAAGCCATCTTCTTTTTTCTTCGAAAAATTTGATGATGAATAATTTTTAGAGAAGAAGAGAAAGTTGGAGTGATGGAATGTGTTTGTGAGATCATATTTATAGGGCAAAAACTAGCCGTTTTTTACCATTTATGACCGTTGGGGTACAAAAAAAATAAAGGTATGTATTTGTATAATTTTATGGTAATAATATGATATATATAATATTAGACATGTTTAAATAATTATGTATATCATATCATAATATTATAATGAGTGTCATAATTTATTTTGTTTAAAAACCTTATAGGCTTTTATACTTGTCGTATCCCTTACCGGGAGTGTGGGATGTCGTCTTAACATCCTCCCAGGATTTATAACAAGTTTATGAAAAATTATTTTTATTATTTCTAATAATAACATTATATTGTATATTAAATAAATACACAATAAATAAATAACAGTAAAATAAATATAATTATTTTTGTTACCTTTTTCTTCTGTTTGGAGCTTGGAAAAGTATGTAGGACTTTTAGAGCTTCGTGCTGATAACGTGTTGTGAAAAAGTAAAAATTTAGGTAAAAAGTAAAAATCTCAAACTCTCAAAATTTACCAAACTACACACTTTATAATATTTTTCTCTCTACTCAATTGTGATTTTCTTCACAAATGAGAGATCTATTTATAGGAAATCTTTACAAATAATCCAAAAATAAAATACATCATTACCTACATCATCACACACTAATTTTCAATATTTACAACTCTTATTTTCAACATTCAAATATTCAACATTCAAATATTCAATACACACATTTTAAATATATTTTTCAACAAATTGCCAATAAATCTACTGGCTTTTTTTGACAATGTATTCATGAATTTGGAATAAAAAATTCACGGAGTTTGACCAAATCTCCTCTTGTACATGAACTCTAGATCATCTTCTGATAGACGACTTTCATCCAACCATCGCATAAATTAACACCGAAAAAAGTAGAAAAAATCAGCTATTTGAGTAGCGAAAAATAGCTTGGAAATAATGTAAGATGTTAGGAGCTCAAATTTCATATTCATAACATTTTTTTTATCATATGATGTGTTATTAAATTGTCTTTTTCATTGTAATTTTTCAACCTCAATGGTTGTTGGAAACTTAATTTCGGTTGTTTGACAAACTAAGTGATTAATTTATTGTACTAAGTGATCAGTGTAGCTTGAAGTAACTGAACTACATAAATCAACTGACAGTTGCCTAACTAAAGATTAATGTGTAATTTATCGAAGGCAACTGAAACCAGCTGAACTCAACTCACGAAGACAACTGACTGATCAGTTGCTATATTCAGCTGTAAGCTTATCAGCTGATCATTCAGCTGTAAACGTCATCAGTTGTTGAAATGGACATTCAACCGACAATAGTACAAAGCAGACTGCAATTCATAGTGGAACGCCGTATTTCAGAGCTTACAGTGTACGAATGTCAGAGGAACGTTGACGTGACAATCAACGGATATAATGATTTAAATTATATTTAATGTTACCGTTGAAGAGAAGCCTATAAATAGGTGAGAAGAGCAGTTGAGCAAACAATCGATCAATCTATTCTCTCAAGCTTGCTGTTACCCTGCTGAATTTACCGCTCTTACTCAAGAATAAAAAAAGCTCACACTTATCTGATTTATTTGTAGCATTTGAGGCTACCTTTCGAGCTTACAAGCACAAACCGTTTTATTGTTTATTTGATCTTAACTAGATCAGTTGTGCTAAGTTCAGTCGAAGAACTGTGAGATATTTAGTAAACTAAGAGTTTCAGTTTTGGCAATGTTAAGTCTAAACTGAAGTGGGTCTATACAAGTTTTGTATCGATAAAAGTCTTTTAGTGCATATCATATCCTTGTGATAGAAGGGGTGACGTATGAGTTATTTCAATCTCCGAACATCCATAAATCTTTGTGTGTTATTACTTCAGTTATTTATTCTATATTTCAATCAGTTTATTTCCGCAACTGTTATCAATTAAACTGATTGTCATTTACTGACAAGATTCCTAGTTTTAGTTTTTCACAGGACTGACACTTCATTCAAAAAGATTCTAAAATCGTGAGTGTTTATTCAACCCCCCTTCTAAGCATATCTCAACCAATCATTCGATCCTAACAAGTGGCATCAGAGCAGTTGAATCTTGTCTCAGAATACTCTTATTTACAAAATTGATCAACATGTCTTCATTCAATAAAATAACGATGTTTTCCAGAGAAGACTTTGATAACTGGAAAATCAGAATGCAGGCTCATTTAGCTGCACAAGATGACGACATGTGGTATGTTATTACTGATGGTCCCATGAAGATCCTAAAAGGAAATACAGCAGTTGCCATTACTGATGGGGTACCTCATCGCATAGAAAATCCCAGAGAGGAATGGACTACTGAGGATAAAAGGAAAGTCAACCTAGATAATGTGGCTAAGGATATCTTATATAAAACACTGGATAAATTCAATTTCAGCAAAATCAAGATGTGCAAACCTGGCAAAGAGATATGGGAGAAATTGATCCAGCTATGTGAAGGAAACGAGCAAACAAAAGAGAACAAGCTAACAGTTGCTATTCAAAAATTTGACAACATCAAGATGAAGGTTAGAGAATCCATGCACGAATATGATGAAAGGATCAGTGGTATTATCAATGAGCTGAATGTACTTGGAAAAGTGTATTCGAACAAAGAAGTGGCACTAAAGGTGGTCAGAGGTCTTCCCAAAGAATGGGATGTCAAGACCATTGCAATGAGAGAGTCAAACGACCTTAACAAGGTCGAAATTCATGACTTGTTTACTGATATAAAGGCTTACGAGTTTGAACTACAAACCAGATAAGGAGAACCTTCTACACCTGCTGCCACAACTGCTTTAACTGCTGTCAGACTGGAACCAACTGGTTCAGTTGACAAATCTGCTGATCAACTGATCAATGATGCTATGTCATTATTTGTGAAGAAATTTGGAAGGTTTATGAAGAGGAATCAAGGAAACTTCCAGAAGCAATATTAGAAAAATCAGTCCAAAGAAGAATCCTATGCTTGCTACAACTGTGGCAAATCTGGTCATTTCATAGCAGACTGTCCTAAGCCAAAGAAGGACAATCGAGGATCAACTGAAAAGGGAAAGAAGCCCTATGAGGGCAGAAGAAGGACCAAGGATGACAAGAAATCATTCAAAAAGAAACATGAAGTACTTTTGGCTGAAGATAGCAAATCTAAGTGGGCAGAAACTGACAGTGACGAGTCAGAGCCAGAAAGCCCAATCAGTTCAAGTGAAAATGAAGAGGAAGTCAAGTACTTAATGGCAGATGATGCTGAACTGGAGTCAGCAAGTGAACATGTATTTGACTTCAGCTCTACTAATTTCACTCGTGAGGAACTCATCACCACATTGCATGACATGATAAATGAGTATCAAAAACTTGCTTGATCATTTGAGAAGGTTAGAACTGAGCAAACTGATCCCAATGACAACAAAACAGAAACTAATGAGTCAGTTGAACTGTTGAGTCTAAAAAGGGAGATTGCACTGCAAAAAGCTGAAATGATTAAAAATCAAGCTTTGATATGTCAGTTAAAATAGAAATTTCAAAACATACTGAACTGATTAAAGCTTGGAACAAGTCTTCAGTTGCACTGACTAAAATACAGAATTCACAAAAATCAGTTGATGATAAAACTGGTTTAGGCTTTAACAATCATGATGAAAATTTTGCAAGTGATACACAACCAAGGTTGAATGAAAACAAAGGAAAGTACATTACCTTTGTAATATCAACTATGCTAAATGAATTCTCAGAACCTAGTAAACCAGCTGTTCAATTGACTGAAAGTAAGAACAAAGTCAATTGGTATGGAATTTGATATAGCTATGAGATTTCAACTGATACAAGAAACTGGTCACCTAAACGATTCAGTTACAAAAATCAGTACTCAAGGAATGACTATTACAATTACTACAACTGTAGGTCAGTTCAGAAATGATATCAAAAGAATAGTCAGTTGAAAAATGATACAAATCATATTGTTTCATCCTCACATCACATAGATATTGCCAAGAATTCGAGAAAAACCATTTGGAACACAGCAACTGGGAAGTCAGTTAGACTGGTCCAAGTCTGGGTTCCTAAAGGACTAATCAGTTTAGGACCCAAATGAATGTGGGTACCAAAATTATATATACTATGTGATTGCACGTAACAGGTACAAACAAAGAATCAACTTGGTATCTAGACAGTGGCTGTTCGCGGCATATGACAGGAGATGCAAATTTGTTATCTCAACTGATCAAATATACTGGACCAAACATTAGTTTTGGAGACAACTCCAAATAAAATTTTGGGTAAGGGTAAGCTTACCCATGGTAACTTTACAATTAAAGATGTTTTGCTAGTTGAGAATTTGAAGTATAACTTGATAAGAATCAGTCAGTTATGCGACAATAATTTCTCAGCTCAGTTTGACAGACACACTTGTTCAGTTAGAGACTCAACTGATGAGGTCATCCTAACTGGAAATCGTTGTGAAAATACTTACAAAGTCAGTTGGACTGAACAATCTTATGCACCAGTTTGTTTCATTGCTTCCAAGTCTTCTAAAAACCGGTTGTGGCATAAGAGGTTGAACCACTTAAACTTTAAATCTATTGCCTATTTGAGTAACCATGATCTTGTAATTGGTTTGTCTAAAATAGATTTTTCAAAAGAAAAAGTTTGTTCAGCATGTCAGTTTGGTAAACAAGTAAGATCTTCATTAAAAAAACAGAGGTTGTAAATCATCTTCCAAATGCTTAAAACTGTTACATATGGATCTTTTTGGTCCAATACCAGTCATGAGTTTAGGGAGAATGAAATACACCCTAGTAGTTGTGGATGACTTTTCAAGATTTACTTGGGTTATTTTTCTCAAATCCAAAGACCAAACTGCTGCACAACTGATTACGCTCTTCAAAAGACTTTTAAATGAAAAATCAGTTGGGATTGATCGAATAAGGTCTCACAGAGGGACATAATTCATCAATCAAAATCTTTCAACTTTTTTAGAAAATATTGGAATTAAGCATGAGCTCTCAGCAGCTAGAACACCTCAGCAATATGGTGTAGCTGAGAGAAGAAATCGGACCCTTAAAGAAGCTGCTAGAACAATGCTTGCTAATTCTGGTATTTCTCAAAGGCTATGGGCTGAAACAGTAAATATGAATGTTATACTCAGAACAGATCAGTGATTAATAAGAATCATGTGAAAACACCATATGAGATCTGGCATGGAAGAAAAAGTGCGGTTTCTTATTTCAAGATATTTGGCTGCAGATGTTTTATTCTTGATAATGGTAAAAATCATTTAAAAGCCTTTGATGCTAAATCTGCAGATGGAATATTTCTCGGATATTTTTCAATTAGCAAAGCATATATAGTTTTTAATAAAACTTCTTTAAATGTTTAAGAATCTATTCATGTTGTTTTTGATGAAACTGTACTAACTGATAAGCCAACTGATCCAGTTGAGCTAGTTGATCGATATACAGAGACCAGTTTGGAGGATGAAAATGAAGAAGAAAATTATATCAATAGAAATATTCTTCAACACCTGAACCAGAAATATTAGATCAATCAGTTGAACAGGAACCTGCTCCTGATAATCAGTTGGTGGAGCAAACAGATGATATTCAGTTATCAACTGATACACCTCCAACTGAAACTGAAAACATTCAATTGCCAACAGAAGCAGTTTCTAATATGGAAGCAACAAATACCAAGCTCAGATGGAAGAAATCACATCCTCCAAAATTGGTGATAGGTAATCCATTTGACCCGGTAAGAACAAGAAATCAAATGCTTAATTTGTTCATTCATTCTGCTTTTGTCTCACAACTGGAACCAAAGAAAACTGACGAAACTCTTGCTGATCCTAACTGGATAAATGCAATGCAAGAGGAGCTAAATCAGTTTACCCATAACAATGTCTGGAACTTAGTTCCAAGACCAGTTTGCAAAACAATTATAGGTACAAAATGGGTATTCAGAAATAAACTGAACGAAGATGGTTCAGTTGCATGAAACAAAGCAAGACTTGTTGCACAAGGATATAGGCAGGAATAAGGAATTGACTATGATGAAACGTATGCACCAGTTGCAAGACTGGAAGAAATCAGAATGTTTCTTGCCTATGCATCATTCAAGAACTTCAAAGTCTATCAAATGGATACAAAAAGTGCATTTCTGAATGGTCAGTTGCAAGAATAAGTTTATGTTGAACAACCTCCAGGTTTTATTAATCACTCTTTTCCTGATCATGTCTATCATTTGAACAAAGCTTTATATGGTCTTAAACAAGCTCCAAGAGCTTGGTATGAGACACTTTCAAAATTCTTAACTGATCATGATTTTAATGTTGGATCAGTTGACAAGACTTTGTTCAAATTTTCTAAGAATGATCACACTTTACTTGTGCAAATATATGTTGATGATATTATATTTGGCTCAACTAACCCCAAATTATGTGAGAAATTTGTCAAGTTAATGCAGGATAAATTTGAGATGAGTATGATGGGTGAACTGACATTCTTTCTCGGACTACAATTGAAGCAACTGGACACTGGTATTTTTATCAGTCAGACCAAATACACGAAGGAATTGCTGAAGAAAATTGGCATGGAAACATGTTCAGCTGCAAGCACTCCCATGAGTTCATCAGTCAAACTGGACAATCATCAAGGGGGAATATAAGTTGACACGACACTTTACAGAGATTTAATAGGTTCATTATTGTACCTAACTGCTAGTCGTCCTGATATTGTATTTCCTGTTTGCATGTGTGCTAGATTTCAAGCACATCCTAAGCAATCGCATTTTACAGTTGCCAAAAAAATTTTAAAATATCTAAAAGGCACTCAAAATGTGGGATTATGGTACGCTAAAGACTCTTCTTTCAATTTAGTTGGATATTTAGATGTAGATTATGCAGGATGTAAGCTAGATCGTAAAAGCACCAGTGGATATTGTCAGTTTCTAGGATACAGACTGATCTCGTGGTTCAGCAAGAAGCAAACATCCATAGCTACTTCCACAACTGAAGTAGAATACCTTGCTGCTGGAAGCTGCTCTGCCCATCTGCTCTGGATTCAGCAACAACCGAAAGATTATGGAGTTGATGCTAAAGAATCTCTAATATTTTGTGATAATACAAGCACGATTGCAATAACTTACAATCCAGTTCTTCACTCAAGGACCAATCACATTGATGTCAGGCATCACTTCATCAGAGATCATGCTCTGAAGAAAGCTATCAGACTGGAATATGTGTCAACTGAACAACAAGCTGCTGACATCGTCACCAAACCATTGCCTGAGACTATGTTTTCTCACTTTTGCAATATACTCGGTTTAATTGATTTATGTAACGTACCGTAACTTTTACTACTTGAAATTTGCGGAAAAATTTAAAATTTTCTTAGATAAAAGGCGAACCTTCAAAATTCGATAAAATAAACTGTACGTCCCAAAAGTAGTTGCAACAAAAGATCTAAAATAAAGTTTGACAAAATTAGTTGTTTAAAATCTCATATCCAGTAGCGCGAAATCAGAGTTTTTGAACATTTTCATAAAAATTAAAAACTTGGGCGGTCCTCGGGTCTAGCCACCTGCTCAGTCCAAGCCTGCTCCTTGGTCCCCACCCCTCGTCTCCTCGAAATCATCCTCACCTGCATCGATCAAGTCTAGTGTGTATAAATATTCAACACGTATAAACTGGAAGTAGCAAGTAATACATAATAAAATCACAAGCAACTTTAAAATAGGAAGTACATACTGAAACTTGAACTTGCATATCAACAGCTTGAACATACGTACATACATACATAAACGTGCCATTGTCATAAAACTTTGCTTAAACATGCTTGCATACTTGTACATACATGAACATACGTAAACTTCATCATTTTGCGTAGAGGCATGTTTCAAAGCAAGTGATCCATAACATAAATCGCATGATCAGACTAAACCACAGTACTGGGCTGACAGGGACGAATCCACTGCCACATACATGAGATCCCCATTCATGCTTTAATGGGTGGATTGGTCCCCGTTCATGCTGTAACGCTTTCCAATCCTGATCTAAACCCGTTCATGATTTAACGGGGTGGGTTGGTCCCCATTCATGCTTTAACACTTTCCAACCCCATTAACGTTTTCCAATCCTGATTTAAACCCGTTCATGATTTAATGGGGTGGGTTGGTCTCCGTTCATGTTTTAACGCTTTCCAACCCCATACATAAATTGGTCACAAGAAATTTAACATACTTCAAAAACTTGAAAATATTTTCTTTGCACGTCAAACATACTTACTTGACGTTGAGGGATTCATTGGATCTCGCTTAGGGACACTGCTGCACATACTAACATGAATTCGCATCCTTAATTTGCATAATTTAGACGTAGGTATTCGTACTCTCCCGAATCAAGTAAATAGCTTAAGACATTCTAAAATACTCAGGACTTGACCTCATTCAATCGATGTACTAAACCATGACGTGAAACCCCAAAGCAAACAACAAATTTTCCCAAAAACATGAAGTACACGGACCCCGGGCACCCCTCCGGGTCCGGGTCCGGGTCCGTGTAGGTACTGTAAAAGCATACTCAAAAAGAAGTGAGGACACGGACCCCGTGCCTAGGTCCGTGTAAGGGTCCGTGTAGACTCTGTAAAAAGACACTTCAGAAGAAACAAGGGTACGGACCCCGTGCCAGGGTCCGTCGAAGGATCCGTGTAGGCTCGGTGAAAGTAAACCAACGGGAAATCATGGATTCAAGGCTTATTTCTCCTAACTCTATCATCCGACCATAAATCGACACCTCGAGGCCCGTCCTAGAGTGCTAGAACACTCATTCAAACTCAAACAAACGCTCCCAAAACAACGACGTCTAACTTACTACGCAATACAACTCATGAACACGAAATTTGACCCCAAAACCAATTCATACGATTTCTAACTCGACCAATTGCCTAAAGACACGAAATGAAATACCAACATACAACCCAACATCATTCTCAATATATCTAAACGCAGCAATGATCACCCATCGATGCCCAGCAAAGCCTGCAACAAGAAAATCTCAAGAACACATCAATAACATAAATTTTCAGAAAACGCAGTTTGAGCAGTCCCACGAAAATGATCAAAACTCACTCAATTGTTATCCAAATATTTGGAATTTTATATCAAATCGAAGGTATCAAAAAGTTCTACAATTTTCATGTTGAAAGTTTTCTCCAAATCACTACCAAAAAATCACAGTTTTCAAAAGAACAGTGAAATTCGAAATTTTAGATCTAAAAACGTTTCAAAATTGATCCAATATGTTTTTGCCCAAACCTTGCACATCATACATGGATTTTTTACGCATAAACCAACGCAACACATACTATGACATGATCGACGCAGGAAAAATAGTATATACGTGCCTTTTGATAAATAACGTTACCGAAACGACGATTCCGACGCGGGAAGGAAGCGAGAGACGATCTGGGACGAACGTGGCACTCATTTCTTGCAACGAAATTAAAGAAAATTTGCTGGAAAAATCGAAGGAGAGGGGCGGCTGATACAAGGTTGAAGAACCCTAGGTTTATTTTCTCAAAAATCTGAATTAGAGTGTAAAGAGTTGTGTGTGTGTGTGTTTTACGTGTAGGTGTGTGTGTGTTAATATAATTAAGGGTAAGGATTGCTTAATTATGAATTAATAGTGCTAATTAAAATGCTAATCAAAATGCTAATAAAATGCTAATCATAAATGTAAATTCTCACTACTAAGCAAAGTCCCCTAATTTAAAATAAAGTGTACAATTGCTAAAATTTAAAAGTTTTAAAATCTTAAAATCACTAAAAAATGAATTAGGCTTTTTTTTAAAAAATAATACAACTAAGTAAATCATTTAAAATGCCCCAAACTCAATTTAAAATAAAATACCACGTTTAAAGTCGCCAAAATCGTCACCGGTCTCTTTTCCTCGATCCCGCATCGAATAATCGTCTGAAACATGAAACTCGAGAAAACATTTTAACGTGCATCACATAAACATACATAATTTAAAATAATGCAATTTAAATAGGTCATGCATCCCAAACAAATCATTTTAAATCTAAATAAATGATTTAACAATTAAATAAATACATGGGTTTTACGGGTACTGATTTTGGGCTCTACAGTTCTCCCCCACTTATATAAATTTCGTCCTCGAAATTAAACCTTACCGAACAACTCCGGGTAGCGAATCCTCATGTCCGCCTCTGACTCCTAAGTGGCTTCCTCCATTGATTAATTTAGCCACCGGACTTTGACCAACTTGGTCACTTTGTTCCGAAGCCTACGCTCCTGTCTGTCTAGGATTTCGACAGGTCTTTCCTCATATGATAGGTCTGGAGCCAACTGTAACGGTTCATAGCTCAACACATGCGAAGGATTTGCTAGGTACTTCCTCAGCATTGAGACATGGAACACATTGTGTATCCCCGGCCAGATTCGGTGGAGGGGCAACACGATAAGCTAGTGTCCCAACTCTGTCAAGAATCTCGAACGGTCCAATGAACCTCGGACTCAGCTTGCCTCTTTTCTCAAATCTCATAACACCCTTTATAGGTTCTATCTTTATAAAAACATTATCACCTACGGCAAACTCTAGATCTCTTTTCCTCTTGTCAGCATAGCTCTTCTGACGACTCTGGACGGTCTTCATTTTGTCTCGAATCTTGATCACCACATCTGCAGTTTGCTGAACTATCTCTGGACCAAGTTCTGCTCTTTCACCGACTTCATCCTAATGAATCGGCGATCTGCACTTCCTTCCATACAATGCCTCGTAGGGAGCCATACCTATGGATGCTTGAAAACTATTGTTGTAGATAAACTCTACTAGAGGTAGCTTCGATTCCCAAGTCCCCTGGAAATCGATCATACAGACTCGCAATAAATCCTCCAAAATTTGAATCATTCGCTCAGACTGGCGATCTGTTTGCGGGTGAAAACCTGTACTGAATAGCAACTTAGTCCACATGGCTGCATGCAAACTCTTCCAAAAGGACAATGTAAACCTCGGGTCCCTGTCGGACACAATAAAAACTGGGATTCCGTGCAATTGGACTATCTCTCTGATATAAAGCTCCGCATACTGCGTCATGGAGAAAGTCGTCTTTACTGGCAAGAAATGTGCCGACTTAGTGAGTCGATCCACTATAACCCAAATGGCATTGGATCCCCTGACTGACCTCGGCCATCCAACAACGAAGTCCATGGTGATGTTCTCCCATTTCCACTTGGGGATAGGGAGTGGCTTAAGCATTCCTGCTGTCCTCTGATGCTCTGTCTTCACCTGCTGACAAGTGAGGCATTCAGACACAAATCTGCGGATGTCTCGCTTCATCCCTGGCCACCAATACAAAATCTGTAGATCCTTGTACATCTTGGTACCTCCTGGGTGGATTGAATACGGAGATGAATGTGTCTCTGTCAGAATATCCTCTCTGATCGAATCAACATTAGGCATCCACATTCTACCACTGTATCTCACAATACCATCTGACACTGTGTAGAGTACACTGCCTTTGGCCTCATCCTTCAGTCTCCATTTACGTAACTGCTCATCTGAAGGTTGACCTCTACGGATTCGGTCAAACATTGAAGACTGGACTGTGAGATTAGACAGCTTAGGAGCCCTGTCCTTATGATAAACCTCTAACCCGAATCTCTGACTAGAGAGATCTCTGCACTGACAACCGTGCTACGACTGCAACCTTACGACCCAAGGCATCTGCCACAACATTAGCTTTCCCTGGATGGTAGCTAATTTCGCAATCATAGTCTTTTATCAACTCCAACCATCGTCTCTGTCTCATATTCAGTTCTTTCTGCGTGAAAAAATACTTGAGACTCTTGTGATCGGTAAATATCTTGCATTTCTCGTCGTACAAGTAGTGTCTTTAAATCTTCAATGCAAAGACAACGACGGCTAATTCTAAATCATGAGTCGGATAATTCTTCTCATGCTCCTTCAACTGTCTGGAAGCATAAGCTATCACCTGACCATGCTGCATCAACACAGAGCCTAACCCGAGCTTAGATGCATCGGTGTATAGCACAAAATCTCCTTGTCCTGTTGGCATGGCTAACACTGGCGCTGAAATTAGAGCTTTCTTCAAATTATCGAAGCTCTTCTGACACCCCTCACTCCACATGAATTTAGCATTCTTCTTGGTCAGTGAAGTGAGTGGCACTGCTATCGGAAAAACCCTTGGATAAACTTACGGTAGTAACCGGCTAAACCCAGAAAGCTACAGATCTCTGATGCATTCTTTGGCTCAACCCAATCCTGGACTGCTGCTACCTTAGCTGGGTCCACCTCAATACCACCGCTAGATATTACATGACCCAAAAATGCTACCTTCTCCAACTAGAATTCACACTTACTAAATTTTTCAAACAACTTGTGTTTCTGCAAAATCTGCAACACTGTACTCAAATGCTGAACGTGCTCCTAATGGCTCTTCAAGTAGATAAGAATGTCGTAAATGAACACTATGACGAACTGATCTAGGTAGGGCTGAAATACTCGGTTCATCAAGTCCATAAAAATAGCTGGAGCATTAGTCAGTCCAAACGACATCACTAAAAACTCGTAATTTCCATATCTTGTACTGAAGGTTGTCTTAGCTTTACTTTACTATGACCTCGAATTCTAATTTTTCTAACAATTCCCAATATTAGAAATGGAGGTTCAAATTATCGTATCTTACTTTTCTTATACTATACCTGTAATGTTCATCGATCTATTACCTTAGCGTTTATGCAGTTCAACCTAAGAAATCTTAGCAGCAAAAGTTACTGATCAACTTCTATCCTTGGTACTATACTCAAAAGTTAAACCTTATCTTAACCCCGTAATAATATTGACCTACGATCCTTGAATCGAATCTTTACCTTATGACATCAAACTTACGTAACTTAGCTTTTTATAAGTACATACCAAATAAAGATTGTTGCTAATCTTAAATTTCGAGTAACATTAATCCATAAAACCCCAAAATATACAATATCGATATTCTGCTTAGATAATAAAACCTTCCTAGCATCAAACACATGCTAAAACTATTTCCTTCCCAATTACATTATATTTGAGGCCTAAGACACTTAAACCTTCCTCACTGAAACGAATGTCACACTTTGACGTATCCTCAATACTTAATTCATTCTAACGTATAAAGCTTAATAAGTTTCCTCTGTTAATGATGGACTAATTCTAATAAATCAACTTCACTTATAACCCACAGAATTCTAGAATCCTCATACAAAGATTTTAGATTTCTTACTCGATAAAAATCTTAATATTCGACCATTGGTAACCTATGTTGAATACAACTACTTCCCTTTTGTTTTTATTTCACCCAATATCCCCGTATGATCACATATTTCATAAACTTGAAATTAAAACTTACACAACCCAAGTAGTCTTAGATAACCTAATTCCAGTACTCATGTCTACTTAATCCTAAGTTTCTTAATGACCTACAAAGATTCCTCAAAACAAGGTGCCTGATAGGACCTCTTGCCACGCCTATCGACCTCAATGTCCATCTGGTCCTGCCCTGCCGCCAAAGCTCTCGACACGGCAACTGTATAAGTCGTAGGACCAGCAAAACTGACACCACAGCGCAAGATCGACCGCAAACAATTCATAAAATGCCTCAGATTCTCCCGGGCATCGCTAGCAAATAGGGCACAAAGTGACACCCCCTCTCAAACTCCCTGACGAAGTCTGCCACGCTGCTGTCTCCCTATCGTAGCGACATGAACTCCCTGGTCAGGCCAGAGCGTACTTCTTCAGTGAATTAATTGGAGTAGAAAACCTCCTTGAACCCATGCCATGTCAGTATTTGTAAGTTCAATGACACTAACGCGCCTTCCCTCCAAAGCCTGGCGTCTCCAGTCTACAAGAAGGTGGCACATCTAACTCTGTCTGCATCCTGCAGCTCCATAAACGCAAAGGTTACCTCAATGGACTTAATCCATCCTTTTGCTATCATCGGGTCAGTAGTCCCCGAGAACTCCTCAGGATTCATCCTCCTAAACCTTTCGTACACAGCCTCTGGTCTGGACCTCGTCCCTGTGTCTACTGTAGTCTGGTCCCCTGCAAACTGTGAGAAGAACTGAGTCATACCTGCAAGCATCTGTGCCTGCATATCTGGCGGTGGAAGAGGAGGAGTGTCTCTCCCCTCCTCTCGAGTCTCTCTATCCTCATCCCTTTCTTCCCAGTTAATCATGCGTCTAGGAGGCATACTGTCTCAAAATTTTCCCAACACGTAAATCCAACATGCATGAACATACTACTAATATCATAAAATGCACGTAAATCGAACTTAAAAATGGACATGCTGAAATCATGACTTAATGGTTAATACATAACATAATTCCAAACTTTAAAACTTACAGACTTGAGGTGTGGCTTCGTGAGCTTCTCGCAACTGGCAGTAGGCATAACCCTTTACAAGAACACCTCTCTGATACCAAATGTAACGTACCGTAATTTTTACTACTTGAAATTTGCGGAAAAATTTAAAATTTTCTTAGATAAAAGGCGAACCTTCAAAATTCGATAAAATAAAATGTACGTCCCAAAAGTAGTTGCAACAAAAGATGTAAAATAAAGTTTGACAAAAGTAGTTGTTTAAAATCTCAAATCCAGTAGCGCGAAATCAGAGTTTTTGAACATTTTCATAAAAACTAAAGATTTGGGCGGTCCTCGGGTCTAGCCACTTGCTCAGTCCAAGCCTGATCCTTGGTCCTCACCCCTCGTCTCCTCGAAATCATCTTCACCTACATCGATCAAGTCTAGTGAGTCTAAAGACTCAACACGTATAAACTGGAAGTAGCAAGTAATACGTAATAAAATCACAAGCAACTTTAAAATAGGAAGTACATACTGAAACTTGAACTTGCATATCAACAGCTTGAACATACGTACATACATACATAGACGTGCCATTGTCATAAAACTTTTCTTAAACATGCTTGCATATTTTTACATACATGAACATACGTAAACTTCATCATTTTGCGTAGAGGCATTTTCAAAGCAAGTGACCCATAACATAAATCGCCTGATCAGACTAAACCACAGTACTGGACTGACATGGACGAATCCACTGTCACATACATGAGATCCCCGTTCATGCTCTAACGGGTGGATTGGTCCCCGTTCATGCTTTAACTCTTTCCAATCCTGATCTATAACCCGTTCATGATTTAACGGGGTGGGTTGGTCCCTGTTCATTGCATTAACGCTTTCCAACCCCATACATAAATTGGTCACAAGATATTTAGCATACCAAAAAAACTTGAAAATATTTTCTTTGCACGTTAAACATACTTACTTGGCGTTGAGTGATTTGTTGGATCTCGCTTGGGGCCACTGCTGCACATACTAACATGAATTCACATTCTTAATTTGCATAACTTAGGCGTAGGTATTCGTACACTCCCGAATCAAGTAAATAGCTTAAGACATTCTAAAATACTCAGGACTTGACCTCATTCAATCAATGTACTAAACCATGACATGAAATCCCAAAGCAAACAATAAATTTCCCAAAAACATGAAGGAGACGGACCCCGGGCACCCATCCGGGTCCGGGTCCGTGTAGGTACTGTAAAAGCATACTCGAAAAGAAGTGAGGACACGAACCCCGTGCCTAGGTCCGTGTAGACACTGTAAAAAGACACTTCGGAAGAAACAAGGGCATGGACCCCGTGCCAAGGTCCGTCGAAGGATCCGTGTAGGCTCGGTGAAAGTAAACCAACGGGAAATCATGGATTCAAGGCTTATTTCTCCTAACTCTATCATCCCGATCATAAATCGACACCTCGAGGCCCGTCCTAGAGTGCTAGAACACTCATTCAAACTCAAACAAACGCTCCCAAAACAACGACGTCTAACTTACAACGCGATACAACTTATGAACACGAAATTTGACCCCAAAATCAATTCCTACGATTTCTAACTCGACCAATTGCCTAAAGACACGAAACGAAATACCAACATACAACCCAACATCATTCTCCATATATCTAAATGCAGCAATGATCACCCATCGATGCCCAACAAAGCCTGCAACAAGAAAATCTCAAGAACACATCAATAACATAATTTTTCAGAAAACGCAGTTTGAGCAGTCCCACGAAAATGATCAAAACTCACTCAATTGTTATCCAAATATTTGGAATTTTATATCAAATCGAAGGTATCAAAAAGTTCTACAATTTTCATGTTGAAAGTTTTCTCCAAATCACTACCGAAAAATCACAGTTTTCAAAAGAACAGTGAAATTCGAAATTTTAGATCTAAAAACGTTTCAAAATTGATCCAATATGTTTTTGCCCAAACCTTGCACATCATACATGGATTTTTTACGCATAAACCAACGCAACACATACTATGACATGATCGACGCAGGAAAAATAGTATATACGTGCCTTTTGATAAATAACGTTACCGAAACGACGATTCCGACGCGGGAAGGAAGCGAGAGACGATCTGGGACGAACGTGGCACTCATTTCTTGCAACGAAATTAAAGAAAAGTTGCTGGAAAAATTGAAGGAGAGGGGCGGCTGATACAAGGATGAAGAACCCCAGGTTTATTTTCTCAAAAATTTGAATTAGAGTTTAAAGAGTTGTGTGTGTGTGTGTTTTACGTGTAGGTGTGTGTGTTAATATAATTAAGGGGAAGGGTTGCTTAATTAGGAATTAATAGTGCTAATTAAAATGCTAATCAAAATGCTAATAAAATGCTAATCATAAATGTAAATTATCACTATTAAGCAAAGTCCCCTAATTTAAAATAAAGTGTACAATTGCTAAAATTTAAAAGTTTTAAAATTTTAAAATCACTAAATAAATGAATTAGGCCTTTTTTTTTTAAATACTACAACTAAGTAAATCATTTAAAATACCCCAAACTCAATTTAAAATAAAATATCACGTTTAAAATCACCAAAATCGTCACCGGTCTCTTTTCCTCGATCCCGCATCGAATAATCGCCTGAAACATGAAACTCGAGAAAACATTTTAACGTGCATCACATAAACATACATAATTTAAAATAATGCAATTTAAATAGGTCATGCATCCCGAAAAAATCATTTTAAATCTAAATAAATGATTTAACAATTAAATAAATGCATGGGTTTTACGGGTACTGATTTTGGGCTCTACAATTTATCTTAATTATATCAGTTTTATTGCTGCTTTTTCAATAGATGTTCATTCAGTTTGTCATTTATTATTTAAATGCTTATCAACTGATGTCAGTTAGTAATTTATCAGTTATTATATTCAGTTCGTTAACTGTTTGTCAACTGATGTCAGTTAGTCATTTATCTGTTATTGTATTCAATTTGTTAACTATTTATCAACTGATGAAAGTTAAGTTTTGCAGAAAGACAAAGAGACAAGAACTATGCTACAAATCAAGATTTCATTAAGAATAAAATCGAAACCATACAACATCATTCAGTTCTCTTCCTACAGCATCTTGCCAAACATTTAACCAATTAAAATGTTCATGGCAATGCAGTTCTCTGAAGGACTCTGAAGTAAAAATCTTCTCAAGCTGATGCCACTCTTTCCACAGCAGCACATGCAATAGAACTACATCAGTGAGAAGCTGTGAAACGTGACAGACGTTAAAACACCTGAAGTACTTTCTTGCTACAGCTCTCTGTTTGGTAGTGGAAACTGAACCGTGTCGTCGAATAGACTGGAAATCTTGAACTTTAACCCAAGAAGACATGACCTTCATCTAGACGTATTCTTCGATGTTTTTCTTCACAACTTCCAGTTGAGGAAGTGTCCTTTGGGTCACTAAGTGATGAGTACTGCTGCATGCATCCGAAATGGTTGAATTAGACATAATGAATTGTTTTTATCTGACAATTTTTTCTTAGTTACGCTTAATATTGAAGAAGATGAAGAGACTCAAGTAAATTGAAACGTCTTTTGACTTATTCAGACTGAGTTTTTCTTACACTTACATTTAATTATATGCATTTATTGAGAGGGAATATTGATTTGAAAAGTTAACTGAGAAAACAATAGTCAGTTAGTCTTCAACTGAACTTTCGACTGAACTGACTAAGTTCTCAACTGGTCATTTAGTTGCTGATCTTCTCAGATAAGTTAAATAATAAATCAAATAATATTCTATATTAAACGATGTGGCTGTTTGTCGAAGCATTAATTGCTATCTTTCGATGAATAGTATTTTGAAACGTGGACCCACATAACCCATGAATACTATACACACGTTTTTACCACATGTACACACATTTTTAATTCAAATTTTCCTGGACTGACACGTGTCAAATAATTTGAACAGTCACTTACATCAGTACTATACCCGCTTCAATTCATTTTTTCTCTCCTTACGCTTACTTCAAATTTACAGAGCAAATAACAAATTTGAGTTTTCTTTCTCGCAGAAAAACATTCATTCAAATGGCAAATCAGATCCCAACTCATGTCATGAACGCAATTGGAAGCATCAAGACTGAAACAATTCTTGGGATTATCTTCCCAAGTAATTTATCCTAAAGAGATCCAGGATCTCTATGCCAATGACTATGTAACTACAACCGGCAATATCTCGACTAAGGTAAATGATCAGCTGCTGATCATTGACGAGGACTTCTTCTGCAACCTATTTCAACTGCCTACTATTGGACTAGTTAACCTCTCTAAAGTAAAGGCATCTGATGTTGAAGAGATGCAAACCCTTATGTCTGCTGATCGTCGAAAAATCAAAGTTTGCGATCCAAGAAGGAGCTGAATCCAGAGGTGCAACTGCTGGCAGATATAGTAACCAGAGGGCTTTTAGCAAAGGCTGGATCCTTTGCTGCACTTACTCTTGAGAAATTTCAATCTATGATTGTTATTATGACTGGTCGGAGATTGAACTGGAAGAATATAATTTTCAACATCCTGATGAATATGTTTCAATCGTCCAAGCAATCAAAGGGTTATGCGGTGCAGCTTAACTATTTGCTGAAAATTAAAGGACTGGTGACTGATGACACTGAAAAATCATCAAAACTAAAATCTTCAATGCTAAGAATGTCCAACCACCAAAGAAGAAATTGGACATGTCTCCTGAGCAGTTCTTGAAGGTAGAGAAGGTGATTGGGACACAGGAGGCTCCCAAGTCAGTTAAAAAAAAAAGACTATTCAGAAGAAGACAATCAAGTGCAAGTTGATTGTCAGTGAAACTTACTATGAGAAAACTCCACCTCCCAAAGTCATCAAGAAGCCAAGAACCTTGAAGACAAAACTTGCTGTTGCAGTTGGAACCATCCCAACTGAAAGATTGATGCAGTCGAGGGCTCCACAGCCTATCAATGCTATCCCTATGAAAGCTATTCCAACTGAATCCTCAACTGAAGATCAGTTACCTCTGTCTGCTGTTCTACCAAAGAAAAAGTTCACCGAATCTGGTGAAAAGAAGAAGCTTACTGGAGTTAAGGCTCCATTGATCACTATCTCTAGATACACCCCTCTACCTCCTGCAAGACCAAAGGGGCTAGTGATCAGAAAACAAGTTGATGCGACTACTTCAGGGTTGAGCCTTCCTCATGCCCTGATTGACTCAAAAGGCAAGGGAAAAATGCAAGAAGAGCCCAGACCAACCAATGCAATCCAAACGTACATTGATCTAATTTGGCAAGAGATCAATGAATTTTCAGAAAACAAGCTCAAGGCTTATAATAAATGGGTCAAATTCAGAACTGAAGTCTTTGCCAAGAAGCTTCATAAGAAGTCAAAACTGAAGAAATTTGTTGACTTGGAAAATATTGTTATGAAGGTAGTCAAGGCATCTACCATTGTTCAAGCTCTGGAGCGAAAGAATTATTTCTTCAATCAACTGAGAGCAAAGAAGCTACAAAAGATAGTTGCTCAACTGCGACTGAACTATGATCCTACCAGTCCAACTGCATACAATGACATAACTGTGCATGACTAACTGGACTCGGATCTTCTCACGTTGCAGATGGAGATCAAAAATTGGGAAATGGATCAAGAACTGATCATTCCAAAAGACTCCCAAGATTTTTCATCAGAATAGCCGGCTGAGGAGAGAGAAGGCTCTTAACTCTGGAACTAACATCGTAGCTACTTCTCTCGACTCATTAACGTTGTTGTTTTAAGTAGCTTGCAGGTTTTTGAGTTCAGTTGACAGCAGTTCAACAAAACTGCTCTATAGACAAGATTTCAGTTGCAAGCCTACCAGTTCAACTGATCAACAAACGAAACCCAACTGCCAGCTGAAATTGATGAGTTAAGTGGAGCTTAATCATCAGCAGTACCGCCGCTCAATTACCCTATCAAATCAAATATAGATGATCAATGTGATTCAGCACCAGTTGAGTCCAGTTTGAGTCAGCTCGACCAGTTAGCCAGCACAGAGATCAAGTCCAAAGACAAATTAGCTGATCTTCTTGAAAAAGAAACTCAAAATCTTTGCAACTTTCAAAGCATTCAAGGCGACCAGTTGTTAGTATATTCAGTTCTATTATGTATAAATTAACTGATGTTTGATGTTATTTAAAGTCTGCTAGTGAAGTAGCAATTTCCCTTACATTGGTTGATATGCGCAGATGTATAATACAAGGGACGCTTATTTGATTAAATAAACATCTTGTTCATCCAGTTAGCCTTTACATAACTGAACTGCTATTTTAAGATTTGTTGCCTAAAGTGCTTGATTGATACCAAAACTTCATTAATCGCGTAAATAATTATATTTTTGAAGGGGAGTTTTTCATTCAGTTTCTTAGGGGGAGTTTTGTTTAGAAATAATCCCTCGAACTGAAAAACTGTTTTCAAATTATTTCATTCAGTTGTTGAGGGGGAGCATTTCTTTTTGCTATTCCTTGAGCTGAAAGACTTTTCTTTAAAAAGCTTTTCTTTATTTCTTTGATTCTCTTTTGGGAGAACTTCTTTTAGCTTTAATTGCTCAAGTTTTGTGATCATCAAAAAGGGGGAGATTGTTGGAAAATTTCATATTCACAATCTTAATTTTGATGTTAACAAAAATTGTTTGTTTGTTTTTAATAATCTACCTTAGTGCGCAGATAGCTGAAATTGAAATAATCGGTTACGAGCCAAAACTGAAGCTGTCGAAGATGCAATTTGAAAGCATCAATTGATCAACAAAACTAGACTAGTTCAATTGATGTATCGTAAATGAGTTCAACTGATTGTTCAGTTGAATGGTTCAGCAAGGAGAACCTCAGAAGCCCGGCCAGCCGAAGGAATGTTCAACTGATGAAGAGCCCAACTGAGATCAGTTCAACTGAACAAGAGTGAAATCAATTCAACTGAGGAGTCAATTGATTTCATCAGCCCAACTGAAGACCAGTTCAACTGACCAGTTCAGAACATCAGTTATGAGCAATCAGTTGCAGATCAAGACAAGCTGAACTAAGTGGAATATAGATGTGCGCAAAGGTACAGTAACACTTTTGTCCATTCAAAGGACAATAATGAACGTTGCATCAGAGCTTAAAGACAAAACTGTTCCAGAAAGAATAAGACAAATTTCGAGGAACATATTCAAAATGAAACGGATACAATAATTGAGTCTCACTGTACGATCAAACTTCGCGCCTATAAATAGAAGGTAAAGATCACTGAAGATATATACAACAAAAAAGAGAAAAGAGAAGGGCACGCTTCAAAGTCATGTCAGCTTAAGAGAGAAGCATTCAGCCCAGTCAAGGGAACACTTAAACGTGTTATCAGCTTTAGATTAGAAGCATATTTCTCTCAGTGTGTGAGAACACTTTCGGGTAGTTTTCAGAGATCAGTTCTCACACACACACACACCACCACTCAAATATAGTCTTGCACAAAGACGTTAAACTTGTGTATGTAGTCTTTCTCACATAGACATTAAAGAAGTGTTGACTGGAAGGTGCTGTCTTCAGTCTAGTCTAGGAGTTCAGTTTAGGCAGTAGTGCAAGTCCTAGCTGGGTGGGTTTGTAGAAGTATTTGTATCGATCAAATTCCTCTAGTGAATCCTACCCGAGGTGGTAAAACGGGTGACGTAGGAGCAGCTGAAGTCTCCGAACATCCATAAACATATCTTGTGTTATTTTCTGTTTAACTGCTTCTTTTTGTTCTTAACTGATTTGATCAGTTCAGCTGATATCAGTTCAGTTCTGTCCATAACTGAACCGATATAAGCCAGAACTGATCCCTAGCTATTTCCAGTCATTCAGTTACACAAGATATAAAATATATCAGTTTTCTTAACGAATGATTATTTCGAGTATTTTCCGCTTGGTTCTATACCAAACTCGATCTAATTCATCGATGTATACATTATTAGAACACAAGCTATTGCAGCTCTTGGAGAATATTTTGTTTGAAGCACCACAAGGTGCTCGACAAACGATCCTTCATATAGAATGCATCCATTTTGAGCTGGCTGGTAATTGCGATATCATCTTTGGTAGTCGGGATTTGAGCATGAAATTTGGCACGTTTTGCTTGATAAACTATGTAACACAATTTTCTAATTTCAATCTCAATAAATCTCTTTGTCCAAGATCACCATAGATTAAGTCAGTTTCAGCCTAGTCCAGGATGTGATTCTCTAGTTCAGTCACGACTTTGAGCTTCTTCTTCTTGCTAATTACATCAAAGTGGATAATAGTCTGATAGTCCACCCATGTATCAAATTTGCTTAGCCGGTATCTCGCAATCTTAGCGACATGCTGCATTACCAAGTTGATGGAGGTTTGAAAATTTGAGATCATGGGTTCTTCCACAAGAATCTATTTTCCTTTAGCTTTTAGATCAATCAGAGGCAATCCAGATTGCATTGCTATTTCTTCACGCTGGTGATTTGGGCTCGAATGGAGTTGTTGCAATGGAAATATAGGTACTCATGGAATCAGACTTATTCATTTCTTTTCATCACTCGAGCATGAAGACAAATAAAGTAGCTCATGGGGTAACTCGAGAAGCTATTTTATCATCCTCGAATGTAGATTGTAATTTGGCTAAATGGAGATGGTCCTAGTTGGCTTAGAACTATTGTAAACCTAGACATTGTGCATTAATAGCTTGGTTGTCCCTCAAAAAAAAATTTATCACATAAAATTAGTTTTATAATTCGGAAAAAGAAGTCACATGCTTGTCATGTGATATAAATTGATATTTCAGAAATTTTTTCGTTAGACAATGGTATTGTATTTGAAACATCTACTACTTAAAATAACTTTGAATTTTTTTTAAAGCTACGACCGAAAATAAACACACTCGTAAACATTTAAATAATTTAATCAGGCGTTTTAAAATTCATCCACGCACTTGATAAAAATAATTGTAATTACACAAAATCTTAAAATTCAATCAATCTCCTAGTCATCTTTTTTAAAAGTCAAACTCGAGCGTAATCCAAAATCCTGACAACTCGACAACGTAAAACAAGATTCATAATCATTTAAAATGTTACTTCAACCCATGTCTCATAATCATATTATGCGGAAGAAATGCAAGGTCCTCGGGTTTTCACGTGCACACCCAGCTCCGCCTATTCAGTTTTTGGCGCCTCCAGTCTCCTCATCAATATGCTCACCTGCATCATTCACACCTAGTGAGTCTAAAAACTCAACACACCTAAACCTTGATAGCAAGTACATATACATAACATGCAACCGTGAAAAATACTGTAATTAAAATATTTTTCATGATCTTAAAAGCATGAGCTTAAATATAACGTGTCAATCATAAATGTGTCTATAACATATCTCATCATGTTAACATATACATGTTCAATTTTTTTATTTGAAATTCGTTTGTTAGTTGTGACTTTCGTATCATTCTATTAGTCGATGGATCCATTTACGTATAACCGTGGCACCCGGCGACGGGGACATCAGCAACAATATTACTCATCCACTGAGCCTTGGCCTTACATGTCATTGTATTATCGTATCATCATATTAGTCACAACCAACTCTCTTCCTCTAAAAACATGTCATCGTATTCATCACTTATAAAAATCATGCATATACGTAAATTTCCATAAAATCAAGAATGCAACTTATTTTTCATTTTTCCCTAAAAATTCATGTTCGTGATATCATAAACATTTAAAACATGAAATTTTTGTGATCAGGGGGCAGCCAGGACTGCTAACTCAATCCGGATGCAAAATGACCATTTTGTCTCTGGAAACCTTAATTGACCGTTTAACCCTTGGAACTCAAAATTTTGACCCGAAGCCAACCAAACACCTTAAAACACCTCAAAACATATTTATAATTGTTTTTTAGACATAAACGCGAGCCCGTTTCATAACTTGTACGATTCGTTTGAAAACTTGGACCGAGATCTCGGTTTTAACCCGAATCAACCCAAAACTTGACTAAACTTTCCCAAATTTTAACCACAACTTATTTACACCATACCAGCCTATAGATCACACATTTCAGACCCCTTAAAGCCCTCGAAAACCTTCAACCAGCTACTGGAATTTTCTACACGTGAGGACTTTCGAACCCTAGTGCACCTAGCTCCCACAAATCGACCCTAGGCCTGAAACCAACGTGACCAGCCCTTAACCAACTATCCTAAGACCAAAATCAAGCCATGAACTCCCTCTTAGAACAACCAAACCCACGCCTACAGCCTCTACTTGTTGGATCACTCGACTAACCCATGAAACAACCCAACTTGCCATATAACTTTCGAACCACCTCCAACCTTACGTCCAACAGCTCATGGACCATTTCCAGCCTTTACACGGACCCACCAGGTTCTGGACCATGGCCTGCACTGAGCCCATGCTCGTTGATTTTCTCTTTTACCCGATCTAGCCATGAAAACCACCAAGAACACAAGATCTGGTCGACCCCTAAGAGGCACGCTTTAGACATAGTCTCGACCCTTAAACCTTCCCTAAACCTGCTATAAATCATCTCATAACATCAAACCCGCAGCCCCTACGATCATGTCAACAAAAAAGTGAGTTTCATGAAGAAAAAGTGAAGTTTTGACATGAAATTTCGGTCCTCATGCACATAACATATTAAATATGATGTTTTCCATTCATGAACACACAAAGAAACATAAATTGATGTGAATGATGAGAAAAACAAGGTATAGGGCGTGCCTTTGCATATTTACGCTCGAAAACTTAGAGATACTCGCGTCGAACGGACACCGGAGGGACGGGGAGAAGTTCCTTTGAAAACGCTTGAGAGCAACCAAGAGAAAATATGCTGAACTAACGTGAGGCTGCTACTGAAATGGGTAGGAGGCGGCCAACATGAGTGGAGGTAGGTTTAGGGTTTGCTAACGAGGTGTTTAAGTCATAATATAAGGTGCTAATGGGCCTCTAATTAAAAATAAAATGATTAAAAGGGTTTTGGGCCTATTAAGCAATAAAATAATCTCATTAAGCCCAAAAACATTCCGAAAAATATTTTTTTTAGGTACGTTTTTGAAAATATTGCTCGAACCCTCAAAAAGTACTCTGACTCGCTAAAATTGTGTACCAGTTAAAAAATATGATCCGACGAGTAAAAATATCCAACCAAGGCCTATTTTTGAAAATCACCCTTATTAACACCATATATTAAATAATTAAAAATAATTATTTAATAAAAATATTTTCCTTAATTATCCCCAATCTCTGTTTCTCGTTCGAACATTAAATACTGCTAAAACCTTATATCATGCAATCTTAATGAACCAAGAATTAAACATATATATTCATGTTAAAATCATACATTAATGCGCTAAAATAAATTAATTAAAATACATAAAAAATTTGATAACTTGTATGCATGTGGTTCACGTGGACCTTCAAATTTTTGGGACGTTACAGTATTAAAATGGACAGTTCTAGAGAGTTATAACATAAGAAATTAATTTGTTTGGGAGTGCATAACAAAATAAATCTTCTAATAAAATTTAATCATATAAAAACAACGAGCGCAAAACTTTTCGCCCAATTATCCTTTATTTTAAAAGATCAAATCATTATTAAATAGAAAAGAATTGAGGGTAAATTTGAGTAAAATGCATTTTTCCATTTTTAAATTAAGAATTAGTATCTAGGTATAATTTTTTATAAATCAGTAGCTGACAATGCCATCATTTTAATTTTAACTCCCCACAAATTCAAGTTTACATTTTTTCCCTTTTTGTTATTTACAATGGAATAAGATAATAGTCCAAATGAGTAAAAGAAATTCTGGATCTTAGAGGATTACCATAAATTCAATCCGTGTTGGTCTTTTCATTGAAAATGCATTAAGATGTCTTATTCATGTCATGTATTTTAAAAAAAAAAAAACATTTTTCATCCCTTATCATGGAATAAGAAAAAAGAGTACCTATTTTGACCTAAAAAATACTTATTTTGGGGTTTCAATATTTGATTTGGCTATGTGAATATTCAAATGTTTAAGAAAATAATCAATCTTCGAACTATCATCATAAATTCAATCATTGTTGGTCTGTTCATGAAAAAATTTTAGGATGACTTTTTCATGTCATTTAATTATTTTTAAAAAAAATTTAGCTCCTCACTCATAATGAAATAAAAGTAAGTACTTATTTGGAGTTATAATGTATCTATTATAGTGTTGGGGCCTCGTGTTCTCACACTCAAGACACATCGTAAATTTAAAATTTTTAGGATTAGAATATTAGAAACATTGATAAAGTGTTTAGGATTATACCTTTGAGTATAAATGCTGGGCTTCAAACTATTCCGGTATGAGCGGAGATAGCCTTTCTTGTAATTCCCTACGAACGTCTTTTCTTTGATCGTCTAATTAGGTCCACAATCATGGAATGAATTCCTTGTTTGGACTGCACTAGTAATTCCAAACAATTTACCGTTGAGACGGAGTAATCCGAATTTCCAAAATCTGAAGACGGTGCGGCGCGACGTGGAAGCAACAAAGGGAGGCCAAAATTAGTTTTCCCCAAAACCTTGTGTTGGCCGAGACTTCATGATTATGAATCATGAATTTTGTAACTATTGATTCTTAATCAATAATTAGGCAAATCAAATTTGCCATTTTTGACCAAAACTTTTCCAACAATTTAAAGGGGATGGCCGTGACTTGCAAGGAGGATGGAGAGAATTTTTGAGTTGTCTTTTATGTGAAAAATAATGGTTATCAATTATGAGTTCTAGTGGTGTATGTATAGAGGTTGATTTCTAATCCATTAAGAGTCCATCTCTCACAAGGACTCTAATAATTTTATTATATTTAAACCCTCATATTATTAATATATAATGTATTCATTAATTTTTAATAATACATTATAATAATATCATATACACATATTCTATATCACCATATAAAATATATTCAGTTGAAACGCCCACTACTTTTTAACTTTCAATTATACTAGATTTTTTATTTTGTAAAATTCGAAACTCATTATTTAAAATACTCAACGTTTCCATAAAAAAAAAGATGCCAACACTTTAAAATCTAGGTACTTAAGCCTTGGAGATCATGGGTTCAAGTGTTGGGGGAGGCAAAAGAAACCACTTTCTAGGAGTGAGATATTCAATGAGTGACGGTGCATGGCATGCGCTACGGCTCATGCTGAACCATTCCCAACGACCCATGACCAGTAGTGGTGATTGGGTATGGGTCAAAGCCCATTTTGGTTCAGCCTAATGGACCATGATCGTTACAAAATACTTGCCCAACTAGTACCAACACTTTAAGAATCTAGGTACTTATGCCTGAAGGTCATGGGTTCAAGTGTTGGGAAGGCGAAAGAAACCACTTTCCAGGGGTGAGATATTCTATGAGTGACGGTGCATGTCTCATGCTGGACCATCCTAATGACCCATGACCAGTAGTGGTGCATGGGTGTGAGCCGAGGCCCATGTTGGTTTAGCCTAATGGCCCATGATCGTTACACATGTACATGATTATTGAATTTATGAATTAACTCCTTAGTTACTTTAATTCTAAAATATTCTAGAACGTTTGTGATACTTGGTACATGTTAGTAGTCACCATTACTATCACCAACATTTAATTAGTAAATTTCAAATTCACTAAATAAATAATTTCGAACTCATTATAACCCGATCGACAATCCGAAAGCGCCGATGTATTAAGGATACAAGTCTTGTTCATATAATGAAAATCGAAAATTTCGAAGATCAAAATTTTCACTTACCATATTGGGCAGCTGTCAGTTTTAGTGAACTCCTTCATTAAACAGGCAGTTCAACTCTTCTTCCTTATTTAGCAGTCATGCTAACTTCCATTTGTTACATCCTATGGAATCAGCTCATAAACTCTTTTATAAGCTTCATGTTTAATCTCTATCAAACTACAGTCGCCAAATTTCAACTCCTTGAACTTTGACTTTCTCAACAGGAACATAGAATCTGATACTTGTGTGACCTTCAATGGTTCAGGGATATAACTAGCTGTGTGTTCGCATCTCCATGTGATTCAAAATAACGTTAATTCTTATTCGGGTTTACCCTAGTTAACTCCATTCTTTTCATCAACTCCTTGATCAAGAATGTCAGAACTCATTTCTGTTTCCTTCTATTGGATCATGGTAAAAGCGTCTAGTAACATCACCCCATAATCCCCTAGGTATCACTGATAGTGCCTACAAGAACCTTTAGTCATGGTTGGCATACAGTACGATCCTTTCAACACATATATCTCGATCAAATCTGCAACCATCGGTATATCGAGATTTGCATATGAATTCGATAATGATGTGATTTATCTTTGAGTACTAATAGTGGCATGATATGTGCAATTAGGAAAACACCTTTCTCTAAAGCATATTTCTTGCTCTGGCCAGAGACTCCTTGCACTATTAATTCATCAGATCACATATGATGTCTTCATCCGTTGGCGAACAGTGAATCTTCGACTACAATGCATTTGCTCCTACGTATTTCGAAACTGCACCCAACATCTCCATCTAATGGAGTCGGTAAACGAATCAAAGTTCATGTTAGTACGTATAGCCCCTACAATGTCCCGGATCAAAGGAGTGAAAACCACATGGACAGTCCGAGGGAGTGTTGTTCAGTGCATCATCATATGATCACTCATCCATGTGAATGGACATCTCCATGCCCTTTTCAATGAATCATGGCGTTTACATCACGGATGCTAGTCTCGAGAAACCTTTATCCTTGTTTTATGTGGCTGATTCGACTAGAAACCTGTTTAGAATATACGGTACACTTGTTAGCCAAGATCGAGGAGATCAGATCACAAAAATTAATTTCTTGTGATTTCGATCAACTCTTCTTCACAGGATTGATTGTTCTACGTATTTAACACGAATTAATTAATTACAACACACAGAAAATAGAGATTACCTTTGAAGCGTGTTACCGATCTTTTCTCTGCACTAGATCTACGCTCCAAACCTCCAAGTCTTCTCCGGTGTTCTCTCAAACTCTTAAAGTAGGATTGTGTGTGGTCACAAGTTACAATATCACATATATATATAAAATATTTGTGATATCTTGTAACAAAAAGATAATGACAATATCTTTTAGAATATAAATTTAAATGGACAGAATATATTATACCATATCTAGAAGATTCGATGATAAACTTCCATGTAATATATAGTCCAGATAAATTTATCCCACATATACCATAAATTATAACTCATATAATTTATCCGAGTTTATATTAGAGCCACCAAAGGACCTGGTCGGATTCAATTAAATTAAGTTCCAATAAATTAATTTGATTTAATCAACTCATGATTAATCAAAATAATTTATTAATCTTATTCTACTCCACTAAAAGAATAAGATTGCACTATCAAATTAATTGATATTACTGAATCACAAAATCAATAATTATATCATCTGATTTATCGACCCAACATATCACCCCTGTCGATCAATTAGAACATCTAAAATAGGGTATCATGACCATATAACCCATATTAGATATTCATAGCTTCTCAACCCTCATCTTCTCTTTGACGGTCCCATGTGATCACATCACATAATTAATTCAACAAGAATGTTGAATTACTGAGCTCAGATTTTACTGTCTTCTAGAAGAACTTGTGAGTTTATGATCATACCTATTGACTAGGTGACAGATTCCATATTACGAACATATGTTCTTTGTTATTTCACTTTGATTCCCAAAACATCGAGATATTGACCAATAGTTTGGTCTTACTCATTGATGTATCAAAGAACTTCAAGTTAGTAATCAAAGTTCATTGTCCGCTCAGATTAAGGTGTTATGTACGACAATCTAGTGATTTTGAATTAGTATGGTCAAATCAAATTCAAATCTCACGTGGTCCAGCCCAATACAACAAAATGTATCCCTAATTTTATTACCAAACCAAAGATAGGTTTCAATAAAATTGAGACGATCTTATCAAAATAATTTGTCCTTATTTATTTACCGATCGTGGACAATAAAAATTTGGATTGAATTACAAATTGAATCTTTATGTGTTTAACGACTTAAACACTCAATTTATAATTATACAACAATCCAATGGACATTTGCATTGCTCAAAAATAAATTTATTTAAACAAATAAATGAACATTATTTTAATTTCAAAATGTCACCAACATATAATAAAAGTACTCGATGGGCATCATACTATCGAACATTATTTCCTCCCACTTGCCCTAGAGTAAATGAGTCATGTCTAGTACACCCATATTTCGAATATGTTCCTCAAAAGCTCTAGCAGGTAAGCTTTTGGTGAAAGGATCAGCAAGATTTTCAGCAGATGCTATCTTGCACACTGTCACGTCTCCTCGTTGAACAATATCTCTCACTAAGTGATATTTTCGTTCAATGTGTTTTCCACGCTGATGGTTTCTTGGTTCTTTTGCATTTTCCACTGCACCACTGTTATCACAGTATAAAGTAATGGCATTTGATGTAGCAGGAACAACCTCAAGGCTTAGCAAAAACTTTTTCAGCCAAACGGCTTCTTTTGCTGCTTCACAAGCCGCTACATACTCCGCTTCCATTGTGGAATCAGCAATACATGATTGCTTGATACTCCTCCAAACAACGGCACCACCACCCAATGTGAACACAGATCCTGATGTGGATTTACGAGAATCTCTATCAGCTTGAAAATCAGAATCAGTATAACCCACAGGTGCCAACTCTGAAGCCGAGTAAAGCAACATATACCCTCTAGTTCTGTGAAGATACTTGAGAATATGCTTTACAGCAATCCAGTGCTCTGGTCCTGGGTTTGACTGATATCTACTAACAATCCCAACAGCATGACAAATATCTGGTCGAGTGCATAGCATAGCATACATAAGACTTCCTACAGCCGAAGCATAGGGAAACTCTTTTCGTGTATTCCACTTCACTTGGATTCTTGGGATTGTGGTCCTTTCACAAGTGAATTCCATGTCTAAAAGGTGTTTGACCTTTCTTGGAATTTTCATTGCATACCTCACCAATATTTTATCAATATATGAAGATTGAGATAAAGCAATCTGTTTATTCTTCCTATCCCGAAGGATTTGGATACCTAGAACATAACTTGCTTCTCCCAAGCCTTTCATGTCAAACTGTTGAGACAACCAATTTTTGGCAGATGTCATCACCCCTACATTATTCCCAATAAGTAGGATGTCATCCACATATAGCACAAGAAAAATCACCTTGTCATCCAAAATTTTCTTATAGACACAAGGCTCATCAAGATTTTGATCGAAACCATAATCTTTCACAGATTGATCAAAAACGATGTTCCAAGACCTTGACGCCTGCTTAAGTCCATAAATAGACTTTTTCAGTTTGCATACTTTATTCTCTTGACCGTTGTGAATAAAACCGTCTGGTTGTACCATATAAATGGTTTTGTCAAGATTTCCATTAAGAAATGCTGTCTTGACATCCATTTGCCACACCTCATAATCAAAATGAGCTGCAATGGATAAGAGGATCCGAATAGACTTTATCATAGCCACAGGTGAAAAGGTTTCATCGTAATCGATTCCTTCTCGTTGGCTAAAACCTTTGGCTACCAATCTAGCCTTAAAGGTCTCTATTTTTCCGTCTATTCCTCTCTTTCTCTTGTAGACCCACTTACACCCTATAGGTCTCACACCTTCAGGAATGTCTACAAGAACCCAGACGGAGTTAGTGTACATGGATCTCATTTCTGATTCCATGGAACTCCTCCATTGGTCAGCGTCAACATCCTCCATAGCTTCTTTGTACGTGATGGGATTCTCCTCTTGTTCAATGGAAACCGCATCAAACGATTCTCCATAGAGCAAGTATCTAGAAGGTGGTCGAATGACCCTCCCACTACGTCTAAGTTGTGGAGGTTCTTGGTTGATTGGAATTGATTGTCGTTGTCTTAAGTTCTCTTCTTGATCATTTCCTTCATTCTCCATTTGGATATGATGGGGTGACCGATCATTGGAACCAATGTTTTCTACCACTTCATTTGTTTGGAAACCAGTGGTTAATGGTGGTAGAAATGTGAATTCAAACTGAGTAGGTTCAGTGCGGATCTCTGGAGTAGATGATTCAGTAATCTCTTCCAAAAGAACCTTACTCTTTGATTCACTCTCTTCTATGTGCTTGTCCTCTAAAAAGGTTGCATTTGCACTTACAAATACCTTCTTGTCTTGAGGACTATAGAAGTAATATCCTCTTGTTCCCTTAGGATATCCAACAAACATGCATAATTCTGATCTAGGTTCCATTTTATCCATCTTTCTCTTTAGCACATAAGCATGACATCCCCATATCCGAATATGTCTTTGATTAGGCACGCGCCCATTCCACAATTCAAGAGGTGTTTTAGAGATAGACTTAGAAGGAACCATGTTCAATATGTATATTGCAGTTTGGATAGCATATCCCCAAAAGGATGTACTGAGCTTAGAGAAACTTAGCATAGACCTAACCATGTCCAACAAAGTCCTATTTCTCCTTTCAGAGACACCATTCTGCTGAGGTGTAGCTGGTGCGCTCAATTGGGATATTATCCCATTATCTGATAAGTATGTTCTAAAGTCATTGGATAGATACTCGCCACCTCTGTGTGATCGAAGTGTTTTTATGCCCTTACCTAATTGTTTTTCCACTTCATTTCTGAATTCCTTGAACTTTTCAAAACATTCAGATTTGTGGGACATTAGGTAAACATAACCGTATCTAGAGTAATCATCAGTGAATGTGATAAAATACTCAAATCCTCCTCTAGCTTGTACACTAATTGGTCCACATACATCAGTGTGCACTAATTCCAAAACTTCATTGGCTCTATGTCCTTTAGATTTAAAAGACCTCTTAGTCATCTTACCTTCCAAACAGGATTCACATACAGGCAAGGATTCCACCTTCAAATTACTTAAAGGACCATCCTTTACCAACCGTTGAATTCTATTAAGGTTGATATGACCAAGTCTCAAGTGCCACAAATAAGTTTCATTAGTGGGAGACAATTTAATTCGTTTGTTGGATTCAATGTGATGCAAAGAGCTGTCATCATGTTTTAAGACATATAAATCATTATTCAAATGTCCCTTCCAAATAAGGGCTTTATTCAAGGTAATATCAACCACCATTTGTGAAAAATGGACATAATATCCTTGTATAAACAATAAAGCAATAGAAATCAAATTTCTAGTAATCTCTGGAACATAATAACAATGTCTTAAAACCAAATGTTTATTATTCGAAAAATAAAGATAAACAATTCCAACAGCTTTTGCAGACACCACAGCCCCTGTGCCAACTCTTAGAGTATGTTCCCCTTCATTGAGGCTTCTGGTTACTTGGAACCCCTGCAATGTATTGCATATATGATTAGTGGCTCCAGAATCTACAATCCAAGTATCAGTAGAATCAACCACTAAACAAGACTCAATAAAAGATAACTCACCACTAGCCTGCTTCTTGGAAGCTAGGTATCCTTGGCAGTTTCTTTTCCAATGACCCTTTTCTCCACAGTGGAAACATTTTCCCTTAGGCTTGCCATCTACCTTGACCTTCTTTTCATTTTGTTGTGGACTCTTCTTGTTGGGCTTTTTCCTTTTATTCCCATTTTTACCTTTCGGCTTGGAATAAGATGACCCAGCAGAAGCAACAACAAATGCATCACTAGTTTTAGTCTTAAGAACACTTTCAGCATTTTGGAGTTCCTTCATCAGCTCAGTCAGGGACATGTTTAGCTTATTCATGTTATAGCTAACCTTAAACTGTGAGAACATCTCAGGAAGAGTCTCAAGTGCCATGTCAACCTGAGTCTCTGATTTGATTTCAGCCCCTAACACCTCAGCCACGTTAAACTGAGCGATAAATGCAAGCATATGATCTCTCACGGGCATCCCAGGTTTCATGCGCATGTTCATAATGGTTCTAATGGCTGCTTGTCGTGCCTGACGTCCTTGATGCTCAAACATTTCTTGGAGGCTATCCATGATTTTTGTAGCAGTGTCCATGTTCTGATGTTTCTGTTGCAGAACATTTGAGATGGATCCCAAAATGTAGCAACGGGCCATCTCATCAGAACTGATCCACTTATCATAAGCTTGCCTTTGAGCTGCTGTGGACTCCGTCGTAGGCACCGATGGACAGGGTTCATTGAGCACAAACTTGTGTTTCTCCGCAGTTAAGACAATCAATAAATTATGTTTCCAATCAATGTAATTTTCTCCGACTAGTAGGTTGTTGGTTAATATCATAGACAGTGAATTTCCAGTCATTTTTCTGAAATTAAAATAAATTTAAATGAGAATGCAATAAAATTATGTGTTATGCATGAATGCATTTGTAGATCCCAAAAACTACTACAACACAGCAATTTACCTAAAACTCCAAAATATATAATTTTTTCTTTAGGAAAAAACATGTTATTTATAGCTAGGCTGGGACCCTCCCACTAAATTCAATATATCTAGCAACTCATGCAATATTAATTTAGTATTGCTTGATTTTGGCCATCAAAAGATGTTGTAAAAATATTCTATAGGAAATTCTCACAATATCATTGACTTAAGTGTATACCCTTAAATTAATTATTTACCAAGTACCAAATTAATTATGTCACCTATAGGGTGATCAAAATTAATTTTACTATAATGGGTCCAATCAAGTAACTGAAACAATGCAGCCCTCCTATAGGGAGACCAATAAAATTGGCACGAGACATACATAATTCTTACTAATGGACTGATAAGGGAGACAGTGGGTTTATTTAAATTATACCCTCTCACACTTAATATTTAAATTTAATTTTGGGTTTTATCCGATTAATAAAATCATGACTATTTTAACTCTTAAAATAGTTCAATTATTAATCAAAATATTTATTCTCTAAAAAATAGAATAAATAAAATTTTATGCATGACAATATAGTACCTAAAACGGTGTTTATGCAATCTACATGGCATGATGCATGAATGACAAATATAAGCAATAATTAAACAAGAACAAATTTATGGCCCAACCTAGACACAAAAAAAATTAAAGATCTAATTGAACCCAATTTGGCCCAATACTTCAATTTTTAAAAAAATTTCCAGCCCAAGTAATAAATCCAGCATTATGGTTTGGCCCATGAATAATTTTCCGGATCCGACCCGAAAGCCCATGACCCGAACCCGTGACCCATAGCCCGCGACTCTACTTCTGCATCTCACCCTACAGAAAAATCGCCGCCACCGCCGCTGGATTCGCCGGAATCTTGCGGAAGTGAAGATCTCCACCGCGCCGGTCACCGAAAAACCATCGAGACACCATATCCAATTCGAAATCGGAAAAACGGATGCTCGATTTTTCCAGATCCAGCGCCGAAAATTTGAATCTTTTCGCATCTCCTCCGCGCCGCTCCACCGTGAAGAACAACGCGTGAGAAGGACCGCAAATCACCTTCGCATTCATTCCTCATCCTCACGGCCGCGTGCTTCCGATTACGCGATCCAGATATGCTTTTTCATGGTGGTTTTCAGAATTTGCAAAACAGGTCCCTAACGATTTGAAGAAGATGCACTCTGGTCCCTGGAATGCTTTGGACGAAATTTCCGTCTAGTCCTTGTAGTTTTAATTGAATTGCATCCGGCCCTCCAGTTTTTTAATCAGAAACAGAAAAGCCCAAATCCGAAAAAATACAATAAAATTGCATGAAAATAACAAGGGGAAACATAGAGTCGTAATCCACCCCTTTGGTTACAGACTCGAAAATACGAAATACAATTTCACCAAAAAACTAAGGCCATAAACCGTTCAAAAATTAAATAAATCAATCCATTCAAACCACAATCACAAAAATCTAACACCGCTTTAAACTAAAACATGCATAAATAATTAATTAATTCGAAATACGCAAAACAATATCAAAACCCGTGGCTCTGATACCATATGTTAGCCAAGATCAAGGAGATCGGATCACAAAAATTAATTTCTTGTGATTTCGATCAACTCTTCTTCACATGATCGATTGTTCTACGTATTTAACACGAATTAATTAATTACAACATACAGAAAATAGAGATTACCTTTGAAGCGTGTTACCGATCTTTTTTCTGCACTAGATCTACGCTCCAAACCTCCAAGCCTTCTCCGGTGTTCTCTCAAACTCTTAAAGTAGGATTGTGTGTTGTCATAAGTTACAATATCACATATATATATAAAATATTTGTGATATCTTGTAACAAAAAGATAATGACAATATCTTTTAGAATATAAATTTAAATGGACAGAATATATTATACCATATCTAGAAGATTCGATGATAAACTTCTATGTAATATATAGTCCAGATAAATTTATCCCACATATACCATAAATTATAACTCATATAATTTATCCGAGTTTATATTAGAGCCACCAAAAGGACCTGGTCGGATTCAATTAAATTAAGCTCCAATAAATTAATTTGATCCAATCAACTCATGATTAATCAAAATAATTTATTAATCTTATTCTACTCCACTAAAAGAATAAGACTGCACTCTCAAATTAATTGATATTACTGAAGCACAAAATCAATAATTATATCCTCTGATTTATCGACCCAACAACACTTCCTACTGAGTTCCATGATCTTACGTTGTGACGCAGACCTCATGGTACCTATTGTATATTCAAGGACTTTATCTATGCAGCTGGTACACAGATAAAGTATAATACAATAACAGAATAAAATTGTAAAATATTAATAAAATAAATATTGTTTTACATTAGAGTCAATAAAGCCCGAGCCACAAGTTAGCTTGCCGGACACCTACTCTAACATATAGGGTTTCAGATACTTGATTTGACTATTTGAATATTCCAAATGTCTATAAAATACTGTATTTTCGAATGATCACCATAAATTCAGTCATTCTTGGTCTTTTCATGAAAAATACATTAGGATACTTAGTCATGTCCTTTAATTTAAAAAAACATAATTCACCACTCATCATTAAATAAGAGTGAACACTTATTTTAACTTACAAAGTACATATTTTGGAGATACAAATACTTGATTTGGCTCTTTTAATATTTCAAATGTGTAACAAAATACTGGATCTCGAGCGATCACCATAAATTCAATCATTATTGGTATTTTTTGAAAAATTCATTAGGTAGTGTTTGCAATCAACACCTTATTAGTATTCACTCATAATATTTAGGTATTGTTTGCAATCACTATCTTATAATATTCATCCAAAATATTTATTGGTATTCATAACGAGAATATACTTAATTTGAGATCATACTTATTAGTCCTCATTCACAATATTGTTAATATAAAAAATATATAATTTTTGTCATGAGATACTTGATCTGACCTCTTAAATACTAAAATTTGTTTATTTTTACTTTCAAAAATACACTTTGAATTTAATCTTGAATGACTTATTTGACGTTCATGAAATAAAAATCTGATATATCTATATATAGTTATAAAAGTACCTAATTTTGTCAAGTGATACTTGATGTGGCTTCATAAATACTAAAAAAAATTATTTGTATTATCAAAAAATAAATTTGAAATATAATCTTAAATGACTTATTTAGAATTCATAAAATAACATTATGATACCTAAATTGGTAAAGAAAGTACCTAATTTTTGTCAAGTGATATTTGATTTTGATCCTTAAATATTAAATGTTACTAATATTCTTTCATTATATTTATGACTATTCATTTATAATTATAACTAATATTAATTGAAAATACTTATTGGTATTCATTAAATAACAAGAGAATACTTCATTTGATATCATCCTTGGTAGTATTTATCAATAATATTTGTTGATAATCATTCATTATATTTATCAGTATTATGTCATTATACTTATGGTTATTTATTTATACTCATTAATATTACTTCATAATACTTGTTGATATTCATTAAATAACATGTGAGTACTTTTTTATATCATTCTTATTGGTATTCATCCGCAATATCTATTGGTGATCATTCATTATACTCAGGACTATTCATGTATAATAATCATTAATATTCATTCACAATACTTGTTGATATTCATTAAATAAAAAATGAATAATTAATTTGATATCATACTTGTTATTGAGTGATTTGTGTTGGTGACATACGTGAAGCCAAAATATTATACCAAAATTGGTACTTAAAGTATCTAATTTGAGTCAATATATATTTTATTTAGTTTTTTAAATACCCTTATTTCTTTATTTAGGGATTTAAAAAAAATATTGACTGGTTTTTGTTGGTAGCATCGTGAAATCAAAAACATATATCTAAATTGGTAGTTAAAGTACCTTAATTGAGTTAGCGGGTACTCAATTTGACCCCAAAAGTACCTTATTCGTTCCAATAGATACTTGATTTGGTATCGTAAATACCTTATTTCATTATTTGGATATGTAAAAAATATATTACGGAGTTAATATTGAGTGGCTTTGTTGATGGCATCCGTAAAATCAAATATGATACATAAATTAGTACTAAAGTACTTAATTTGAGTAAGTGAGTACTAGATTTGATCTCATAAGTACCCAATTGAGTCAATAGATACTTGATTTTGCCATGTAAATACTTTTTTATTGCATTATTTGGGGATGTAAAAAATATATTGCAGAGTTGATGTTGAGTGGCTTTTGTTTGTATAATCGTGAAGTTAAAATAAGATACCTAAATTGGTACTTAGAGTATTTAATTCAAGTCAGCAAGTACTTGATTTAGCCTCAAAAGTACATAATTTCAGTCAATATGTCTTGATTTGGCCTCGTAAATATTATTATTCCATTATTTGAGGATATAAAAAATATATTACGGATTTGATGTTGAGTGGCTTTTGTTGATGGCATCGTGAATTCAAAATATGATAAATAAATTGATACTCAAAGAATCTAATTCAAGTCAGTGGGTACTTGATTTAGCCTCAGATATACCTAAATCGAGTCGATAGGTATTTGATTAATTTTGTAAATATCCTTGTTCCATTATATATAAAAAACTCTATTGTGTTATAATTATGAGCCAAATATTTTAACTATACCGAGTAAGATATTATCGATACCAAATATCAAATTAATGATATCATCATTGCTAAAAAAAATTAATTATATTAACATTATATCAATTATATAAAATAACATATTATTAATACCAATGATCATATTAATGTTATCTAAATAGTACATTAATTATACTAACATATAAATTTCAAAACAATTAAGTGATCATACTATGCTGGTATCATTCAACCAACTATATACTTACATTTTATAAATATATTTTCCCAATAGTTATCAAGATAAAACATAAAAGTTTCAGCATACAATATCATTAAGCAAATTCTTCTTTTATTAACTTTAGTTGGATTATTAGTAAAAAAAACACATAAAAAAATAATGTGTATATTGAGTTAAGAAATAAGTAGACAAGAAAATTGTCAAAGTATTTAAGGATAAAATAGTAAAATGATCATTTGTAAGGAGTTAAAACACAACATAAGTTGATGTCAGAGACTGTAAAAAAAACTTATGAGTACTAATTCTAATCAAAATCTTGACAGATATATTTTTTTTACCAATTAACCGAAAAATTAATGATATATTTGGATCATATTTTCAATTTTTGCGCGCCCCAAATCATATTTTCTTGGACGGGAAATTAGTTCAATCTAGAGGGACGATATTGTAATTAAAATCCCCACGTCACCGATCCATGTCACTTTCACGTAAAACAAATTTACCCATTAGATTAAAACCAAGAAATTGATCTCGAGCCGTCGGATGTAATCTACCTCCCAGATCTAGTTCTTCACCCTTTTAATCCCTTCTTCACACCTAAAATTTCTTGCTCAGTTTCTTACAGATATTTCATTCTTCCCATGATTTATGTGTCTTAATTCACTCTAGAATTAGAAATTTTGTTGGATTTTAAGAATCTTGTTGGTGGTTATGGCGGCTGAAGAACAGCTCGATATTTATCCCCAATCATCAGCTCCGGATAGTGAGTTGGCTCCGCCGGCTTTGCCTCAGTATCCTGAGGTATTGAGTTTTTCTTTTGAACTCACAATTTTCTTGAAACATTACTTTGGAATTTTTACGGGAACGCATGCTTTTATGGCGAATTTCTCAAGCTATGGTTGAATTTCGTAGTTTCCGTTTGTCGAACAGTTTATGTGCCATTTAAATGACTTGTTTTCTCTGAAAATGCAGATGATTTTGACAGCTATTGAAGAATTGAACGAGAAGAACGGCTCCAACAAATCGGAAATCTCGAAGTACATCGAATCCCGATACGGAAACCTCCCTCCCTCTCACGTCACGCTTCTCACCCGTCATCTCAATGGCATGAAATCAGCGGGGCGGCTTCTTTGTATCAAGAACAATTACCTTAAACCCGACCCCAATTCGCCGCCACCCCGCGGCCGCGGCCGTCCTCCGAAGCCAAAAGAACCTCTTCCCCCGGGAACCGTCCTCCCCCCACGCCCCCGCGGACGGCCTCCTAAATCCCATGACACTTCCGAGCCGCCGCATGCTGCGAAACCGAAGCCCGCTAGCTCTATTACCGGGAAAAAACGTGGACGGCCTCCGAAAGCCAAACCCGCGGTGTCGGAGCCAGTCGGGGCTTGATAGAAATAAGAGGAACTAATTTTTGCTGTGCTGTGCTTTTTTCTTAAAAAAATAATACATAATCTCTCCAAATTGATTTTTATCCTGGGATGGAGTCGAATCTTTGGTCTTGTCGGTAATATGTGAAATAGGGCTAGTTCGTGTTCTTCGTCTATTTAATCTTTTATATTATGTTTTTAAGGGAAAATTGTTACGTTTTGCTCTTTTATTATGTTATGTTATATTATTATCAATTTGGATCGTCTAAATTTTATTTTCGGAATTTTTGTATTATGTCTTTGACATCTTGTAGTTTTAGATTATTTTCACGAATGTTTGTGATATTTGATGATACGCTGCATACTTTTGTTTTGTGTTATGTTCAGTGCATTAAAGTGAAAAATAACCAAAATAGAAAGAAATGGTAAATTAAAATGGGACAAACTTGCTATAACTTTCTTCTTAAAACTCTTAACTTTTTTTTTTATTCTTCGTCATTTTAAATATTTGTTTCTAACTCCTTAATTTTCTTTAAAAAAATATCAAAAATATCTTCAATCCTAATAATTATGATAGTGTGACATTGTTTTACCTACCGAGTTTGTTTTCAAAGACAACTTAAAAGACATACATCTATACAAGATTTTTAGACGATATACCATGTTTAGATTATCGATTTTTTTTTTATATGATCCATCATGTTTCAATATAATAAATTGAACAGTGTATTTTTTTGACCGTAGTGTCGTCGGTTTGTATCTACTGAATTTTTACACACTGTTTTTCGTAACCTAATTATGCAGTCGCAACAAATGGTTCGAGACGTAGATTCTTTCAACAGCACCTAACACAATCTTGGGGAAATTTTAGGGAAATGAGACTCGACTGTGACTTATTTTAAAAAAAAGATTTACAAGTTAATTTACATAAATGTCCTTATGTTTAAATGTAAATAAATCATTAACTGAAACTCTTTAACATTAAATCCATCCATCTCATTCAGTCGACTCCAAACTAAGTTTCTCTTCAGTCGACCCCCTTCTATTTCCTTTCCGGCGAAGATTCTCAATGCAAATCGTCTTTCCCTTCCCTGCAATTCTCAACGCATATCCTTTAAATCTAAGCAAACTCAATCGAACAAATGGCTGACAAAAATATGGTAATGTTAAAGTTTATTTCGATTTATTGTTCTATTTCTTCGACTCGCTGGAAAAAATAAGGGTCGACACAAGCGCTTGTCGACCCAACCCAATATTTTTTGGTCGACCCAAGCGCTTGGTAGCTTTTTCGACCCACGCTTGGTAGACCCCGAGTCATTGTTGGTAGACCCAAGACTTAAGCGTGGGTCGACCAAGCTTATTCGTAGCTTGGTTTGGTATAGCTTGTACTTGGTTCTTGGTATAGCCAACTTTTGGGTCTACAAACCAATACTTGGGTCGACCCAATGTCCATCACGAAGAATTCGCATCTCTGTCCACACAGATGGGCGCTGATTTTTGCTAAAACTCGTGGCATTAGTCAATCAATAAGTGCATTATATTTGACTTGCATCGAAGACATGACCTTGACTACAAAGCTCTAAATGACCATGTTGATTCTTGGTCGACCATATCGAACATGGTGATTTTTGGGCCGATCATGTTGCTTTTGGGTCGACCAAGGTTGATTTTGGGTCGACCCTTTTTCTAACAAAGGAATCCATAGATTTGACAAATATGACCGATAATTACTTAGTTTTGACGGATAATTACACAATTTTGACCGATGTCGCATGTTTTAAACATATGAGTCACATAATTTCACAAATATATTCTATAATTTTACATCTTATGACATATGAGTCACAATTTCACATATGTTACATGTATTTTGACATATGAGCCACAATTTCATTTTAACATATTAATCACAATTTCATAACCATGTTACATGTTTTAACATATGAATTACAATTTTATAACCAACTATGTTACATGTTGTTTTAACATATGAATCACAATTTCACAATGTTGGAACTTTTCAAGTTCGTAATCTTGATTTTGATGATAACAAAACTTGTTAATTATGTTACTAATAATCTACCTTAGTGTGCAGCATCTAGGATCACTCACGAGCTGTTTACATCACAAACTGAAGACCCAACTGATCGCACAAATTGAATCAGTCTAACTGTTACGTCAATTGAGCAGTCCAGCTGATTGTCCAGTTGATAGGTGGTTCAGCAGGAGAACCTCGGAAGCTTGGCCAGCCGAAGGAGTGTTCAACTGATGAAGAAACCCAACTGATCAGTCCAACTGAACAAGAGTAAAATCAGTTCCACTGACGAGTCAACTGATTTCACCAGCCCAACTGAAGATCGATTCAGCTGACCAGTTCGAAGCATTAGTCAGAATCTTTCAGTTATGGATGAAGACAAACTCTTTCAGTGGAGTTGTGGGGACCCGGAAGCTAATTAATTTCTTAATCATTCTTGGGAATTATTAGATCAATTAAATAAACAGGGTCTAATTTTTCTTTTTTTTTAAAAAAAATACAAATGCTGAAACGAATGTAATCAATCTGATATACATATCAAAGTAAAGTACATGTCTTGTACTCAATACAGTAAGATCAAACTAGGGTTCAACTACTATATATCAAGTGCTGAAGCCTATCTATTTTTTATCCGGATCTCCACGCTAACTTGTCCTCTCTCATCCTCTTCCTGACCCTGATCCTGTCCCACCTGTTGTCAAGCACATATACAAACAAGACAACATCCGGATAACTCCGATGAGAATATAATCCCAGTATAAATAATGTGTACATGCAATCATATAAACAGATATAAAAGCATAAAACAGATATCAATAACATGTATCAAATCTGAAAACATGAATCGATATAAAACTGTAAATCAAACTCTGGACTCGTCATCTCAGACTCGACTCATCTCTAATCTAGGGATCCCAGTTCCTAGATATTACAATATACCAAATCTCCGCAATAGAAGCCGATCTGCTCCTACGCAACATCGATATAAATCAAACATCCAGTGTCTTGACATATCCGCCAAAGACTTGGCATATCCGCCAATAACTAGGAATCTCCGCTCATGACTCAATATACGCTTTGCTATAACTCAATAGACTAAGCATATCAAACTCATAAATTGCAAATATCAATGCAATAAATAACGTATGTGGTTTTTGGGAAACTCCAGTTCACTCTGACTCGAGTCGATCTCCCGGTTAACATTGATTTATACCTTTCTTTCTGTTGATCTGACTCTGTCGAAGTCTTGAATTCGAATCTGTCAATTACTCAATCTGGCAATGACAATATCGAGGAATACAATATCAATACACCACTCAATCAATACTGGATAGAATCAGAACTAAATCAAATTCTGTCTTAACGGCATAACAACACATTTTCAATATATCCAGCAATACAATATCAATCAGATATCAATCCCAACATTTCATAATCGATAACAATACAATTCTGATATCAAATCTCAATCAAATCCATTCTGAAAAATCATAACAATTTCATACGGTGTCCGTTCTTCGATCCGGTTTTGATTATACAATGTTTAACATATCAGGAACACCATATATGAATCATATCTGATTCCTTCAATATCATAGTTTCAAATCATAACAAAACGTAATAAAACTTACGTCAAGTTGAAGCTCTTGTCGATAGGAACACGGTATCGAAGTCGGAATGAAATTAGAACGGACGGATTTTCCTCAAATCGAATTCTAGCATACCAAAGCTTGTCAATTCCCTGGAGAAGTCCTTGGCTCCTTCTTTTCTTTCTAAGGAAGGAAATGAATACAAATATATATATATCTTCTCGGATCCTTCTTTTCTTTCTAAGGAAGGAAATAAATACAAATATATATATATATCTTGCATGAAATTGCTAGATGGCTCCTCCTTTGTTCAATACGTCTCGCGCATATGCGCGAGACACTATGTCTCGGCGGGTATCATCACAGTAACTCGGGCATATGCGCGCCCTTGCTCGGCGCATATGCGCGAGGTTCTTTGCAACTCTCTGCCATCCTCGCGCACATGCGCGGATCCATGTCGCGCATATGCGCGAGGTTCTCTGCCTACCTCGTGCATATGCGCCCGGCGGGGTCGCGTTTATGCGCGAGGGCTCATCCTCGCACATAATTCCAATCTTCTTTCCGGATTTCTCGGTCCGGTCCGTTCCGTCTAAAATCACATCAATTATCAACAAATCATTTTAGATTACGATAATCAAAATCTCGGACATTACATTTCTCCCCCCCCTTGAATCTGATTTCGTCCCCGAAATCACAGGCAATCAAATCATATATCAACTCAGATACAATAAGGAATGGAGAATAGAAGCTCAATAAGAATATTTACATCAATGAAATATTTCTGAGAATCTCTGTCTCATGTCTGACTCAGTCTCCTAGGTAGCTTCTTCAATGCCATGACGACTCCATTGAATCTTCACAAGTGGAATAATCTTCGTTCTGAGTTGCTTTTCCTTATGGTCGAGAACCTGGATCGGTTTCTGGAAGTAGCTCAGTGTCTTGTCAAGTTTGGCCTCGTCTGGCTGAATAATATGAGATGCATCAGGGAGATACTTCCGCAATAAAGATACATGAAAAACATCATGTATTCCAGATAGAGAAGGCGGTAATGCGAGTCGATAGGCATGATCTCCTATCTTCTCGAGAATCTCGTACGGCCCAATATAACGTGGATACAACTTCTCTTTCTTGCCAAATCTGACAACTCCTCTGAAAGGTGAAATCTTCAAGAATACTCGGTCTCCTGCCTCAAATACCAACGGTCTACGTCGAACATTGACATATTTGGCCTGTCTGTCTTGAGCTGCCTTTATCCTCTTCTGAATCAGCTTCACTCTTTTACCGTACAACGCTTCAAACGGTGCCATCTCAATACTCGTCTGATAGCTGTTGTTGTACGAAAACTCACAAAGTGGCAATGAATCCTGCCAACTAGTGCTAAAATTAAGCACTACAGTTCTAAGCATATCCTCCAATGTCTGGATAGTCCACTCTGACTGTCCGTCGGTCTGTGGATGATATGCGGTACTCAGATGTAACTTCGTACCCAGAGCCTGCTGTAAACTCTGCCAGAAGTGCGAAGTAAATCGAGGATCACGGTCTGATACAATCGACTTTGGCACTCCGTGCAATCTGACCACTTCTTTGACATAGATCTCTGCCATCTGGTCATGTCTGTACGTCATCTTGTACGGAATAAAACATGCTGATCTGGTCAATCTGTCAACCACGACCCAAATCACATCACAACCTCGGGAGGAACGCGGTAACTTCGTCACAAAATCCATAGAAATGTGATCCCATTTCCATTCAGGAATAGATAAGCTCTGTAACAGTCCTCCTGGTTTCTTTCTTTCGGCTTTTACCTGTTGGCAATTCAGACATTTGGATACAAATCCAGCAATATCAGCTTTCATCTATTTCCACCAAAACTGTCTTTTCAAATCATTGTACATCTTTCTGCCACCAGGATGAATACTGAATCGACTGCTATGCGCTTCTGACAATATCCGTCGTTTCAAATCTGAAATATTCGGCACAACAAGATGATTATTAACATACAGTATCCCATCACGTACCTGATATTTTGATCGATGCCCTGATCTGACCATCGCTATCGAGTACTGAACATTCTGATAAATTTTATGAGCTGCTTTAATTCTCAAAATTAGCTCTGGTTCGACTTGAATGGAATAAAGTCGCAACGGTTTATAATCTGTCTCAAATACCAATCCAGACAAACAGCAATCTTCTATCAAATTTGAAACACCAATCGTCGATAAGGATAAAGAACATACCTTTCGACTCAGTGCATCAGCTGCTGCATTCGATTTCCTCGGATAGTACTTGATTTCACAATCAAAATCTTTCAGTAAATCAAGCCAACTTCGCTGCCTCATATTCAATTCGGATTGTGAAAACAGATATTTCAAGCTTTTGTGATCAGAATAGATTTCGAACTTCTCACCATATAGGTAATGTCGCCATATCTTCAAAGCAAATACAATGTCTGCCAATTCAAGATCATGAATTGGATAGCGAGTCTCGTGTGGCTTCAACTGTCTCGAATCATAAGCGATAACATGTCCTCGCTACATCAAAACACAACCCAATCTCTGTGAGAAGCGTCACAATAAATGACAAAGTCACCAGTACCTGATGGAATAGTCAAGATTGGAGCACTGGTCAGTCTCTTCTTTAACTCAAGAAAAATGGACTCGCAGTCTTCTGACCAAATAAATGGAGCATTCTTCTGAGTCAACTGAGTAATCGATTTAGCAATACTCGAGAAATCTTTAATGAATCGTCGGTAATATCCTGCCAAACCCATAAAACTGCGTATCTCTGGCACAGATGTCGGTCTCGGCCAATTGATCACGGCTTCAACCTTGCTATGATCAACAGAAATACCGTCTCCGGATATAATATGACCCAGAAATATCATTGTCTCAACCAGAACTCACACTTCGAAAGCTTGGCATACAGTTTCTTAGCCCTCAGAATTCTCAACACAGTTCTCAAATGCTGAGCATTATCAATCATATTCTTTGAATATATCAAAATATCATCGATAAAAATAATCACAAAATCATCGAGATATTTTTGAAATACACGATTCATCAGACCCATAAATACAGCTGGAGCATTAGTCAACCCAAACGGCATGACAATAAACTCATAATGTCCATACCTGGTTCTGAACGCTGTCTTCGAGATATCAGAATCTCTGACTCTCAGCTGATGATATCCAGATCTCAGATCGATTTTGGAATAAACAGAAGAACCCTGCAACTGATCAAATAAATCATCAATATGAGGCAAGTGATATTTATTCTTTACTGTGGCCTTGTTCAGTTGCCAGGTAATCAATACAGAGTCTCATAGAACCGTCTTTCTTTCTGACAAACAATACTGGAGCACCCCAAGGAGAAACACTCGGTCTGATGTAACCCTTGGCCAGTAAATCCTCTAACTGCTCTTTCAATTCTTTCAACTCAATCGGTGCCATTCTGTACGGAGCTCTAGAAATCGGAACTGTACCTGGCATCAATTCAATGCTGAAGTTTATCTCTCGAATCGGAGGCAAACCCGAAATCTCATCTGGGAAGACATCAGAAAACTCACATACCACTGGCAAATCAGCCAATGACGGGCTCGATTTCAGTAAATCAACTGAATAGACAAGGAATCCCTCCACTCCTTTCTGTAATAATCGAGTCATAGATAACGCAGATATCAAAGGAATTCTCGATCTAGAACCCTTACCGTAGAATTTTCATTCTTCAGCCATGTCAGGTCTGAATCTCACAATCTTATGGAAACAATCAACGGTAGCTCTGTACTTGGTCAGCATATCAATACCGATAATATAGTCAAAATCAGACAAACCAAGTACAATGCAGTCTAACTCAATTTTATGCCCGTCATACTGTAGCATACAATGTTTAACAGAATTCACTGAAATCAAACCTGTCCCCAAAGGAGAAGAGACAGACACTACAGCAGATAAAGACTCAACAGGCAATGCATGACTCAATGCAAATCGTTCAGATATGAATGTATGAGAAGCACCCGTATCTATCAATACATAAGCAGGGTAATCACATAAAGAACAGTTACCTGCAACAACATCATCTGGTGCTTCCTGGGCCTGTTCTTCTGTCAGAGCAAATACTCTGGCCTGCTTTCTAGGAGGCTGGCTAACTGTCTGGCTTCCTCCTGGCCTCTGCTGTGATAGAGTAGTAGTCGGTGGTGGCTGGAAGGAGTGAACAACTGATGATCATCTATCAGTCTGAGCCACTGATCCAGATGACTCTGCTCCATGGGATCCCTAGGAACCTCTCTGTGGACAGACTCTGGCAAAGTGTCCCTGTTGTCTGCAGATACGACAACTACCAATCACTCCCTGGCATTGCTCGGTCGGATGTCTCCCTCCGCAAGTTCTGCAATAAGCCCCGGTATAACTCTGGCTCTGCCGAAAACTACTGGAGCTAGAAGAACTGCTGCCAGAATTCTTAAACTGTTTTCCTCTGGCTTTCAAATAATCTTTCTTTCCATCACTGCTGCTGCCACTCTCAAATCTGGGAGGAGGTTGCTGTGGTCTTGGTGCTGGAGGAACATACGAAGCTCCTTTCTATATCATCAGACCAGCTTCAGCTCCTTTAGCTCTATTCAGGGCATCAGCAAAGTTATTCAGTCGCCCTGTGTTCACCAATGTAAAAATCTCAGGATTCAACCCATTGATGAACTGATCAGCAACAGCTTCATCACTCTCGGCAACATGTGAAGCAAAACGCAACAAGGTAGAGAACTTGGCCACATACTCTTCAATGTTCAACTGACCTTGTGTCAAATTTGCAAACTCTGCACCCTTGTCTTTCCTGTACGACACTGGGAAAAATCTCTGATAGAACTCAGTTTTAAAGACATTCCAAGTGATATTCGTACCTCGATGCTCTCTTTGTCGTGATCCACAAGTTCTTTGCAACGTCATGCAATTGGTGCCCTATCAATCGGACTCGGCGCTCATCTGTGTAATCCAAAGAATCAAACAACATTTCTATATCATCTAACCAACACTCACAATCAATAGAAGTCTCTGTTTCTTTCAAGGTTGGCGGTTTAAACGACTGAAACCTCTTCAGTAACATTTCCATCGGTGTTGCTGTCACATCCATCGGATTGGTAGAAGTACTACCCTGTTACTCTTCGAGGAGGCATATCTGATTACCAAAAGGGTTAGCAACCAAATACAACAAACCTGTTTCAGTCCTCATCTGATCATCTTACTGCTGATCAAGAATCGGTTCTGATTCATTCTTATTAATACATGTTTACAATCAAATCAGATAAACAGGTAAACATGCATTTCAAGCAGTAAGGCATGCTAGCAATCAAAAGCAAGGAAAGAAAACTCATTCTACCCCGCTCACTAGCTCCTATCTCAGTCTAAAGAACCTACTGCTGTGATACCACCTGCTGTGGGGACCCGAAAGCTAATTCATTTCTTAATCGATCTTGGGAATAATTAGATTAATTAAATAAACAGGGTCTAATTTTTCTTTTTTTTTTTTAAAATACAAATGCTGAAACGTAATGTAATCAATCTGATATACATATCAAAGTAAAGTACATGTCTTGTACTCAATACAGTTAAATCAAACTAGGGTTCAACTACTATATATCAAGTGCTGAAGGCTATCTATTTCTGATCCGGATCTCCACGCTAACTTGTCCTCTCTCATCCTATTCCTGACCCTGATCCTGTCCCACCTGTTGTCATGCACACATACAAACAAGACAACAGCCGGATAAATCCGGTGAGAATATAATCCCAGTATAAATAATGTGTACATGCAATCATATAAACAGATATAAAAGTATAAAACAAATATCAATAACATGTATCAAATCTGAAAACATGAATCGATATAAAACTGTAAATCAAACTCTGGACTCGTCATCTCAGGCTCGACTCATCTCTAATCTAGAGATCCCGGTTCCTGGATATTACAATATACCGAATCTCCGCAATAGAAGCCGATCTGATCCTACGCAACATCGATATAAATCAAACATCCAGTGTCTTGGCATATCCGCCAATAACTAGGCATCTCCGCCCATGACTCAATATACGCTTTGCTATAACTCAATAGACTAAGCATATCAAACTCATAAATTACAATAAATAACGTATGTGGTTTTTGGGAAACTCTAGTTCACTCTGACTCGAGTCGATCTCCTGGTTAATATTGATTTATACCTTTCTTTCTGTTGATCTGACTCATTCGAAGTCTTGAATTCGAATCTGTCAATTACTCAATCTGGCAATGATAATATCGAGGAATACAATATCAATACACCACTCAATCAATACTGGATATAATCAAAACTAAATCAAATTCTGTCTCAACGGCATAACAACACAATCTCAATATATCCAGCAATAAAATATCAATCAGATATCAATCCCAACATCTCATAATCGATAACAATGCAATTCTGATATCAAATCTCAATCAAATCCATTTTGAAAAATCATAACAATTTCATACGGTATCCGTTCTTCGATCCGATTTCGATTATATGATGTTTAACATATCAGGAACACCATATATGAATCATATCTGATTCCTTCAATATCATAATTTCAAATCACAACAAAACGTAATAAAACTTACGTCCAGTTGAAGCTCTTGTCGATAGGAACACGGTATCGAAGTCGGGATTTTCCTCAAATCGAATTCTAGCATACCAAAGCTTGTCAATTCCCTGGAGAAGTCCTCGGCTCATTCTTTTCTTTCTAAGGAAGGAAATGAATACAAATATTTATATATCTTGCATGAAATGGCTACATGGCTCCTCCTTTGTTCAACACGTCTCGCGTATATGAGCGATCTCCTTCGACGCATATGCGCAAGACACTATGTCTTGGCGCGTATAATCACGAAAACTCGCGCATATGCGCGCCCTCGCTCGGCACATATGCGCGAGGTTCTTTGCAACTCTCTGCCATCCTCGCGCACATGCGCGGATCCATGTCGCCCATATGCGCAAGGTTCTCTGCCTACCTCGCGCATATGCGCCCGGCGGAGTCGAGCATATGCTCGAGGGCTCATCCTCGCACATAATTCAATCTTCTTTCCGGCTTTCCCGGTCCAGTCCGTTCCGTCTAAAATCACATCAGTTATCAACAAATCATTTCAGATTACGATAATCAAAATCTCGGACAGTACATGAGTCCAGCTATACGTGAAGGTACAAAGCCATTGTCCAATCCAAGGACAATAATAGACGTTGCATCAGAGCATTAAAGACAAAACGTTTCAGAACGGCAGTCGAAAAGTCGAGACATAAAGTCCAAGAAACGTATTCAAGATGCAACAGATACAATACATGAGTCTCACTGTACGTTCAGTTTTTCTGCCTATATAAAGAGAATATCAGTGAAGACTCAAACAACAAGAAACATATATCACAAGAAGAAGCTGAAAAGAAAAACGAGATTCAATACAAAGCTTCTTCAAGAGAGAAAAGAAAGGGAACAGACATTGCACATCTGATTTTAGAAGCATTCAGCCCAGAGGGACACTTTAACGTGTTACCTGCTTAGTTTAGCCATTTTCCCTCAGTGTGTGAGAACATCCTTGTTCAGTTTTTACAAACAATTCTCTCAACCACTCAAATACAGTCTTGCACAAAGACGTTAAGCTTGTGTATATAGTCTTTGACACATAGACGTTAAAGAAGTGTTGGCTGGAAGGTGCTGCCTTCAGTCATAGCTAGGAGTTCAGTTTAGGCAGTAGAGTAAGTCCTAGCTGAGTGGGTTTGTACAAAGAGTTGTATAAATCAAAGTCTTCTAGTGGATCCTACTCGAGGCGGTAGAAGGGGTGACGTAGGAGCAATTGAAGTCTCCGAACATTCATAAACATATCTTGTGTATTTAACTGATTAACTATTATTTTTAAACTGTTGGGATCAATTAGAGTATCCGTCAGTTCAATTGTCACCATAACTGAACTGATGAATGCAAAAACTAATCTACCCTTTTTCTGTTATTCAGTTTACATAAGTTAAAACGTTTTCTAATATAACAGTTTTCTTCACGAAGGATTACTTCGAGTTTCTTCCGCTTGGTTTTTAACCAAACTCGATTTAATTTATCGGTGTTAATATTCTTAGAACACGAGCTATTGCAGCTCATTGGAGAATATTTTGTTTGAAGCATCCGAAAGATGCTCATCAAACGATTCTTCACACAATTATGTTGCATGTTATAACATATGAATCAAAATTTCACAACTATGTTACATGTTGTTTTAACATATGAATCACAAATTCACAAGTATGTTATATAATATTACATGTTTTAACATATGAATCACATATTTAGATGGGTCGACACAAAGCAGCATTTATGTATAAAACAAGGGTCGACCAAGGATCTTGTTGTTTTTGGGTCGACCCAAAGGCTGAAACTTTGGGTCGACTCTTGTTGCTTTGCTTTTGGGCCGACCCAAAGGTATATCCTACAAAATTCAACAAAAATTCAGAGAATGAGAATATACAAAAATTAATTTTAAAAAAAGACAAGCGTGGCACTTAAGGTAATTATGGGTCGACCAAGAAAAATACTTCTGGGTCAACAAAAATTATGTTGGTCGACAAATAAAATTAATCTTGGTCGACCCATAATACTTGGTCGACCAACTTAATTTTGGTCGACCAATTCTTCTGGGTGGACTCTTACTTTTTCTTAAAGTAGATCCTGAGTCGACTAAATTGGTTCTGAGTCGACAGATCACGATTTAGGGAAGAAGGGATAGATGACTCGTAAATTTTAATTGGGGAAGATGTGTGTCGACCGAGAAGAAAGAGAAGAGGAGAATTAATTATGTTAAAGAGTTTAATTGCAGTTAATGTAATATTCAAAAGTCAACTCCTTGTTTCTTAAAAAAAGTCAGAGTTCTTGTTTTTTAAATACTTTCTATCTCACTCCTACTTTTTTAATTAGCCCCACAATCCTGTTTCATTTCTTATCACATGGTGTATAGTAAAGTAGTTCAATTTGAAAATAAAACATTCAAGGGACAATAAGCGTTTTGTCTTTTTATTCAAACATACAAACTATTTTTACATAGTATCCTCATGTAGAAGATGAAGAATTTTCTTAGCTACTTATAGTAGCCGGGGTTACAACACACATTAACTAGTAAGAGAAAATACTACAATCTATTTGTAAGAAAATGAAGAGGTTGAATGATGTCTTAATCTTCTTTATGCCTTGGTATTTATGGATTCTTGGTGGATTTGAAATCCAGACTTCAATGCCTTGTGAATTAATCTGTCAGTTGTGGCCGACAACATCTTGTGAGTGGTGGGCCTTTCAACCACTAGTTGGTGGCTTTTCTTTAATGGGTAATTGAGTGGTTCATCTTTCCACTAGTTAATGTAATCGTCTTTTGATGGTGGTCCATACTCTACCAATGAAATAGTTGGATCACATGTCTATTTTTCTTTGTCGGAGAATCTTTTGCTTTTGTATTGTCCTTGAGGAAATTTTTTTTGTGTGTAGTCTTTCACCACTTAATCCTGTTTCTGCAAGATGCTTTCGGTCCAATCTGGGTCGAAAGCCTTTGCTGAATTTTGGCTCCTTTTGGTTCGAACATTCTGGACAGATATTCTCTGACCATTTTCCCAGATGAGCCATGTTACAGAATTTTCGGCGAGTTTCTTTGCTCCCCGTTAGCTTGCTATTCCATAGAAGATTCTTTTTCGATTCAAATAAATTTTCTGCAAAACTTGTTGTTTTCCCTGTCATAGCATTTAATAGGAATGATCCATTTACAGAATTATGATAAAACTTAAAAAGAAACTTAACTTTTTCCATCTCTGTTAGACATGGTAGAGATGTCATCTTCATTTAATGTAGCAACAAGGGGTGTTTCTTCGGTTTGAGTATCTTTGATAAATTTCTGAGTATTTTTATTTGGACTCCTTAACTTGATAAAATGAAAGTCTTCGTGTGAGTATTTTCCTGCTGGTTCTGGTGTGGGCAAAACTGTGGCTCATGATGGTGGACTAGGGTCTAGTAAGTCGTGGCTCGAGTTTGGTAAAAATTTATTAAGTTTCGAGTCAATTCGGCTATAAACGGGATTAAGGTTTAGCGATTAAGTTTAATAAATTAAAGGGCGCGAGTTTATGTTTACGAAATTAGTAGAAGTAAAAAATAAGGTTATATGATGGTTTGGGATAGGCTCGAGTCAAGAAACACAGGAAAAATTCAAAACGGAAAGTTCGAGGGTCCATGGGTAATATGGTCATTTTAAGTCCCTGCTAGTTCGAATGTCCTGGCAGTGTCCCGAGGGTCATAATACATGTTAAATTATTTTTTAAAATGATTATGGTGAATTTGTGATATTTTATGATAAATGCTGCAGTTGTGCAATTTTCTCGAAAATTCTTATTTTATGATTTTGGGAATTATATGATATGTTATAAATATACGGAAATTTTTTTTTGAAGGATGTGAATTGACTGTGACTCAGAGGATTTGTGGTAGATTTGTTTTAAGAAGGGCGTTGAACTTACTTTATTTTAGGCTACGACCCAGTGACGAGAGTTGTTGACGCCCCACTGCCAGGTACCATAATTTATAGATTGATCAATCGAACAGAGGATAAGAGATAATCACTTTCAATGATTTAACTTCATCGAAAATGATTTATGATAAAGGATGAGAAAATGATATATAATTTTGAGGATTTTGAATGATTCATGAAAATGTGTATAATAGCGATTTTTAAGTCGCAAATATTTATTAAAAAATATTCTTTTAGATGCATTTGCTTGTATATATATTATTTGCTATCACGGTTGGGATGTGCTGAGTCAGTTAGAATCACTAGGTTTTAACGGTCGCAGGTGATGGTGATGTTGAGACATGATCAGACGCTTAAGTAGATCGGGCATGACAGTACACTCCTGAAGACCTACGTTTTCCAAAATATTATGATAATCAAAGTTTTGATTAAGATTTTGAGGATTATTTTAAAGAGAGATTTATGTTTCATTTTTAAAAGTTTAGACGCTGTATAATTGATGTATGCTTTTATGATTGATGATTTATGGATTTTTATCGCAAATTCCAATTTTTTAAAATATGGATTTACGTTTTGGTATGGTTCGATCTTTATGAAGATATTGAGAAAAAAATTCTAGTATTATTATTTAAACTAAGAGGTATGCTTCAATAATATTATTAATAATGATATTAATATAAGGAAAAATTTCAAATATATGCTCAAACCTTAATTTCATTTATAATTTACTCCATTGTCCATCAAAAGTTAGTTTAAGCTCAGTATTATATTTAAGATTTCGCAAAATCATCCTTGAACCTCCTTTTCGGTATGTGTCGTTATACCTATCGAGTCTGCCCAAAGACATAGGGATACGTAAAGTTTTCAGCCTATATACTATGAATTAAAGGTTTTTTTAATAACTCATCATGCTTCCGTTTAATAAATTAAGCATTTTAGCTCTTTGACATGAAAGGCGTCGGGTTGTATCCACCGGGTTTTCAGACTGCTCCTCACAACTTAATCACATAGTCACAACAGATGGTTCCTGACGTAGATCCCTTCAACAGCACTTAGCATAACCCTATATAGTTTTCTACCTCATTGTGTATAGTATAGAAGTTTAATTTTGAAAATAATACATGGGAAGGGCAGTAAGCCCTGGTTCTTTTATTCAAACATAAAATAAATTATTACATAGTAACATCATGTAGAGGAGGATAAACTTGTTTAGCTACAAATAGTGGCTAGAATTACAACACACTTAAATTTAATTTATTACAAAATTTGTTTTTAAAATAAAATGAAGAGATTGAATGATGCATTAATCTTCTTTCTGTCACGATATATATAGAAGTCTTGGAGGATTTGAAATCCAGACTTCAAACTTGTGAATTGATTTGCAAGTTGTGGCCAACAATATCTTTTAGTTTGTGTACCACTAATGAGTGGTATGTCATGTTGTGGTTGAATGGTCCATACTCAACTAATGGAGTTGTTGGATCATATACATTTTTTACATTTTTCGAGGAATCTTTTGCTTTTGTATGGTCACTGGGGAAAAAGTGACTTGTTTGGACCTTCATCACTTGGACTTATCTCTGCATTATGTTTTCGGTCAGATCTGGGTGGAAAAACTTTCCCGAATTCTGATTGAAATTTCTACTACTCATTTTTTTTCAAAATATACTATAATTTTTTTCCCCATTCTATAATACTTTCTAATTCATTCAATCGAAATACTAAACTTTAATATGAATAGTTTGCACCATTTAAAAATAAACAAACCAACTATTATTTGAAAATCCAAAATAAAGTATTCAAAGTATAAATCTTAAAACGTCGACCAATCTAACCTAACATTGTTTCAAAAATAACTTACTTCTAACATCCTCTTAAAAGCATCATGAGTCATACATCTTAAAAGTAACTCAAATCATTTAGCATAAGTCATAAGCATAAGTCATAAACATAAGTGCGGAAAAACTAGCGCTGATCCTCGGGTTATGTGCACCTTTAGTCCAGCAAGATCAACCATAAAGTCCTCCATTAACATCAACATCATGCTCACCTGCATCGATCACACCTAGTACGTCTATTGACTATGAAAATCTTAATCATGATAACAAGTAATACATATACATCCATATGCAACAGTGAAAATACTTTTACTTAAAATAGCTTTTCATGAATATGCATAAATCTAAAAAATTTTTCCTTTCATCATATCATTTCATATTTCTTTCATAATATACGTATACATTTTCCTTTTATTGAATTCAGATCGTTAATTGTGACTTTCGTATCAGTTAAAGGTCGATGGATCCATCTACGTGTAACCACATTACTGGGTGGCGAGGACATCAACGACACTCTCACCCGTCAACTGAGCCTTGGACTTACATATCATCATATCATGTCGATGGAAATAAGATCGTCGGGATCTCTCTGGGCCTTCTCCCGTAAACGAACTTCCTCTAGGGCCTTTTCCTTCGTGATATATCCAATCATATCATCGTATCGTCATATTAATTACAATAACTTCACCTCCTTCAACTTTTCATATTTTAATCACTTATTAAAATTCAAGCATATATAAATAATTTTTCTTTTAAACCAAGTATGCAACATGTCTTTTAGCATTAACTTTTCATCCTATATTTTCATAAACATTTAAAATCAACATATTAACATTATTTACAGCATTCAGGGCACTATCAGAACATCTATCATTTTTCATGCGTAAAATGACCGTTTTACCCTTGGACTTATAATTTCTTGATTTTGACTTTTTCTTATTTCATTGACTCTAGACCATCTCAAATGTAAGGTCCAAAATTAAGACGACGTAATCCAACTGCATGCAAATCTAGGGAATATGAAAAATATGGCTAATTAATTGATTTTAATTGCTAATTGATTATGTGACATCATTCTTAAATTTTAAATAGGATTTTATTGTCATCATGCATAAAACTGTATTTTTAAGGAATATTCAAGTTGCGATCGAAGAACGGAGACCGAGAGCTTAAAAACGTAAAATTTTTATTAAATAATTATTTTTAATTGTTTAAAATAAGGTTGATGGTTTTTCATATTTTTGAAAATAAGGGGTTTTGATGTGATTTTATACGCCGGGACGTAAATTTTATCGTTGTTGATTTTTCAACAAAAATACGAATTTTTTGGCAACCCGGCTATTTAATTCACAAATTTATTTTTACCAAAACTATTTTAATATTTTAATTAAATCCCAATTAAGACTAATGTGCCTAAATTGTTGGCTTAATAGGCCTAAAGCCTTGTTAGTGATTTAATTAGTATATATTATATAAAACTCACCATAAACCCACACAAATCACACGCCTCATTTCTGAAAAACTCTTCCCAATACACACGACAACACACACATCATATTTGGAAGGAGAATTTTCGGTTTTTGCAAGGGAAGCATTAAAGCCATCATCTCCTCGCCCCCGTTCTTCGACGTCAATGTTTATTCGTGCGTTTAAAACACAAAGACACGCCATACATCTCTTTTTCTCATCTATCACGTCATAATATCATTTTAAAAGTTGTGTGCATGAAAATCATGAAGTTGCTTTGTTTATTTTCGGATTATTGCACATACATGTATCTAATTCATGACTTTTGATCCAAAAACTTGTGCTATTCACGTTAAGGGGCTGCCATGATGTTAGGTATTGGTCAAGTAAAGTTTTTGCATGCTCTAGAGTCCTAGGGACACACCATACACATGGAAACCACAACCAAATCAAGTTGGATCGATAGTTGCTGTCATGGAGTTTGGGTTCGGCTTTCTTGTTTAAGGGGATGGCTTGGTCTTGGCCTGGGCCAGGGCTCGGCCAATGTCGGTTATGGGTCAGGGAATAGTCCTAGCCAAGCTAGGACTCATGGTAAGGGCTGGGGAAGGAGTCGTAGCCATGCTAGGACTCCCACCCGAGAAACACGCAGCTTGAGCGTGGGTGAGTGCAGGCGTCCAGGGGCTTGGGGGCTCGGCATCTGGGTCACAATCTAGGCTAGGGTGTCTCACTCGGGTCCTAATAAGGTGCACAACATGTTGGTTCAAGGACTGGGGCGTCGGCTGGAACCTAGCAACCAAAAACGGAAAGTCCTTGCATGTGTGAGCTTCTCGGCTGCAGCATGCTTGGAGTGGCTAGCCTCGATTCAGTGGCTAGGGGTCAGGTACATGAGTTCCTAAGGTCCTGTAGGGTGTCTAAGGGTGTTGGTCAGGGTTTGGTTCAACATGGTTCGGAGGTGGCCCGAGAAAATCGAAAGATGGCTCGATGCTAACCAATAAGGGTAAAGTTAGGGTTTTAATAGCTAAAAATAATCGAAACACGGCTCACGGGGGACGAGTCGTTGTTCATAAGGGCTAAAATAATATAAAAAGACTAATGTTTTGAATTTAGGAATTTTATATTAATGTTTGGAATTTTTCGGGATTAAAACACCGTCAAAATAATTAATTAAAGATAAATTGAAAAGCCTAGTTTTTAAGCTAAATAAAATTATGAAAATTTTTAATTTAAGCTTAAATAAATATTTGGGACATGTTAGAGTCAAGAAATCAACGAAAAAGTCAAAAACGTAAAATGTCAAGTCCAGGGGTAAAACGGTATTTTTACACCTAAAATTAGTAAACGTCATGGAAGTGCTCTAAATGCTGTTTTCATGATATTATGATTATTTGTGAATGTTTACGAAATTTTACATGATGAAGTTATGAGTTTTAAATGTCTATTTGATTTTTATGATTTAAGGAAGACATTTAAAAGACATGTTGCATGCTTGGTTTCAAAAACAAAAAGGTTATGTTATGCATGATTTTTATAAAGTAATAAGAATGTAAAACATTGAAGGAAGTGAAGTAATTGTGACTATTGAGGTATGAGGTTTGAGGTAAGAATGAAAATGTCGTGAGGGAAAAGGCCCCAAAGGGAGCCCATTTATGGGAAAAGACCCCAGAGGGAGCCCGACGATTGTATTTCTATTCGAAAGAGGATAGGTCAGGGCCCAGTTGATTGGTGAGAGTGTTGCTGGTGTCCCCCGCCGCCTAGTACTGCGGTTTCATGTAGATGGATCCATCGATTTTTTGTGGTTTGAGGAAAGTCACAATTAACGATCTGAATTCAATAAAGGAAAAAGGAAAATGTTTATGATCATGAAAAATGTTTTATGTCATGTCATGTTGAGGAAAAAGAAAGGAAAAAGTTAAGGTTTATGTTTGCATGTCATGAAAAAGTTATTTTTACGTAAAAATATTTTCACTGTTGCATGCGATTTTATACGTATTATTTGTTATAAAGATTATGGTGTGTTGAGTCTTTAGATTCACTAGGTGTGATGGATGCAGGTAAGTTTGAGAGAGGTCTTGATGGATGAACTGACTGGACTGAAGGTGCACACAACCCGAGGACTAGCGCTTCTACTTTTCCGCATTTATGATTCATGATTTACGTTAAAGATTTTAAGACTATTTATTTATGCTTATGAGAGATTTTGAGAGGTTTAGTATGAGCCATACTTTTCAAATTTAGTGCTTTTTAGGTTTGGTAAAACAATTGACGATTTCATTTTTATGACTATTTCACGTGACTTTTAAAATGGTAGTTGGTTGATGTTTTATTTTAATGGGTGAAATATTTTATAAAAATATTTTTATGTGGTATTTGTACATGGCCGAAAATATAAGTAAAAAAAAAATTTTCTAATACTTTTAAAACAATAAAAAGGGCAGACGTTTAATCAAATAATTATTTAAACTTAAATTAAATTTCTAATATTTTTATTTAGCTTAAATTCGAGGCTTTCAATTTAATTTCCTATTTATTAATTCATAAAGGGTTTAGTTCCCGGATAAATTCAAACTCTAATATTTTAATCCCAAACTTTTATCATGAACTTTTCCTACTTAAATTACCCTCGTGAACCCTAAACCGACCCCCGTGCACCATGGTTCGACCCCTTATCCATTCACTTCAAAAACCTGAACCCCGTTTAGTTTCTTCTCGAGCCATCTTACGTTTTCTTCGAGCCACTACCGAGCCACATAGATTCAACCCCTGCCTAGACCACCTAGGGACCCTACTGATCAGCCCTGACCCCTTGAACCAGCCCCTAGCTCAAGCCACAATTCCAGCATGAGTCATGGCCGATAATAAACCCTAGGACTTATAACTCGCCGAGGACCCTTCACCCGAGCCACCACCCGAGCCCGAACCCTCATGACCCTCACTGGACAACCCTCAAACCTAGCCTGGACCCATGGCCAAGCCGTTACATCCCTCGCACAGCTGCTGCCCTCGGTTTGCATGGGAAGAGTCCTATCTCGCATGGACTCTTCCCTAGTCGCTGTGCATGAGTCTTGGCCATTCTAGGGCTCTTCCTCACACATAGCCACGTCCAGCCCGAGCCCTGGTCGAGCCACATGCCGAGCTTCCTCCTTGCCGAGACCCTAATGCACAAAAAATACAATTTTCGTTCAAGCTTTCTCCCATACATGTGCAGCCTTTTTCTTGACATCTATGGACCCTTAATATGTTGGAAAAACATCCCTCCAAGGTATCCTACTATAGAAGCCCCTTTGTGCATCATTAAAACAAGTTTTATATCATCAAAACATGAGTTATATGCATGTATGCCCAAAAAACGAAAAAAACTTGTGCAATATATTTTTCTTGCAAGGTTAATCAAATATACGTAATATGGTGTGAAAGATGTTTAAAAAAACGTTAAGGCATGCCTTTGCGTTTATTAAGCACGAAAACGAGTTGGCGATGCAAATAACGGCGACGTAGGAAACCCTAGGATGAATTTTTCCTCAAAACCGTGGCTTTCCTCTTCAAAATCTCGTGTGGTGGGTGATGAAGAAGAGTCTTTGTATGACTAGGGGTGAGAGGCGTGGGGTTGTGAGGGTTTGGGAATGGTTTGGAGCTTTTATTTTTGATATATAACAAGTAGTGTAAGTGTAAGGTCTAAAAATAAGACTAATAATTTCATGAACTTTCCTAAACGAAATAATTTTTAAATAAAAAATTAGGCTTATTGAGCCCATATGTCATACTAATGGGCTCAAGCTTGCACAGTAATTATTTATAAAAAATTTAAGCCCAAACCCACTCATAATTCATAAATCACACGCATCCCACCTCCCTCGACTCACAAGGACACTTTTTTACCTCGAAAAACACGGCACACACGATTTTTCAAGGGCAAGACTTCGGTTTTTTTCTAGGAAATTCAGCCAATGGTTTCCCGTCGCCGTTCTTTGCATCGTCAACGTATTTTCGTGTGTTATATACTCAAAGGCACACCATAATTCTTCATTTTCTCATCTATCATACCCTAAATATGTATTTGACATGATTTGCATGAAAAACAAGTTATCCTTTTTATTATTTTCGTTTTTATGCAAAACATGGGTTTTAAAGTGTGATTTTTGATCCAAAACTTAATGATTACTTGCGTGAAGGGGCTTCCATGATTAGGGAATGTATATGGGTTGTTTTTACACGAGTTAAGGGTCATAGAGAGCACATGATAAGCTGCACACGAGATATGAATCAAGCTGGAACCGAATGATCAAGATTTGTGTCAAGGGCTCGGGTTAAGGGGTAAACCATGTGTGGCACGGTTGGCGGCAACCAAGGCTGAGCTGGGACATGGTTGGGTTAGGATAGGAGTCCTATCCACGTTAGGACTCGAGTTAGACAGACAGCTAGGGAAGAGTCCAAGCACACAAGGACTCTTCCCCAAGCTACCCGAGAGAGAGCAGCAGCAAGAGGGGGCTTCACGGCTGGGGTAATGTGTCCAAGATAGGTCGTCTAGAGTCCTGAGAGGGTTCACAAAGGGCTGGGCTCGGTGTTGGCTCGAGGAAGAGGGTCCTGGGTGGGTGCGAAGAGTCCTAAGCTAGCAAGGTTACTCGGCCGCAACACTTGTTGGTGCAGGTTGCTTCGCCGTAGGTAAAGGCTGGGTTCTAGGGGTTCTAAAGGTCCAGTAGAGTCCATAGAGGGTCAGGGAAGGAGTTGGCTCGGGGTGGCTCAAGCATGGCTCGTGAAAAACGTAAGATGGCTCGAGGGTTTAGCTTAGGGTTCGAGATTTTGGTTTAATTGGCTAAGGGTTTGAATCGTGGTTCAACGGGGGTTGAATCGTGGTTCAACGGGAGTAAATTAAATATAAAAAGTCTATAATTAAAGTTTGGGAATTTAATATTAAATTTTGAATTTAATTCGGGATTAAAACGTATTAAGACTTTATAATTAAAGAATAAATAAAAGCCATGAATTTAAGCTAAATAAAAATAGGAGAAAATTTATCTAAGCTTAATTAATTATTTGGGATGATCAAGAGTCAACAGAAATAATAAAAAGTCAAAATTGTGAAATTTTACGCCTAGAGGTAAAACGATCATTTTACACCTGAAAAATAGTAAACGTCATGGCAGTATCATGAATGTTGTTTTATATATTAATATGATTATTTTAAATGTTTATGGAATTTTATGATGAAACGTTAACGTTAAAAGATATGTTGCATGCTTGGTTTAAACAAAAACTATTATTATATGCATGAATTTTATAAAGTGATGAAAATATGAAATGTTGAAGGAAGTGAAGTTATTGTGACTAATACGAATACGATGATATGTGAATACGTAAGGCCAAGGCTCAGTTGACAGGTGAGAGTGTCGCTGATGCCCCCGCCGCCCAGTACTGTGGTTACATGTAGATAGATCCATCACCGCAATACGAATACGAAAATCACAATTAACGATCTGAATTCAATGAAAAAAGGAATATGTATACATATATGATGAATATGAATATGTTGATGATAATATGAAAATGTTCATGCTTATGATGATATGAAAATGTTTATATTAATGCATGATTATGAAAATATTATTTTACGTAAAAGTATTTTTACTGTTGCGTGTGATCTGTATACGTATTGTTTGCTATCAAGAATATGGTGTGTTGAGTTTCTAGACTCACTAGGTGTGATCGATGCAGGTGAGTATGATGTTGATGCTAGTGGATGTCTTGATGGTTGATCTGACTGGACTTAAGATGCACATAACCCGAGGACCAGCGCTAGTAGTTTTCCGCACTTATGTTTATGATTTAGGATTTTAAGTTTATGTTAAAGATATTTTACGACTTTGATTATGCTTTGAGTGATTTTTGAGAGGCTGTTAGTTTTAGCAATATTGCTAAGTTAGGAGTTGAAAACGTTTGACGATCTTATGTTCTTAAACTATTTCCTTTGATTTTCAAAATATAGTTGGTTGTTTTATTTTTAAAATTGTGCAACTTATATTTTAAAATGTATATATGGACCTTCTTAATTCGGCCGAGACTAGAAATGAATAGGATAGAAAATTTTTTTTAGTACTTATTAAGCAAAATGAGTAGTGGACGTTTCCGTTGATATCAGAGCAATGTTCCTGTAAAGGGTTGTGCCACCATCAGTCCCGGGAAGCTCAGTCGTCAAGCCTCAAATTTGTAATTTTATATGCTTTATATGATTTTTATGATGATACCTGCATGATTACATGAATTATATGTTTACGTCACATGTTTCATATCTTTATGAGAATATATTTTTATATGCTTAAAATTGCTCAAAATGGATTAAAATATGTTACATGATTAGAAAACTTAGATTTAAATGAATGTTGGTTACATTATAATTTGGAAAACGTTAGGATATAATACCTCCTAGATGCGCACCTATTGCCGATGGGCAAGCCGAGAATGTTGAGGACCGTTATGTTAATGGACCCCCGCCTCCTAATGGGGATGCTGCTACGCGTGCACTGGAGGGCATGGCTTGTTTTTTAGAGCGATAGTTTCAGCAAGCTCCTAGGCCACATCATGACATTTATGATCAGGTCCGGAGGCTAGGTCTGAAGGAATTTTCTGGCACCACCGATCCATTCGCTGCTATGGTATTGGAATAGGGGAGAAACACTCCCAGTATACATAGACTAACCCATATATAATACTTGAATATTATGAAATTGTTAGACTAGATGCCCTGTAAGCCAACTGTTGGCCAAAGAATTTATTGACTCAGTTGTAATAAACAATCTTTATTTTAATATAATTCATTATTTCATGGTTTGTTATTTTTTTAACTGTATACCCATGTGAACAACATAGATAAAGACTTTGATTATACTTTAATACAAATAAATTGTAATTCGATGTTGAAACTCATTTGTAAATAATGTATAATCTAAATTTGTTACTAGTCGATTCAGCCATCTAAAACATGGATAAAGGTCGCTTGAGCTCGAGACTAGCATCTGTGATGTTGTGTGCCACGTTTCTTGGTACGGACATAGAGATGTCCAAACATGCAGATGGGTAGTCATATGATGATTATACCAAACAACCCTCCCTCGGACTTTCCAAGTGATTATCATTCATCGAAAGGATAAGTCCGTGGTTATGATTGTACACCATTAGTCCTTACGACCCAGGACAACACTGAGGCTCTATATGCTTAGGTCTGTGCTTTGACTCGTTTACCGGCTCCAGGAGAGTCATCAGGTAGCGAGGTTGGGTACAGTTGCGACACATGTAAGTGCCAGTGCATTGTAGTCGGGAATTCACGGCTCACCTATGGCTGTGGATATCCTATGTGATATGATGAAATAATAGTGCGTGGAATCTCTGACCAGAGTTTGAGATGTACATTGGAGAAGGAGTTCTCCAATGGTACATGCGATGCCATTATTTATATGTATCAAATAGTTATCGAATTATTATGCAACCCTCGATGAACCAATGGTTGCAGATTCGATCGGAATATATGAGATGAAAGAACCGTACTGTACGCTAATCATAATCGACTGGTTCTTGCAGGCACTATCAGTGATACCTAGGGAATCATGAGGCAATACTACTAGACGCTCTTACCATGGTTCGATGGGTTTAATCAGAAATATGATTTCTGACATTCTCATGATCAATTGTTGATAAATAGAATGGGGCAAATAAGGGTAAGCCCGAATAAAGGATTATGTCCTAAAGAACAAGGAGTTGTGAACCCACGACTAGCTGTATCCCTGAACCATTGAGGGTCACAAAAGCACTGGATCATTTGTTCCCGTTGAGAGAATAAATTCAAGGAGTTGAATTTATATTATGATATAGTAAATTCAAGGAGTTGAATTTATGTTAATTAAATTTTGAGAAAAATAAATTCAAGAAGTTGAATTTATGAATTTATAAAATTTGGAGAGAGTAAATTCAAGGAGTTGAATTTATAAATTTTGAGAATTTAATTTATTAAACTCAAAAGTTTAGTTTATTAAATATTAACTTAAATATAGAGGGAAGTATGTTTAATAGGCTTGTAGGAGTACAAGTTCAACATACTAAATAGTTAAAGTTCTTAATGGACTTTGATTAATCAATTAAACTAGTTGGACTAGCCTAATATATTAATCAAGTCCATTAATGTTAATTATGGTAATTAGTCATGGAATTTTTTATTCTAAAATTTTTGACCTAAAAATCAAAGCCTCTAATAATTTGGATTGTGAGATTTTTTATCATTACAACCATAATCCTCCAAATATTTAGCTTACTTGATTAATTAAATTTATTAGGTACATGTTGATTAAAGAAATATTAAGATTTCTTTATTAATATTGCATTCGAGAGCTTTTTGGAGATCATTCAAGAAACTTTCGGCAATTCCAAAAAGGCTCTCAAAATTTCTTCTCAAAACAAGAAAAATTTGGCCACTCCAAGTTTGAGAGTTGTGCCGGTTTTTTAGTGTTCTATCTCAACGAAAAATATCTTTTAATTTTTTTAGTGTAAATTAGAAGAGGAACAAATAATCCGACCGTGGACCTGATTTGGAGATCGAAGAACGTTCGTAGAGATTTATAACAAGAGCTACGTCCGCTAATACTGGAGTAGTTAGAGCCAAGTGAATTAATTCACTAAAGGTATATTTACTATACTCCCTATGAATATTTATTATTTTAAACTCATAGGAGTGCTCAAAATATTTTGAATGTCAAGATCTAAAATTTTTAAAACTTACGCTTGCGTTTGGGCACGAGAAAACCGAGATCTAACAGAAAATTCATCCGTAAGTATCAAACTTAGCGAACAAAATTTGATCATGTTCATCTAATGAAACTTAAATAACAGTAACATCATGATATTAACTGTTAGAGTAGATGCCCTGCAAGCCAACTGTTGGCTAGGGATTTTATTGACTCAGTTGTAATTAACAATCTTTATTTTAATATAATTCATTATTTCATGGTTTGTTATTTTTTTATCTGTATACCCATGTGAACAACATAGATAAAGACTTTGATTATACTTTAATACAAATAAATTGTAATTCGATGTTGAAACTCATTTGTAAATAATGTATAATCTAAATTTGTTACTAGTCGATTCAGCTGCCTAAAACATGGATAAAGGTCGCTTGAGCTCGAGACTAGCATCTGTGATGTTGTGTACCACGTTTCTTGGTGCGGACATAGAGATGTCCAAACATGCAGATGGGTAGTCATATGATGATTATACCAAACATCCCTCCCTCGGACTTTCCAAGTGGTTATCATTCATCTAGAGGATAAGTCCGTGGTTATGATTGTACACCATTAGTCCTTACGATCCGGGACAACACTGAGGCTCTATATGCTTAGGTCTGTGCTTTGACTCGTTTACCGGCTCCAGGAGAGTCATCAGGTGGCGAGGTTGGGTACAGTTACGACACATATAGGAGCAAGTGCATTGTAGTTGGAGATTCACCGCTCACCTGCGGGTGTGGATATCCTATGTGATCTGATGAAATTATAGTGCGTGGAATCTCTGGCTAGAGTACGAGATGTACGTTAGAGAAGGAAATCTCCAACCGTACATGGGATGCCAGTATTTATAGTTATCACATAGCTATCGAATTAATATGCAACCCTCGGTGAACAAATGGTTGCAGATTCGATCGGAATGTATGAGATGAAGGGACTGTACTGTACGCTAATCATAATCGACTGGTTCTTGCAGGCACTATCAGTGATACCTAGGGAATCATGGGGCGATGCTACTAGACGCTTTTACCATGATTCGATGGGTTTAATCAGAAATATGATTTCTAACATTCTCATGTTCAATTGTTGATACATAGAATGGGGCAATTAAGGGTAAGCTCAAATAAAGGATTATGTCCTGAATCACAAGGAGTTGTGAACCCACGGCTTGCTGTATCCCTGAACCATTGAAGGTCACAAAAGCACTGGATCGTTTGTTCCCGTTGAGAGAGTATAAATTCAAGATGTTGAATTTATATTATGATATAGTAAATTCAAAAAGTTGAATTTATGATAATTAAATTTTGGGAGAATAAATTCAAGAAGTTGAATTTATAATTAAATATTAAATTCAAATGTTGAATTTATAATATATTTTAATTTATTAATCTCAAAAGTTGAGTTTATAAAATATTAAATTAAAATTGATGGGGAGTATGTTTAATGGGCTTGTAGGAGTACAAGTCTAACATACTAAATAATTAAAGTTTTTAATGGACTTTGATTAATTAATTAAACTAATTGGACTAGCCCATTTAATTAATCAAGCCCATTAGTGTTAATTATGATTATTAAGTGATGACTTAATTATAAATAGGGGTAAGCAAGACATAACCCTAGCCACCACCACATGAGAATTTCGAAATTCCCTTTCCCAAAGACCTAAAATTTCGGCCACCCTTTTTGAAAGAAAAGGTTGAGCCGTCTCTCAAGTCTTGATCTCCAACACAAAAACTTCTCCCAATTTTCTAGTTCAAATTGGAAGAGGAATAGATCATCTAGTCGCGTACCTGATTAGAAGAAAAAGAAAGGAGTCTCTTGAAGAAAGTTCGTAGGGATTCATCAAGAGCTAGATCCGTCATACCGGATTAGTTGGAGTCAAGTGATTTAATAACCAAAGGTATAAAATTCTTACGTCCTATGAATGTTGATTCAATAAACCACACAAGTGCCCAAACAAAACCTATTTTGATTGTCAAAATAAAATATAAAATTTTTAAACTTCCGTTGCGTTTGGGGCACGAGAAAATCGAGATCCAACAGTGGTATCAGAGTCAGGTTTTTCTAAATCATATGGTTTTGATATTGAATAACTTATTTCTAACCACACAAGAAATTTTTTCAGAAAATTATAGCATCATAAAAATTATTTTTTTAGAAAACAAAAAAAAAAATTTTCGGATCTGCTGGGAACTGTTCCGAGCAGACCACGTGCGCGCGCAGCGCTCTGCTCGAGAAACGCGCAATGTGCGCTCACGGCGCGGCGCAGCGTGCGGAAGTCCGCACGCTGTGCGCCGCCCTGCGCGGCGTGCTGTGCGGCGCCGCGCGCGCACTGCACGAAACTTTCAGGCAGCGGGGGCGGCATCCCGGGAGTGTCTCGGGAAGCGTGCTGTATGATGTGCTTGAATTGTTTGGGCCTAGGATGCAATTTTCTGATTTTTCAAATTTTTGGATAAAATTGATATTTTTGAAAATTGGTTCAATTTTTCTTTTTGAAAATTAATTTTTAGAAAATTAATAAATTTCTTGTAAAATAAATAATTAGAATATGATTTTAATTATTTATGGTAAAATGAGTTTTACAATAAATCAATTATTATTGATTTAATTGGAAATTAAATAAAGGAGTTTATTTAATTTATTAAATTCTTTAATAATTGTGGTGGTTAGTGATAAAATTATTAAATATATGATTCATCAATTCATTAAATTTATGTTAATATTTGATATTAAATGCATGAAGGATGATCGAGAGCCTTGACCAATATATTAGGTGTATGTTAGGATATTTTACAGTTTTTATTCATTTTGTTAATATTTGATATTATTAAAGTGTGCTTGGTTTATGGCCCGTTCTCACCCCCATGAGATGTATCTCTTATGTTCCAAGGTTATTTAAATGTAATTATTAAAAATAGTGGGAGATCAAGACTGGAAGATAGTGGGCCCGATGAACAAGATGAAGACATGTAAAATATTGGAAGTTCTTGTAATAGTTGCATTAGCATCCCTGCATTCATCTAGGTTTTGGACATGGATCCATGTATGGCTCACATGGATCTAATACTGTTTGCGATCGATCATCCTTATTTATTGTCGAATGTCATATTATGATATATGCGATATATAGTAGTATGCATGTATGTATATTATTCAATAATATAGTTGCATGAATCTGGAAAACATACAAACTCGTGGTACGCGATTTTTAAACTAAAATGATGAGACAATTTTAAAATTAAAATCCCTCATTTTGAATAAATATCAAACCGAAAATTAAAATTAAAAGAGTATAATTTTTCCTTGACTTGCATCAACAGTGGTTGCATGTTGATCACTAACCGTGGACAGTGTCTGGCTCATATTATTGGGGAGGCCTGGACTCCGAAAAGCCGTGACTTCCTCCGAACATATGATGTGAATTGAGTGAAACTCCCATGACTTCGGCTCATATTATTGGGGGAACTCATGGCGACCGTCCACTACAGTTCAATATTAATGGGTTGGTTTGACACGTTAAAATAAATGACGTCATATTATTGAGTCCTTATTAAACGTGAGGACAAAACATGCGGAGGTTTCATATGGATGCAATTGGATTCTACCTTTTAGAAATTATAATTGGTTGATTTTATTCGGGATTATAATTGGCTGATTGGACTCTTCGTGACCACTAAGGAAATGAGATTTCCCTTTTTCATCAGAGGGTGGTGGAAATGTCGAAATAGTGGGAGGGAAATTTATAAAATGAAATTCATATTTTATATCTTAGAATTATTTTAAAATTATCAGTAACCATTATCTGTTTTCATTTTCAGTATATTTACGATGTCTACTCGTAACCCGCTTTCAATCATTCTCGATCAAAACAAAATGACTGGCCCTAACTATCATGACTGGTTTCGAAATTTAATGATTGTTCTGAACTCCGAAAGGATTGCGTATGTGCTTGATAAGAAGCCACCAAAAGAGGCGGCTCCTGATATCAGTAGGACTGAATTAGCTAAGCTTGAGAAACATTGGGACCGTGATCTTCAAGCTAAGAGCTACATGTTGGCTTCTATGTCGAATGAACTTCAGAGGAGGTTCGAGGAGGCGGTGAATGCTGCTGACATTCACCTTCATCTGAAAGAATGTTATGCTGTACAAACTCGTTCAGAGAGACATGCTACTGTGAAAGAACTCATGACTACACGCTTGCGAGATGGGACTTCGATCCATGAGCATGGTGTTAGGATGATTGGGCTCATAGAGAAGTTGGTGGGGCTTGACGTGGTTATTTCTAGTGAGATCTCAACTGATATTCTCTTGCTGTCTTTGTCTGTCTCGTTCGATGGATTTGTGGTTAATTTTAATATGAACAAGCTTGAGGCCACCCTTGAAGAGTTGGTCAATATTCTTAATAATTATGATGCCACAATTAAAAAGTAAAAGCCTATTCTTCTAGTGGGTTCTTTGTAAGGTACGAAAAAGGGAGCCCAAAATAAAGGCAAGAAGCGTTCTGCCCCTCCAAAGAAGAACAAGCACAACAAGAAGCCATACAAGAAACCTAATCCAGGGCCCACAATGCCTGACAAATCAGAACAAGTCTTTTTCCACTTCAACAAGCCTGGACATTGGAGGCGTAATTGCGAGGAGTATCTAGCCCAGAAGCGTTCTGGCCATGGTATGTTTTATATTGAAGTTAATGTTTCTATTAATTCCTCTTCTTGAGTATTGGATACCGGATGTGAATCTCATCTATGCAATGATTTGCAGGTGATGGGAAGAAGCAAGAGGCTTAGAGATGGTGAGACCTTTCTTAGACTAGGAAATGGAGCAAGAGTTGCTGCCACTGCCATTGGAGACGTTACTTTAATTTTGGACAATAATTTTAAGTTGTTTTTGAGAGACGTTTTATTTGTTCCTGAATTGGTTAAAAACATTATTTCTATTTCTATGCTTGATAGGGATGGTTATTCTTGTGTTTTTGCTAAAGGTGTTTGCAATTTATACAAGAATGAATGTTTGATTGGAACTGGAGAATTAACAAACGATTTCTATAACTTAAAATTAAAAGATATTCCGTTAAACAATATCCAAGCGCATACGAAAACAACAACAAACAAAAGAAAAATAGAAGACTCAAATCCCGCACAAATATGGCATGCTAGACTAGGTCATATTTCCTAAAAAGGATGCACAAGTTAGTGGGAGAAGGCATGTTTGACTTGTCAGACATAAATTCTCTACCAACTTGTGAGTCCTGTCTAAAAAGAAAAATTACTAAAACTCCATTCAATGGAAATGTGGAACGTGCGCATGGTCTATTGGATTTGATCATCACGGACGTTTGTGGCCCGCTAAGTGTTAGCACAAAATTTGGGCATTCATACTTCATTACCTTTACTGATGACTATTCGAGGTATGTGTACGTTTATTTGATGAAACAAAAATTTGAAGAATTTGAAAATTTCAAAGAATTCAGATCTGAAGTAGAAAATCAACTGGAAAGAAGTATTAAGGCACTTCGATCTGATCGAGGTGGAGAATACTTAAGTGCTAAATTTTTGGGTTATCTAAAAGAAAATGGGATTCTCTCACAGTGGACTCCACCAGCAACACCACAATTGAATGGTGTTTCTGAACATCAAAATCGAACCTTGATGGACATGGTTCAATCCATGATGGGATTCACTGAATTGCCTACATCGTTTGGGGATTTGCGCTTGAAACTGCGGCAATGTTGTTGAATAATGTCCATACTAAAGCAGTGGATAAAACACCATATTAGATATGAATGAGAAAAAATCCCAAATATTCTTACATGAGAATATGGGGATGTCCTGTTTACGTGAAGCAGACAGTGGGAGACAAATTGGATAGTGGATCCACTTTGTGCTACTTTGTAGGATATCCAAAGAATTCTGTTGGATATTATTTCTATCATCCCAATGAAGCAAAAGTGTTTGTTTCAAGAAATGCCACCTTTTTGGAAAAGGAATTTCCATTAGATAGAAAAGGCAAGATGATAGAACTTGAAGAAATTCAAGATACTCCCTCAACTATAGAAGTTGAACCCATTTCCCAAGAACCGGTAGTTGAAGTACAAGCTCCTAGAAGGTCTGATAGGGTTATTAGACCACCTGCAAGATATACGCTTCTTCATGAACAAAGCCGTGATGAGCATTGTGTTGGATGTGATCCAATGAATTTCAAAGAAGCAATATTTGATACTGATTCAACCAAATGGCTTGAATCCATGCAGTCTGAAAATGGACTCTATGTATTCAAACCAAGTCTTGACATTGGTGGATCCACCTGAGGGAATCATTCCCATAGGATGCAAATGGATCTACAAAAGAAAGCTTGGGGCGGATGGGAGGGTAGTTGTAGAGGCCCGTATTTCATATTTGAAAATTTGCGGAATTATTTAAAATTTTTCTCTTTAAATAAATAAAATGCCTCATTCATAAAATAAACTGATAAAAAGATTTAATATTTAAGGTAGCAGCGGAAGTAAATAATGTATTTAAAACAACAACTTAAAATAATTCAACAAAATAAAAACTGAGTTTGGAATAAAAATACTAAGTGCTGAAAATGAGGTCCTCAGGTTCCTACTACTGCCGACCCAAGCTAGCTCACTGGTCCCCGCTCTCGGCCTTGACTTCATCAGTACCTACAACAATCAAGTCTAGTGAGTCTAAAGACTCAGCATGCATATATCATGAATAACAAGTAAAAATATCTCAAGTCTGGCGTAACGTCAAAATATCGTGTCGTGAATAATTATAAATACATGCATAACTGAATAATCATACGTAAAATGTTTGCTCGATAGAGCTCTGTCATAAAATAGCATATCATAATTTTCTGTTGAGATAATGTCCTACGCAAGTGTCCCATAACATGAACTGAATCGTCTGATCAGACTAAACCACAGTATACTGGGCGGTAGAGATCATCACAGCCCTTGGACTGGATATCAGTACCCATACATGAACATGAACCGGTCAGTATTCATCGGGTGAAGGAATAATCCCATAAGCTGCAATCCCATGAGCGTGAGGTGGCCACAAGACATATCGCATATATCTCAAAAATAAATTTTTATATTTTATGCACGTATTATAATTATTATCTTGTTTTATTTTACCAACTGAGTTGGATCGTTCCCAGGCTCGGTGCATCCTAATCCTAACATGAGAACGTGCAAATAACTTAATTTGACCAAAACTTCGTAATTGAACCAAAAAACGGGGCCAACTAGACCAACAACTTAATTTCTAACCATGACTCCGTACCAACCCGAACCAAGATCAAACAATCATTTAGTCATGATTAAAATACACCTAAAATGATAGAAAATAAATATCAAGGGCTGTAATACACGAAAATTGTGCATGGAGGCCAAAATCATGAAACGCTCTTTCGAGAGTCACTTTGTCACGTTGCACCGTAAATTCTCGTACGACCTCTAAACTTAACCAAATCACAAACGGCAAAAAACATGACCTTCCTAACTTGATGAGATAATTTCCAGTCCAAGGCCATAGGCTAAAAGCCAACCAAGAACTCGAAACAAGCTTCTGAATCGAAGGCAAAGTTGCTGTCAAAATACAGCAGCGACTGTTGTGCTTTCTTGCTTCGTTTACGAGGCTATTGGCCATTGGGGCTTGAACCACCAACCAGAGCCTCTACCCAACATACTAAGGTATGGTTTGAACCATGGCTAAGGGCTCTAGGCCAACCACAATCCAAGCCAACACCTACGCCAAACCCAAGCTCCACCCGAGGACACGCATTGCACGCGTGGGATGTCTTGCTTGTTCTTGCAGTCATGTATCATTCCAGTGGCCATAGGATCAACCATGGCATGATCTAGACATCATGAGGTATTGTGTGAACCATGGATAAGGGCTACAAAGCCAGCCAAGATCCACACCATCCCCTAAATTTGAAACTACACATGCAGGAAAAGAAAGGGGACGAAGGGGGCTTGTCTTGTTTTGTTTTGAAAACCGATGAAGCCATGGACCAAACCTTGAAAGGCCGACTTGGTCACGTCTTAAACATACTAGGGAAGAGTTCTAATCATGGTTACAGGCCTTAGGCCAACCAAGATCCGAACCCTCGCCTTAGACAAGCAAGAATCAGAAATTGAGACTCATAAATTGCAACATGGGGTGTTGCTGTCAACAATGGTTTCGTTGGGGTGCATGGACCGCAACCAATGGACCAACAACTCTCTAAAAAATCCTAGTACAAGCCTAGATGCAGCCTTGAACGCCTAGAACTGAGCCACACCCTGAAATCATCAAAAACATACCAGCCGTGAAGTGCAAGGAAAGAGCCGAAATATCCTGTGCAGATTTTTGAAACTTTCTTGACATGATTTCGGTTTTATCATGGATCAAGCACATGTAATGGTTTAAAAATAGATATATAACTTGATTGAAGAGCAAATAAATAATATAGACATGCCTGAAATTTGTTTTGAAAAGAAAACAAATTAAACAACGACACGACGCGGCGGAGACGGAGTTCTCTTTTCTTACTAGTTTTCTCTCTTATTTTCTGGACGCTATCCCACGATTTATTTGCTGAATGATGCTCTGAAATTTTTGAGATTGAGGAGAGGGAAATGGCTAGGAGATGAATGGAAGTTTGCAAGATAAAAGGGAGAGAATAAGTCTTGCTAACTTTTTAGTTTGTGAGATAAAGAATGATATGACATATCAAAGGATTTGAGGGAGATTGAGGGGTGAGAGGGCTGATTATTTCTATCAAATAAGGGTAGAAATATTGCTTAATTGTTTACTTATTGGTGATTAAAAGGTGGGGGAATTATCCACCAAGTAAAGAATAAGGAAATGAATCCAAGGTGGTGAGTTGTCAAAACAAATTTTGAATTGTTTAAGGGGGCCGAAATCTTGCTTTCAAAAATGGGTAGGAAAATTACTTAATTAATAATTATTGGGATTAAAATGAGGGAATTAACTAGGCCATGAAAGGATAAAGAAAGATATCAAAAAATGGAGAGTTGCCAACTTAATTAAATCCTATAAGGGTAATTGATACGAATCTGACCGGGTGTTACGTGCTAATGGTTGAAAGGAGATTTAAGATGCGTTGTTGCCTCGGACTTTCAAGCTTGATTGTGATTAAAGATGATGAATCAAGCATATTCAAGCAAGTGGTGGAGTTCAACAAAGAATATAACGAAGGACCTATAACGAGGGGACTTATCAAGAAGTTTAAAGAAGCACTTCAAGGATTCATGGTGAGCTACCAAGGAAGTTCAACAAATGGTGTGTCTAAATTAGAGGAGCTTGGGGAACATGGACACAATAATGGAAGTGTTTGAAATGCCATTCAAGTGATAAAAGACCATGAGGACAGCAGCACGCGCGCACCCGCGCCAGAAACGGCGCAGCCGCGCGCGCAAGGCAGCTCTAGGCGCGCCACCGCGCCACGAATGGCGCAGCCGCGCGTGCCCATGCGCACGCCCCTGCGCGTAAACACGTGCTGCCGCACGCACAGGCAGAACTTCGCGCGCCCCTGCGCGTAAACACGCGCTACCGCGCACCTTGGCAGAACTTCGCGCGCCACAGCGCGAGATCATGCGCAGCCGCGCGTCCTTCCGTGTCAAAATTGTTATCTACTTTTATTAAGCCTTTTCACACAACTTTTCTTGTATTTTATTGTTTATATAATGCATTGTAAGGACCATGAACGAAATTATTGAATGATATAAGAAAAAACTTGAGGTTCTCTCAATTTTCAAAGCTTTTAGCTTTGTTCTTCACAAGAAGAAAACCAAATCAAACTTATCAAAGATTTTCATCTTTGTGGCGTTTGTCGATTGTTTTTCGCTCGGATTGTCAAAACAAGATCTTTGAAGGTTCGTTTGAAATTCAATTGTCTTATCGTTGATATTTGTTGCTAAGTTTTAATAACTTAGATGTGAATATCACAAACCGTTACTTGTTTCAAAAGATCGGGACAACAAATCGATCCTTGTTTGTTATTGAGTCGAGGGTGCGATTTCGATAATCGTGTTTGCTTCTCATTCATACGAGGTTTCGCATCAGTAATGGCCGAAAATTACAAGATAATGGAGAGAAAATATTGCTTAAATATTTTATTTTACATCTTTAGAGTTTTATCTACCCATTAATAATTTAGTGAATTAATAAATTAATCATTGAACCTAAAAGAACTTATTTACTACTTATTTCGAATAAATTAATAAATCCTTAAACCTTCTTTTTCCATTAAAATAAATTATTCTTTATCTTAAATAAATTATAGGAATGTTTTCTTAATATTAAATTTTATCTCAATACTCCAACTCCAGTCCGGCCTCACTTATTTAACTGAAAAGATAAAACTATACTCATGCGATTTAAAATAAATAATCAAGACTAAATAACTTTAAAATTCCCAAAAAAATAAAGAAATCATTTTAATTTAAATAATAGTAATTATGCATGGCCTATACGTAGTCTGGTTTAACGGGTTCTACAACTCTCCCCCCCTTAAAAGAAATTTCGTCCTCGAAATTAAAACTTACCGAATAACTCGGGATACTGACTCCTCATCTCTAGCTCAGACTCCCACGTAGCTTCCTCCTCTGAATGATTAAGCCATTTGACTTTCACTCGCCTAACCAGCTTGTTCCGAAGCTTCTTCTCCTGTCTGTCTAAGATTTTCTCTGGTCTCTCTTCATACGACAGGTTCGGAGTGAGCTGCAACGGTTGAAAATTCAGGACATGCGAAGGATTCGCCATATACTTCCTCAGCATAGAGACGTGGAACACATTGTGTACTCCGGCCAGATTCGGCGGAAGAGCAACACGATAAGCTAGCGTCCCAACCCTTTCGAGGATCTCAAAGGGTCCGATGAATCTCGGACTGAGCTTTCCTTTCTTCCCGAACCGCATGACACTTTTCATAGGTGCTACCTTCACAAAAACATGGTCGCCAACGGAAAACTCTAGATCTCTCCTCCTCTGATCCACATAACTCTTCTGTCGACTCTGAGCAATCCTCATCCTATCACGGATCTTGACTACTACATCGGCAGCCTGCTGAATGATCTCCGGACCCAATTCTTCTCTCTTCCCTACTTCATCCCAATGAACGGGCGATTTGCACTTACGACCATACAGTGCTTCATACGGAGCCATACCTATAGACAACTGAAAGCTGTTGTTATAGGTGAACTCTACCAATGGCAAGTTCGATTCCCAACTCCCTGAGAATTCCATGACACAAGCACGGAGAAGATCTTCCAAAATCTGGATAACTCTCTCTGACTGCCCATCTGTCTGAGGGTGGAAAGCTGTGCTAAACAACAACTTCGTACCCACTGCTGGATGCAGAATCTTCCAAAATGAGGAAGTGAATCTAAGATCTCGGTCAGACACGATAGAAACGGGAATACCATGAAGTCTTACTATCTCTCGGATATACAGCTTTGCATACTGAATCATGGTGAAAGTCGTCTTAATAGGCAAGAAGTGCGCTGATTTGGTAAGACGTTCAACAATCACCCAGATAGCATTTGATCCTCTGACTGACTTCGGCAAACCGGTCACGAAGTCCATGGTAATATTCTCCCACTTCCACTCGGGAATAGGAAGAGGATTGAGCAAGCCTGCTGGTCTCTGGTGCTCCGCTTTCACTAGCTGGCACGTCAGACACTCGGATACAAAACGTCGGATATCCTTCTTCATCCCTGGCCACAAATACAACAACTGCAGATATTTGTACATCTTCGTACTCCAAGGATGAATAGAGTACGGCAACATATGGGCCTCTGATAGAATATCTGCTCGAATAGAATCACTGCTAGGAACTCACATTCTGTCTCGGTATCTCACAATACCATCGCTAACTGTATACAAGAAACTGTCCTTGGCCTCATCTCTCTGCTTCCACTTTGCCAACTGCTCATCTGTTGACTCACCACTGCGAATACGGTCTAGAAGAGAAGACTGAATCGTCAAAGTAGATAGACGGGGAACTCTACCTCGAGGATAAGTCTCTAGATCGAACCTCTGTATCTCAGACTTAAGAGGCCTCGAAATTGCTAGATGAGCCATCACTGAAATTTTCCTGCTCAATGCATCCGCAACTACATTAGCTTTATCCGGGTGGTAGCTAATGTCACAGTCATAGTCCTTTACTAGCTCCAACCAACGCCTCTGACGCATATTCAGCTCTTTCTGCGTAAAGAAGTACTTGAGGCTCTTATGGTCGGTAAAGATCTGGCACTTCTCTCCGTACAAATAATGCCTCCAAATCTTCAAGGAAAAAACTATGCCGACCAACTCTAGATCGTGGGTAGGGTAGTTCTTCTCATGTATTTTCAACTGTCGAGAAGCATACGCTATCACCTTCCCATGCTGCATCAACACTGCGCCTAAACCGAGCTTCAAAGCATCGGTATACAAAACGAACTCGCCAGGCCCTGACGGCATGGCCAAAACTGGCGCTGAGATAAGAGCTTGCTTCAAAGTATCGAAGCACTTCTGACACTCATCGCTTCACACAAATTCAACATTCTTCTTTGTCAACAACGTGAGTGGAACTGCGATAGAGGAGAATCCCTGAATAAACTTCCGGTAATATCCTGCTAGCCCAAGGAAACTACGAATCTCTGATGCATTCTGCGGCACAACCCAACCTCTGACTGCTGCAACTTTCGCTGGGTCTACCTCAATACCGCTGCTAGAAATGATGTGGCCTAAGAACGCCACCTTCTCTAACCAAAATTCGCATTTACTGAACTTCGCGAATAACTTATGCTTCTGTAGGGTCTGCAAAACTGCGGTCAGATGTCTGCTGTGATCCTCTTGATTCTTTGAGTAGACGAGAATGTTGTCTATGAATACTATCAAAAACTGATCAAGATACGGACGAAATACGCGATTCATGAGATCCATGAAGATCGCTGGTGCATTCGTCAAACCGAACGGCATCACAAGAAACTCGAAGTGGCCATAACGAGTCCTAAAAGCGGTCTTGAGAACATCGGCGTCTTTCACCCTCAACTGGTGATAGCTAGAACGCAGATCGATCTTAGAGAATACTGAAGCTCCCTGTAACTGATCAAATAGATCTTCAATCCTCGGAAGTGGGTATTTGTTCTTCACTTTAACCTTGTTCAACTCCTGGTAATCAAGGCAAATCCTCATCGTACCATCCTTCTTCTTCACAAACAAGACTGGCGCGCCCCATGGTGAAAAACTCGGGCGAATGAATCCTTGTCAAGAAGTTCTTGAATCTGCTTCTTAAGTTCTGCCATCTCTGTCGGTGCTAATCGGTAAGGTGCTTTGGAGATCGGAGCCGTACCTGGCATAAGCTCAATAGAAAAATCCACCTCTCGCTCGGGTGGCATACCAGAGACGTCGTCAGGAAAAACGTCTAGAAAATCCCTAACAATTGGGACATCGGAGGCTGATTGACTGGGTGCCTCGGGAACGGATACAAAAGTCGCTAAGAACGTTCGACACCCTCTATGCATGAGCTTCCTAGCGTGGACACAAGATATAAAATGCGGTAAATGAAAGTACATGTCTGGTTCGAATAAGAACTGCTCCATCCCAGGCGGTCGGACTAGAATAGATCTCCGCTGAAAGTCGATCAAAACCCTGTTCCTTAGTAGCCAGTCCATACCCAGAATGATATCAAACTCTGGCATCGGCAAAACGATAAGATCCGCATAAAAAAGGTTGCCATGAAGCTCGAGGTCTATGTCTCGGATCACATTAGTAGCTGCCAGCTTCTCTTCAGAAGGCAGTACTACCGAATAGGCTACATCTAGCCCGATGGTCTTGACCTTGAGAAAATCAGCAAAGGTCTCCGAAATGAACGAATGAGTAGCCCCTCAATCTATCAAGGCTTTCGTAGGTGAACCAGCTATGAAAATTCTCCCTGAAAGATGGGAACACTAAGCTGAACCCAATAGTTACAAGAACTAAACTTATAGACATGCGAAGGCCAAATTTCTTCTAAACTAAATTCCCGAAGATAACACTGATTAGAGCATGCAATCCTATCACAATTTATAAGTTTAAAATATCAACCCCAAAACATAAATTCCCAAATACAAACTTAAAGCTTAAAGGTACCTATCATGAGCATGGTCTCCGGGTTCGTCTCCGTTGCATGGAGAGCAAAGACTCTGTCTTGGGTAGGCAGATTCCCCTGCGGGCATTGCTGCAGCAAGTGGTCTGGACTACCACACTTGTACCATGTAGCACCCGTAAATCAGTAGACGTTTAAGCCATGCATAATTCTAGATTTTTAAATTTAATTGACTTCATTGCATGATTATTTTAAATCCATTTATTTGAAGTTAATTATTCATTATTTCAGTTCAGTAGTTTGATTTTTAGCATTTCAGTTATTTCAGTGAGGCCGGACCGGAGTCGGAGTTTTGAGGTAGAATTTAAGATTCGAGAAATAAATTCCAGAAGTTAATTTAGCTAGCAAGTAAGTTCATTAAAGCTAGTAAGGGAGGTTTGAGGATTTAATTTAATTATTTGAGGTGATTAAGAAATGAGCTCATTTAAGTTATTTAATTAAGGGGTTAGCTCACTAAATTATTTAAAGGATTAGTAAGGCTTTCAAGGATTATTAGTTGACTAGATAACCATCACTTCCCACTCATTTTATTAGCATAATTTCGGCCCCTTAGTTGCTAGGCAACTCAATTGCCAACTCATCAACCTTTTGACCATTTCTTTGCATGTAAGTTGAAGGATAATTCTAGGATTTTTGGGAGCACAATTTAATTAATTAATGGACATATCCTAGTCTAGAATCAAGAGAGAATTCGGCCACTACCTCCTAGAAGCATCCACCAACTCATTTGATATCAAACCATAATTCAAAATTCAAATTTGGGAAGACTTGGTCTTGATTCTTTCCTTATATCTTGCACCCACTTTCCTCACCCTCCTAACCATTTTTTCCCCCCTCTCCTTTTCGAAAATTCAGAGTGAAATCAGACCCCTTTTCAGTAGAAAAAACGTGAATAATAGCTAGGGAGAAAGGGAGAAAAATCGAGAGCAAGAAAGGTAGACAAGAAGCGCTCAATCTCCTCCGTGCCGCGTCGTTGTCGTTTCGTTCGTTTTCTTTCGAAACGAAACCAGGCATGTCTAGATTTCTTTCAAACCTCAATCAAGTCATATTATCATTTATTTTTCAGTACATGATCATGTTTATTCAAGTAAAAATCGAGATCCAAGTCAAAACATTTTGAAACCACACATGCAGAATTTTCGATTTCCTTGGCAAGCTTCACGATTTCTTTTGGTTTGTGAGTTTCAGGTATTGGATCGACTCCAGGCTCCCAAGGCGGCTTGTATACATGTAGTAGGATGCATTAGGACCATGTTGGTCCATTCAAACCAGCCCCATGCTTGCTGGAAATTCAGAATGACAGCAACCTCCCCATAGGTGCAGAAATGTTGTTCGAAAAATTCAGTTTGTTGTCATGGAGGAAGGATCTGATCTTGGCTGCCCCAAGGGCCTATAGCCATGGTTGGATCACTTCCCTAGCATGTCTAAGACGTGACTAAGTTGCCCTTTTGGTGGCTTGGTCCATGGTTCATCGGTTTTTAATCAAAACGTCACAACAGCCCCTATACCCCTTCGGCTTCTTCATTTGTTCAGCTTTTGGTTCGTTCTTTTGTTGCTTGGTATGGATCTTGGTTGGCCTATGGCTCTTAGCCACGGTTCATATCATGCTCCTAGATGTCTAGATCATGCCATGGTCAATCAAATGGCCACTGGAACGACGCAAGACATCGATCATAGCATAAACACTACACACGCATGCAGGTTGCTCTCGGTTGGACCCTTCGGTTAAGATTTGGTGTGATGCGGATTGTGGCTGGCCTATGGCCCTTAGCCATGGTTCAAATCATTCCTTGGGATGTTGGTAAGAGTCTCTGGTCGGTGGTTCACTTCCCTAATGGCCGATAGCCTCGAAACCAACGCAAGTCTTGTAGTTGCGCAGCTGCTGGAAATTACAGCAAGTTGCTGTGTCGGTTCAGAGGCTCGTTCGAGTTCTTGGTTGGCTTTTAGCCCATGGCCTTGGACTGGACAGTGCCTCATTGAGTTAGGAAGGTCATGTTTTTGACCGTTTGTCATTTGGATCATTTTTGAGGTCGTACGAGAATTTACGGTGCAATGTGCCAAATTGACTCTCGAAAGAGCGTTTCGTGTTTTGGCCTCCATTCCACCTAGATTTCGACCCTATCATTTTAGGAACATTATTTTATGATTTTTCAGCATATTTTAATCATGACTATACGTCGGTTCAGGTTGGCTCGGAGTCATGATTAAATGCGAAGTCATTAGGCGTCATAGTCGCATCTTTTGAACGTAAATTGCATAGTTGGTCATGTTTAAGCTATTGCATACTTTTCATGGCACAGTTAGGTTGCAGCGAGCCTGGGGACGATCCAATCCAATCCAGTTGGTAAAATTACAGGAATTTTCATTACGCCAGTTAATTATTTTACGTGCATTAAATAGAAAATGATTATTTTTGAGATTTATGCGATATGGCTTGTGGTTCATTCATTATGTGGGAGTGTTATTTTATACGGTCGCCAGTGACCGATCAGTTCAGTATGGTACCACCCGGTCGCCAGTGACCGGCCAGCCCAGTTCAGTTTCAGCCTCCCCGGTAGCCAGTTACCGATCAGTTCAGCTTAGTGCAGTGGCCACAGGCGTAAAACATAATCTCAACAGAAAATTTTACCAGTTATTTCAGTACAGGCTCCCAGGAGCAAATATTTTTACTGTGATTATCAGTTCAGTTATGCACGTATTATAATTGCTCAGTACAGATTATTTTCAGTATGCCTCAGGACATGATATTTTACCCCATGCATATTTTAAATTTAGATTTTTACTCGTTAGATGCGATTTATGCATGCTGAGTCTTTAGGCTCACTAGACTTGATTGTTGTAGGTACTGATGAGGCCAGGGCCGAGGGCGGGGACCAGTGAGCCAGCTTGGGTCTGCAGTAGTGGCACCCGAGGACCTCAGTGCAGCAGTTGTTATTTTATTCCGCAAACAATTTTTATCAGTCGTTGGAAAATTTTTAAATTGTTGTTGTTGGCAAAACTTTATTTTCTTCCACTGCTATTATTTTAAACATTGAACTTGATTCCCCAGTGATTTTATGAATGAGGCCATTTAAGTTCTTTCAAAAAGAAAATTTTTAATTTTCCGCAAATTTAAAGAAAGGAGTTTTAGGCCCTTTACAGTTGGTATCAGAGCGGAGGTTCTGTATAGGGTTTCACTACTACTGACCGCGAGAAGCTCACGAAGCCACGTCTTCGGTCTGTAAGTTTTTCAGTTCAGCATTTTGTTCAGCATTTCAGTTAAAGCATGAATTATTTTGTCAGCATGCTTCCAGATTTTCAGTACTTCAGTGTTCATTTAAAATAAATTATGGAATTATGCATGTTAGTTACGTATGGGTTATGTTGGAACAGTATGCCCCCTAGACGCATTTTAGAGCGCAACAGAGAGGAGGAGCATCGCCGAGAGGACAGGGAGGAACGTAGACCGGGGGGAGTCCTACCACCTCCTCCACCGCCACCACCGGACATGAGTGCCCAGATGTTAGCTGGGATGGCACAGTTCTTCGCACAGTTTGCGGGGGGCAATGCCGCAGCCGTAGCCGCAGCCGCAGCCAGGCCGACAGGGCCCGAGGCTGTTTATGAGCGATTCATGAAGATGCGCCCGAAGGAATTCTCTGGGACATCTGACCCCATGGTTGCCGAGGGATGGATCAAATCCCTCGAGGTCATCTTTGAGTTTATGGAGCTGGGGGACGCAGACCGAGTCCGATGTGCCACCTACCTGTTCACTGGAGACGCCCGCTTATGGTGGGAAGGAGCTTCGGTAGCCCTGACCTTGGCTACACTTTCTTGGACCCGTTTTACGGAGGTTTTCTACTCCAAGTATTTTGCTGAGGAGGTTCGCACCAGGCTGACCACCGAGTTCATGAGCCTGAGACAGGGGGATATGACGGTTACGGAGTTTATCCGTAAGTTCGAGAGGGGCTGTCACTTTGTGCCCCTGATCGCGAATGATGCCAGAGCCAAGCTGATGCACTTCCTGGTGGGTTTACGGCCGATCTTGCGGCGGGATGTTAGGGTATCTGACCCTGCTAATTATGAGATTGCCGTCTCCAAGGCCTTAGCCGCAGAGCAGGATCTGCGGGATATCGAGAGGGATCGCCAGGGCAAGCGCCCAGTCCAGGCACCGCACCGCCCTCCTCCTCATCAGCATCAGCAGCAGAATAAGAGGCCTTTTCATGGACCGCCCAGGAACCGAGGCCAGCAGCAGCAGCAGCAGCAGCGGGGACGCCCAGCCCCGAGGACTCAGGAGCACCCAGTTTGTCCCAGGTGCTCACGTCGCCATCCTGGAGCATGTATGGCTGGCTCAGGAAAGTGTTTTAAGTGTGGCAGTCCAGACCACATGTTGCTGCAGTGCCCTCAGAGGAATCTGCCTACCCAAGGCAGAGTTTTTGCTCTCCATGCCGCGAAAACCAACCCGGAGACTATGTTGTTGACAGGTACCTTTAAACTTTAAGTTATTCTTCGAATTTCAGCATTTTGGGAATCGGGATTTAGATTTTTGAACTTAGAACTGTTATAGGATTGCATGCTCTACTCAGATTTATTTCAGAGTAATTAAGCTAGAGGAACCTTGACCTTTGCATGTCTATAAGTTTAGATCTTGTAGTGGGATTCAACTTAGAGCTCCGCTCTTTCAGGGAGAATTTTTATATCTGGTTCCGCTACCAAGGCCTTGATAGATTCAGGGGCCACTCACTCGTTTATTTCGGAGGTCTTTGCAAACTTTCTCAAGATCCAGACCATTGGGCTGGATACAGCCTTTTCAGTAGTGTTGCCGTCAGGCGAGGAGATGGCAGCCACCAATGTTATCCGAGATATAGACCTTGAGCTGCACGGTAATCTTGTTTATGCGGATCTGATCGTGTTACCGATGCCGGAATTTGACATCATCCTAGGGATGGACTGGCTATTGAGGAACAGAGTGTTGATAGACTTCCAGCGGAGATCCGTTCTTGTCCGACCGCCTGGAATGGAGCAGTTCTTATTTGAGCCGGACAGGTACTTTTCTTTACCGCGCATTATTCCATATGTTCAGGCTAGGAAACTCATGCATAGAGGGTGTCGGGCATTTCTAGCGACCTTTTTATCTGTCCCCGAGGAACCCAGCCAGTCAGCCTCAGATGTTCCGATTGTCAGAGATTTCTTAGACGTTTTTCCCGAAGACGTCTCTGGTATGCCACCCGAGAGAGAGGTGGAGTTTTCCATTGAGCTTATGCCAGGTATGGCTCCGATATCCAAAGCGCCGTACCGACTAGCACCGACAGAGATGGCAGAGCTTAAGAAGCAGATTCAGGAACTTCTCGACAAGGAGTTCATTCGCCCGAGCTTTTCTCCATGGGGCGCGCCGGTCTTATTTGTGAAAAAGAAGGATGGCTCGATGAGGCTTTGCATTGACTACAGGGAGTTGAACAGGGTTACAGTGAAGAATAAATACCCACTGCCGAGGATTGAGGATCTGTTTGACCAGTTGCAGGGAGCTTCGATTTTCTCCAAGATAGATCTGCGTTCCGGTTATCACCAGTTGAGGGTGAGAGATGCTGATGTCTCGAAGACAGCTTTCAGGACTCGTTATGGCCACTACGAGTTCCTAGTGATGCCGTTCGGTCTGACGAATGCGCCAGCGATCTTCATGGATCTGATGAATCGCGTATTTCAGCCGTACCTCGACCAGTTTGTGATAGTGTTCATAGATGACATTCTCGTCTACTCCAAGAGTCGGGAGGAGCACAGCAGGCATCTGACCACAGTGTTGCAGACATTGCAGAAACACAAACTATTCGCAAAGTTCAGTAAGTGCGAATTCTGGTTAGAGAAGGTGGCGTTCTTGGGCCACATTGTTTCTAGCAGTGGCATTGAGGTAGACCCGGCGAAAGTTGCAGCAGTCAGAGATTGGGTTGTGCCTCAGAATGCATCATAGATCCGCAGTTTTCTTGGGCTAGCAGGATATTACAGGAAGTTCATTCAGGGATTCTCATCCATTGCCGTTCCACTCACAGCACTGACCAAGAAAAATGTAAAGTTTGTGTGGAGCGAGGAGTGTCAGAAGAGCTTCGATACTTTGAAGCAAGCTCTTATCTCAGCACCCGTTTTGGCTGTACCGTCAGGATTCGGCGAGTTTGTCCTTTATACCGATGCTTCGAAGCTTGGTTTAGGTGCAGTTTTGATGCAGCATGCGAGAGTGATAGCGTATGCTTCTCGACAGCTGAAAATCCACGAGAAGAATTACCCTACCCATGATCTGGAGTTAGCGGCCGTAGTTTTTGCTTTGAAGATTTGGAGGCACTATCTGTATAGAGAGAAGTGTCAGATCTTTACCGACCACAAAAGCCTCAAGTATTTCTTTACGCAGAAGGAGCTGAACATGCGTCAGAGGCGTTGGTTGGAGCTTGTGAAAGACTACGATTGTGACATTAGCTACCACCCGGGCAAAGCTAATGTAGTTGCGGATGCTTTGAGCAGGAAAGTCGTAGTGATGGCTCATTTGACGATTCAGAAACCTCTTCAGATCGAGATGCAGAGGTTTGATCTTGAGACTTACCCTCGAGGTAGAGTTCCTCGTCTATCTACCTTGACCATTCAGTCTTCCCTTTTGGACCGTATTCGCAGTGGTCAGACCGCAGATGAGCAGTTGGCACAGTGGAAGAAGAGAGATGAAGCCAAGGGCAGTGTTTTGTATTCAGTCAGCGACGGTATTGTGAGATACCGAGAGAGGATATGGGTTCCTAGCAGTGATTCTATCTGAGCAGACATCTTATCAGAGACCCATACGTCCCCGTACTCCATTCACCCTGGGAGTACGAAGATGTACAAAGATCTGCAGCTTTTGTATTGGTGGCCAGGGATGAAGAAGGACATCAGGCATTTTGTATCCGAGTGCCTGACTTGCCAGTTAGTGAAGGCCGAGCATCAGAGACCAGCAGGTTTGCTCAAGCCTCTTCCTATTCCCGAGTGGAAGTGGGAGAACATTACCATGGACTTTGTGACCGGATTGCCGAGGTCAGCCAGAGGATCGAATGCTATCTGGGTGATTGTAGATCGTCTTACCAAATCAGCGCACTTCTTGCCTATTAAGACGACTTTCACCATGGTTCAGTATGCAGAGCTGTATATCCGAGAGATAGTCCGACTCCATGGTATTCCAGTTTCTATCGTATCCGACAGAGATCCCAGATTCACTTCCTCGTTTTGGAAGAGTTTGCATTCGACTATGGGTACGAAGTTGCTGTTTAGCACAGCTTTCCATCCGCAGACAGATGGACAGTCGGAGCGAGTTATTCAGATCTTAGAGGATCTTCTCCGTGCTTGCGTCATTGATTTCTCTGGGAGTTGGGAGTCGAACTTACCATTGGTAGAGTTCACCTATAACAACAGTTTCCAGTCGTCTATAGGTATGGCTCCGTATGAGGCGCTGTATGGCCGCAAGTGTAGATCTCCTGTTCATTGGGATGAAGTAGGAGAGAGAGCAGAGTTGGGTCCAGAGATTGTTCAGCAGGCAGCAGATGTAGTAGTCAAGATCCGTGATAGAATGAGGACTGCTCAGAGTCGACAGAAGAGTTATGCCGATCAGCGGAGGAGAGAGTTAGAGTTTGCAGTGGGCGATCATGTCTTCGTGAAAGTGACACCTATGAAGGGTGTCATGAGATTTGGCAAGAAAGGGAAGCTCAGTCCGAGATACATTGGACCGTTTGAGATCCTTGACAGAGTTGGGACGCTAGCGTATCGTGTGGCTCTTCCGCCGAATCTGGCCGGAGTACACAATGTCTTTCACGTCTCCATGCTGAGGAAGTATATGGAAAATCCTTCGCATGTGCTGAATTTCGAGCCGTTGCAGCTTACTCCGAACTTATCTTATGAGGAGAGACCCGTGCAGATCCTAGACAGACAGGAGAAGAAACTTCGGAACAAGCTCGTTAAGCGAGTCAAAGTCAAATGGCTCAACCATTCAGAGGAGGAAGCTACGTTCCGTCTGAGCCGGAGATGAGAAGTCGATACCCCGAGTTATTCGGTGAGTTCTAATTTCGAGGACGAAATTTCTTTTAAGGGGGGGAGGATTGTAGCACCCGTAAATCAGTAGACGTTTAAGCCATGCATAATTCTAGATTTTTAAATTTAATTGACTTCATTGCATGATTATTTTAAATCCATTTATTTGAAGTTAATTATTCATTATTTCAGTTCAGTAGTTTGATTTTTAGCATTTTAGTTATTTCAGTGAGGCCGGACCGGAGTCGGAGTATTGAGGTAGAATTTAAGATTCGAGAAATAAATTCCAGAAGTTAATTTAGCTAGCAAGTAAGTTCATTTAAGCTAGTAAAGGAGGTTTGAGGATTTAATTTAATTATTTGAGGTGATTAAGAAATGAGCTCATTTAAGTTATTTAATTAAGGGGTTAGCTCACTAAATTATTTAAAGGATTAGTAAGGCTTTCAAGGATTATTAGTTGACTAGATAACCATCACTTCCCACTCATTTTATTAGCATAATTTCGGCCCCTTAGTTGCTAGGCAACTCAATTGCCAACTCATCAACCTTTTGACCATTTCTTTGCATGTAAGTTGAAGGATAATTCTAGGATTTTTGGGAGCACAATTTAATTAATTAATGGACATATCCTAGTCTAGAATCAAGAGAGAATTCGGCCACTACCTCCTAGAAGCATCCACCAACTCATTTGATATCAAACCATAATTCAAAATTCAAATTTGGGAAGACTTGGTCTTGATTCTTTCCTTATATCTTGCACCCACTTTCCTCACCCTCCTAACCATTTTTTCCCCCCTCTCCTTTTCAAAAATTCAGAGTGAAATCAGACCCCTTTTCAGTAGAAAAAACGTGAATAATAAAATAATTAACTTCAAATAAATGCATCGTGCAATGAAGTCAATTAAATTTAAGAAAACCTAGAATTATGCATGGCTTATACGTCTACTGATTTACGGGTTCTACACCAGGCATGTATAGATTTCTTTCAAACCTCAATCAAGTCATATTATCATTTATTTTTCAGTACATGATCATGTTTATTCAAGTAAAAATCGAGATCCAAGTCAAAACATTTTGAAACCACACATGCAGAATTTTCGATTTCCTTGGCAAGCTTCACGATTTCTTTTGGTTTGTGAGTTTCAGGTATTGGATCGACTCCAGGCTCCCAAGGCGGCTTGTATACATGTAGTAGGATGCATTAGGACCATGTTGGTCCATTCAAACCAGCCCCATTCTTGCTGGAAATTCAGAATGACAGAAACCTCACCATAGGTGCAGAAATGTTGTTCGAAAAATTCAGTTTGTTGTCATGGAGGAAGGATCTGATCTTGGCTGCCCCAAGGGCCTATAGCCATGGTTGGATCACTTCCCTAGCATGTCTAAGACGTGACTAAGTTGCCCTTTTGGTGGCTTGGTCCATGGTTCATCGGTTTTTAATCAAAACGTCACAACAGCCCCTATACCCCTTCGGCTTCTTCATTTGTTCAGCTTTTGGTTCGTTCTTTTGTTGCTTGGTATGGATCTTGGTTGGCCTATGGCCCTTAGCCACGGTTCATATCATGCTACTAGATGTCTAGATCGTGCCATGGTCAATCAAATGGCCACTGGAACGACGCAAGATATCGATCATAGCATAAACACTACACACGCATGCAGGTTGCTCTCGGTTGGACCCTTCGGTTAAGATTTGGTGTGATGCGGATTGTGGCTGGCCTATGGCCCTTAGCCATGATTCAAATCATTCATTGGGATGTTGGTAAGAGTCTCTGGTCAGTGGTTCACTTCCCTAATGGCCGATAGCCTCGAAACCAACGCAAGTCTTGTAGTTGCGCAGCTGCTGGAAATTACAGCAAGTTGCTGTGTCGGTTCAGAGGCTCGTTCGAGTTCTTGTTTGGCTTTTAGCCCATGGCCTTGGACTGAACAGTGCCACATTGAGTTAGGAAGGTCATGTTTTTGACCGTTCGTCATTTGGATCATTTTTGAGGTCGTACGAGAATTTACGGTGCAATGTGCCAAATTGACTCTCGAAAGAGCGTTTCGTGTTTTGGCCTCCATTCCACCTAGATTTCGACCCTATCATTTTAGGAACATTATTTTATGATTTTTTAGCGTATTTTAATCATGAATATACGTCGGTTCAGGTTGGCTCGGAGTCATGATTAAATGCGAAGTCATTAGGCGTCATAGTCGCATCTTTTGAACGTAAATTGCATAGTTGGTCATGTTTAAGCTATTGCATACTTTTCATGGCACAGTTAGGTTGCAGCGAGCCTGGGGACGATCCAATCCAATCCAGTTGGTAAAATTACAGGAATTTTCATTACGCCAGTTAATTATTTTACGTGCATTAAATAGAAAATGATTATTTTTGAGATTTATGCGATATGGCTTGTGGTTCATTCACTATGTGGGAGTGTTATTTTATACGGTCGCCAGTGACCGATCAGTTCAGTATGGTACCACCCGGTCGCCAGTGACCGGCCAGCTCAGTTCAGTTTCAGCCTCCCCGGTAGCCAGTTACCGATCAGTTCAGCTTAGTGCAGTGGCCACAGGCGTAAAACATAATCTCAACAGAAAATTTTACCAGTTATTTCAGTACAGGCTCCCAGGAGCAAATATTTTTACTGTGATTATCAGTTCAGTTATGCACGTATTATAATTGCTCAGTACAGATTATTTTCAGTATGCCTCAGGACATGATATTTTACCCCATGCATATTTTAAATTTAGATTTTTACTCGTTAGATGCGATTTATGCATGCTGAGTCTTTAGGCTCACTAGACTTGATTGTTGTAGGTACTGATGAGGCCAGGGCCGAGGGCGGGGACCAGTGAGCCAGCTTGGGTCGGCAGTAGTGGCACCCGAGGACCTCAGTGCAGCAGTTGTTATTTTATTCCGCAAACAATTTTTATCAGTCGTTGGAAAATTTTTAAATTGTTGTTGTTGGCAAAACTTTATTTTCTTCCGCTGCTATTATTTTAAACATTGAACTTGATTCCCCAGTGATTTTATGAATGAGGCCATTTAAGTTCTTTTAAAAAGAAAATTTTTAATTTTCCGCAAATTTCAAGAAAGGAGTTTTAGGCCCTTTACATACCACTTCCCTGAACCATACATACACGCTCCAGCATGGCGGCGTGTGCACCTAGGGCAGACTGGGTGCTCAAAAGTCCTCGGGACTGCGCGTCCCTGCTGCTGCTACTGTCCTCTGTTTCTGGGTGGGTCGTGGAAATGCCTCTTACTCTGGGGCTGCTGTTGATGAGGAGGGCGGTGTGGCACTTGGACTGGTCGCTTGCCCTGGCGGTCTCTCTAAACGTCAATCAGATCCTGCTCTGTAACTAGAGCTCTGGAGACAGCGACGTCATAGGTAGTAGCGCCAGCCACCCTAACATCACGGCGCAAGATCGGCCGTAGACCATCCAAAACTGTCTCAGTTTGGCTCCCGCATCATTGGCAATTAGGGGCACAAAATGGCAACCCCTCTCAAACTTACGGATGAACTCCGTAATAGTCATATCTCCCTGCCTCAGGGTCATGAACTCCCTGGTCAACCTGGAACGCACCTCGTTAGTAAAATATTTATAGTAAAATACCTTTGTAAAGCGCGTCCAGCTCAGAGTAGCCACATTCAAGGCTACAGATGCTCCTTCCCACCATAAGCGGGCGTCTCCTCCAAACAGATAGGTCGCACAACGGACTCTGTCCTCATCTCCAAGCCCCATGAACTCGAAGATAACCTCGAGGGACTTAATCCAGCCCTCAGCAATCATGGGATCTGTTGTCCCTGAGAACTCCTTCGGTCTCATCTTCATGAACCGCTCATAGGTAGCTTCAGGCCACGTCGGCCTGGCAACCCCAGCATTGTTCCCCGCAAACTGTGCGAAGAACTGCGTCATACCGGCTAGCATCTGGGCGTTCATGTCTGGTGGAAGGGGCGGTGGTAAATCTCTCTCCTGCCTCTGATTCTCACCTTCCTCCTGGCGAGGCTCATCATCTCTCGTGCGCTCAAGAATGCGTCTAGGAAGCATAATATTCCATACATACAACCCATACGTAACCAACATGCATAATTCCATTATTTCTTTAAATTTAAATAAATACTGCATACTCATAATCTTGACATAAAATATTTCATGAAAACATGCTGTTAAAATATTTCATGCTTTAAAAGAAATGCGTAAACGTAAAACTTATAGGACCGAAGACGTGACATCGTGAGCTTCTCGAGGTTAGTAGTAGTACAACCCTTTACAAGAACATAGGCTCTGATACCAACTGTAGAGGCCCGTATTTCGTATTTAATAATTTGCGGAATTATTTAAAATTTTTCTCTTTAAATAAATAAAATGCCTCATTTATAAAATAAATTGATAAAAAGATTTAATATTTAAGGTAGCAGTGAAAGTAAATAATGTATTTAAAACAACAACTTAAAATAATTCAACAAAATAAAAACTGAGTTTGGAATAAAAATAGTAAGTGCTGAAAATGAGGTCCTCGGGTTCCTACTACTGCCGACCCAAGCTAGCTCACTGGTCCCCGCCCTCGGCCTCGACTTCATCAGTACCTACAACAATCAAGTCTAGTGAGTCTAAAGACTCAGCATGCATATATCATGAATAACAAGTAAAAATATCTTAAGTCTGGCGTAACGTAAAAATATCGTGTCGTGAATAATTATAAATACGTGCATAACTGAATAATCGTACGTAAAATGTTTGCTCGATAGAGCCCTGTCATAAAATAGCATATCATAATTTTCTGTTGAGATAATGTCCTACGCAAGTGGCCCATAATATGAACTGAATCGTCCGATCAGACTAAACCACAATATACTGGGCGGTAGAGATCATCACAGCCCTTGGACTGGATATCAGTACCCATACATGAACATGAACCGGTCATTATTCACCGGGTGAAGGAATAATCCCATAAGCTGCAATCCCATGAGCGTGAGGTGGCCACAAGACATATCACATATATCTCAAAAATAAATTTTTATATTTTATGCACTTAATATAATTATTATCCTGTTTTATTTTACCAATTGAGTTGGATCGTTCCCAGGCTCGCTGCATCCTAATCCTAACATGAGAACATGCAAATGACTTAACTTGACCAAAACTTCGTAATTGAACCCAAAAACGGGGCCAACTAGACCAACAACTTAATTTCTAACCATGACTCCGTACCAACAAGATCCAACATCGAACCATCATTTAGTCATGATTAACATAAACCTAAAATGATAGAAAATAAATACCAAGGGCTGTAATACACGAAAATTGTGCATGGAGGCCAAAATCATGAAACGCTCTTTCGAGAGTCACTTTAGCACATTGCACCGTAAATTCTTGTACGACCTCTAAACTTAACCAAATCACGAACAGCCAAAAACATGACCTTTCTAACTCAATGAGGTACTGTCCAGTCCAAGGCCATAGGCTAAAAGCCAACAAAGAACTCAAAACAAGCCTCTGAACCGAAGACAAAGTTGCTGTCAAAATACAGCAGCAACTGTTGTGCTTTCTTGCTTCGTTTACGAGGCTATTGGCCATTGGGGCTTGAACCACCAACCAGAGCCTCTACCCAGCATACTGAGGTATGGTTTGAACCATGGCTAAGGGCTCTAGGACAACCACAATCCAAGCCAACACCTACGCCAAACCCAAGCTCCACCCGAGGACACGCATTGCACGCGTGGGATGTCTTGCTTGTTCTTGCCATCATGTATATGGGCAACCTGAGTTGGTATGGACCATATCAGTGGTTCTTTTAGGATCTAAGGTCATGGTCTAAGGCTTGGTTAAAGGCTGTTTTGAGCCGTGATATGTTTGGAGACGTATAGAACCCTAATATGTCAAAAAGGGCCGAAAAGAGCTAGAGTTGCTTGTCTTGTTTCAAGATGATTTGAGGTTGTTCTGGAGGTGATTCTAACGCTATGGACATTGTGTTAGGTTGCTGATCAAGGTAGATTTGAGTCCCCAGTCGTGGGGGTAAGTCTGTTAGGATCGAGAAAGAGTTTAGATGTGGGTAAATAAACTCTTTGAAAATATTTGCTTTTGAAATTTGTTTTCAACCGTTTTTAGGCGGTTGAAAGTTTTTCTGAAATAGTTAGAAATATGAATCACTTGAAAAGTGTAGAAAAAGGTTCAATATTTCAATGATAGTTTCAACCGGTTGGCAGTTTAATCAACAAGATATGTTTTGAAATGTAAAAGCTTGCGAAAAGTAAAGACACATGATTTTTATTGATGTTTGGATATAAGTGAAACACCCACTACTCGTTTCTTAAAAAGTACTAGAATTTTTTATTAAAAAAACTTCTCACAATTTCGGCCTGATTACATATAAATATTTATAAAATATTTTGTACCATTTTTAAAATAAAACAGCCAACTAAAATTTAAAAATCCAAAGGAGATATTTTGAATCATAAAATCGTCAATCATTTTCAATTCCTAAAATAGCAAAATTTCTAAAATTAACAACATCTCAAAACCACTCATACTCGTAATAAAAGTCGTAAAAATATCTTTATCATCAACTTAAAATCATAAATTATAACTAGTACGAAAAACTAGCGCTGATCCTTGGGTTATGTGCACTTTCAGTCTAGCAAAGTCAACTATCAAAACCTCCATTATCATTATTTTCCTAATTACTTGCATCAATCACACCTATTGAATCTAAAAACTCAACACACCATAATCTTGATAACAAGTAATACATTTACGGAACACATGCAACAGTTAAATTACTTGTACGTAAAATAACATTTTCATAATGATGCATAAACTTTAGACGTAAACATTTTCATATCATCATAAACATATTCATATTCGTATTCATATTAAACATGTTAATATTTATTTTCGTTGAATTCAGATCATTAATTGTGACTTCGTATTTGTATTGGGCGATGTATCCATCTACATGTAAACACAATACTGGGGGACATCAGCGACACTCTCACCCGTGAACTGAGCCTTGACCTATGTATTAACATATCATCGTATCACGTATTCGTATTAGTCACAATTACTTCACTTCGTTCAACATTTCATATTTTCATCACTTATGAAAATTAAACATGCATATAACGTTTTTCTTTTATACCAAGCATGCAACATGTCTTTTAATATTATCGTTCATCATAAAATTCCAAAAACATGTATCATAATCATATTAACATAAAAAACAACATTCGTGACAGTGCCATGATATTTACTAATTTTCGGGTGTAAAATTACCGTTTTACCACTAGACGTAAAATTTCACATTTTTTACATTTTTTTAATTCCGTTAACTCTAGACCTTACATTAATTTTCTCATATTTTTATTTAGCTTAAATCGATGGATTTTAATTTATTCTTTAATTATAACATATGAATGCATTTTAATCCCAAATTAAATCAAACATTATTATAAAATTTCCAAATTTAAAACTTAGACTTTTTATATTTATTTAACCCTTGTGAATCATGACTCGATCCCCGTGAGCCATGTTTCGAATTTTAGTTCATAAAACCCATGTTCGAACCTAAGCACTAAACCCTCGAGCCATCATACTTTTTCCCCGAGCCACACTTGAACCACCTTGAGCCAACTTCAAACCAGACCCTTATGGACCCCACTGGACACTTAGAACACTTAGGACTTGATCCCAATCTCAAAACAGAAGCCATGCATCAGAACATGCCATGGCCGAGAACCTACATGCACTAGGACTCTTCGATATGCGTCTAGGACTCTAGCCACTTGACCAGCCCCTAAACCGGACCCTTGGGCACCCTCTAAGGACCCTAAGGACCTGACCTTGCCCAGACCAAAGCCCCATGGCCTATCCCTTAAACCCTGCGCGCTGCTGCAACGAGCGCAGTCCATCTCGAAGGATCTCGGGTGGAGTCCTAGATTGCTAGGACTCCTCCCCAGCCATGACCTTCGAGTCCTAGCATGGCTAGGACCTCTTCCTTGACTCAAGAACAACCCTAGCCAGCCCTGGTCCCAGCCGTGCCGGGCCATGCAACAAGAAACTTGAACTCGAGCCCTTAGATTACCAAAGCATGAAGATGGTTCCAGCTTGTTTGTGTGAGTGTGCAGCTTGTTTGTGTGTTTTCTAGGACTCCTTAAACTTGTGTAGAATGACCCTTGATCATACCCTAATCATGGCAGCCCCTTAAGAACATATTAAACATGTTTTTGGATCAAATACTTTCTTTAAAAATCAACATATGATGCATAAACAAAAATATTTGAAAACATCCCTTGTTTTTCATGCAAAACATATTTAAACAAATAATATGGTGTGATGGATGAGTAGAAAGAAGAATATGGCATGTCTTTGCATAATTAACGCACTAATAAACGTTGACGAATCGAAAGAACGACGACACGAAGCCTTGGGAGAAATTCCTTGAAAAAAATCGAAGCTTTTCCTTTGATGTGTTGGTGTGTGCCGTGAGTTTGATTGAGGGAAAAGAGTCCTTGTGTGTGATGGTACGGTGGAGGCATGTGATTTTAAGCTTGGGGGAGGGTTTTCTAGCTTATTTATTTGCTTGGTTATCAAGTAAACAAGCCTAGGCCAATTAACAAGACATAATAGGCCCAATAAACCCAATTGTGAATGTTTAATATATTTCATGTAGGGAAGTTTGTGAAACTATTAGCCGAGTTGTCAAAACGTTCGTATTTTTTTTTGAAAATCCAAAAACGATAAAAATTACGTTCCGGCGTATAAAATCACCTTAAAATTCCTTATTTCTTCCAAAAATAATAAAAAACATCAATCCTTATTTTAAATAATTAAAAACAATTATTTAATAAAATTATTTTCCATTTTTAAACCTTCGGTCTCCATTCCTCGATCGCAACTCAAATAACCTTTAAAAATATATTTTAATGCATTTAAGTAGAAACACTACTAAAATATCATTTAAACATATCACATAATCCATTTATCAATTAAAATCAATTATTTAACTATTTTTCATATTTACAAGATTTGCATGCAATTGGATTACGTCGTCTTAATTTTGGACCTTATAATTCCTCACCACGTTAAATAAAATTTCGTCCTCGAAGTTAGAATTTACCGAATAGCTCTGGGTAGGGACTCCTCAAGTAACTCTTAGTTTCCCAAGTAGCTTCTTCTTTCGAGTGATTCAGCCACTTGACCTTGACCACTGAAATGACTTTGTTTCGGATCCCAAGATTTGGACAGGTCTTTCATCACAAGTCATATTTGGAGTCAATTGTAGATGTTAATAATTTAGTACATGTGATGGGTTCGACATGTACTTTCGCAGCATCCAGATATGAAACACATTGTTGACTCCAAAAAGCATCGGTGGCAGTGCCACTCTATAGGTTAGTGTTCCAATCCTCTCCAAAATCTCAAATGGCCCCATGAATCTTGGACTAAGTTTGCATTTCTTGCCAAATCGCATAACACCTTTCATAGGTGCTAATTTCACAAATACGTGGTCTCCCACTGCAAAATCTAGTCCCTTCGTCTCTTGTCGGCATAACTCTTCTGTCGGCTCTGTGCACTTTTCATTCTCTCTCGAATTTTGACTACTAGCTCGACAATCTTCTATCAAATCCGGACCAATCTCTCCTCTTTCACAAACCTCGTCCCAATGAATAGAAAATCTGCATTTCCTTCCATAAAGTGCATCAAAAGGAGCCATCCAAATAGATTATTGATAGCTATTATTGTAGGTGAACTCCACTAGAGGTAATTTTTCGGTTCCCAGCTTCCTTGGAAATCGATCACACAAGCTCGTAGTAGATATTCTAAAATTTGAATAACTCTTTCGGATTGACCATCGGTTTGAGGATGGAATGATGTATTGAATAATAATTCGGTCCCCATCACTACATCCAGATTCTTCCAGAAGGACGATGTAAATCTCCGATCTTTGTCAGAAACAATAGACACAGGAATCCCATGCAGGCGAACTATCTCTCGAATGTATAACTCTGCATACTGTGTCATGGTGAATTTCGTCTTGATAGGTAGAAACTACGCTGATTTCGTAAGACGATCCACTATCACCCATATAGCATTATATCCCTTAATAGTCCTTGCCAATCCCACAACGAAATCCGAGTGATATTTTCTCATTTCCACTAGGAAATAGGAAGTGGCTTAATCTTTCCCGCTGGTCTCTGATGCTATTCTTTGACTTGTTGACATGTCAAACACTCAGATACAAATTGCAGGATATCTCTCTTAATGCCTGGCCACCAATATAACAACTGCAAATCTTTGTACATCTTCGTGCTTCCCGAATGAATGGAATATGATGTGTCATGAGCTTCTTTTATAATGAGCTCCCTCAAAGAGTCGTCACTAGGAACCCATAAACGATCTCGATAACGAACTATACCATTCACCTCAGAATATAACATCAAGCCATTGGCTTTATCTCTTGCTCTCCACTTTTGCAATTGCTCGTCAGTGGACTGTTCTTCATAGATTCTATCTCAAAGTCGACTGTAATGACAATGTGGCAAGATTAGGGGCCTCGCCTCTAGCATAAACTGTAAGCTCAAATCACTGTATCTCGGACTGCAACTGATCTTTGAAGTTATAATTGAGTGATAACTGCTGTCTTTCGACTCAATGCGTCTGCCACTACATTAGCTTTTTCCAGATGACAGCTAATCTCACAGTTGTAGTCTTTCACTAATTCAAGCTATCATCGTTGTTTCGTATTCAATTCTTTTTGGGTGAAAAATATTTCAAATTTTTATTATCGGTGAATATCTTGCACTTCTCCCCATATAAGTAATGTCTCCAAATCTTCAATGCAAAAACTACCGCTGCAAGCTCAAGATCATGAGTAAGGTAGTTTTTCTCGTGAATTTTCAACTGTCTCGACGTATAGGCTATAACCCGGTCATTTTTATCAGAACTGCACCTAACCCAAGTTTAGAAGTGTTGATATAGAGAACGTACTCTCTCTGCCCCGATGACATGGATAACACTGGCACTGATATCAAGGCTTGCTTCAACTTATCAAAACTGTCTTGACACTCAGATCCCCATACAAAATTTGCATTCTTCTTTGTCAAGGCGATCATGGGTAATGCTATAGATGAGAATCCTTGAATGAACTTGCGATAATAGCCAGCTAGTCCCAAGAAACTGCGAATCTCGGTAACGCTATTTGGTACTGGCCACTCCCTCACTGCCTCTACTTTACTCGGATCAACTTCCACTTCATCTCTAGAAATGATGTGGCCTAAGAAAGCCATTCTATCAAACCAAAACTCACACTTTCTGAATTTTGCAAACAACTTCCTATCTTGCAGTACTTGCAGTGCACTCCTCAAATGACGACTATGCTCCTCTTTATTCTTTGGATAGATCAAAATATCATTGATGAAGACTATCACAAATTGATCCATATACGGCTGAAATACACGATTGATGATATCCATGAAGATCACCGGAGCATTGGTCAATCCAAAAGGCATGACCATAAACTCGTAGTGCCCATATCTAGTTCGAAATGATGTCTTATTAACACCAGTCTCTTTCACTTTCAACTGATTGTATCCAGAACAAAGATCAATATTCGAGAATATCGATGCTCCTTGCAACTGATCAAATAAGTCTTCTTTTCTTGGCAGTGGATACTTGTTATTGACGATAACCCTATTCAACTCTCGATAGTCAATGCAGATTTGCATGCTACCATCCTTCTTCTTCACAAATAATACGTTGCGCCCCACGGAGCGTAACTAGGGCGAATAAAACCCTTGTCTAGCAATTCTTGTATTTGATTTTTAATTCATTCATTTCAGCGGGTGCTAGACGATACAGTGCTTTAGAAATAGCACCTGTGCACGGCATCAACTCAATAGAAAATTCCATCTCACGGTCGGGTGGAATGCCAGAAACGTCATCGGGAAAGATGTACGAAAGTGTCTGACAATATCAACATCCTCCAACTTCTGACTGATAGGAGCATGCGTTGTAGTGACACATGCTAGAAAAGCTTGGCATCCTTGTCTCATAAGTTTCCTCGCACATAGACAAGAGATAATGTGCGGCATTTGTTTGTTCCTCGCCGCCTCGAAGACAAAATATTTACCATTAGGCTGTCAAATAGACACTGATCTCTGGCGAAAATCAATCGAAGCTCCATTCGCTGATAACCAATCCATACCGAGTATGATGTCAAATTCAGGCATAGGAGTAAATAAGATCTGCCCAAAAAACATTGTATATAAACGAAGCTCCAGATTTTTCACAATACTGGTCGTGATGATTTGGTCACCGGAAGGAATAGAAACCTTGAATCCCAATCCCATATCCTAAGGATTAATATTTAGTCGATTGACAATACTCTCGGATATGAAAGAGTGTGTAGCTCCCGAATCTAGCATTGCATAGGTTGCTACACCTAGAATGAATATCCTCCTTGCGGCGAAAATGTTTTAGATTATTCGTGTTGAAGGTTAAGGAATTTGTACAACTAATTTCCCAAAATTTTCAGAAGATGATTGATGGGTTCCTAATGTTTCTAGGAAAATTCATAATTCCAACATATTTTATGATTAATTGCAATTTGATTCTTCAATTCTTCAAAATTTGCATTTTAGTCCCTAGAAATTTTTAATTGACCCCTTAAATTTTTGGATATTACGATTTTGGTCCGTCAATTTTGGAAAATTAAATTTTTGGTCCTTGAATTTTCTGTAATTGCAATTCGGTCCTCATATTTTCGAAATGTTTGCATTTTGGTCCTTAAATTTTTTTAAATTAGTATTCTTGCCCAAAAATGTAGGCGACTGCACTTCTTGCACGGTGGTCCATAATGTAGGTGATTGCAATTCTTGCACGGTGGTCCTCTGCAGGTTTCGGTGCTCCAGGTTCTGGTGGCTTTGCTGGTCCTGGCTTCTTTACTTGACCGTGGGGCTTTGGTGGCCCTTGAGGTCTAGGAGGTCCCGTGTATGGCTTTTTATTTGGCTGAGAATTATTTTGGTGTTATTGTCTCTTGCGCTGCATCTAAGAGTCAATGTCCTACAAAGATTGCTCAGATTGAAATGCATAAGTAGTAGCAGTAGCATAATCCAAGGGACGCATCATCATCACGTTGTGTCGTATGGTAGGTCGTAGGCCATCCATGAAGTGTCTAAGCTTCTCCACAGCATCCCTCGCAATAAGGGGTACAAAGTGGCAACCCCTATCATGTTTCCTCACAAATTCAGCAACAGTCAAGTCTCCCTGACGGAGGCTCATATAACTCCCTCTTCAATCACCCTTTAACATCAGCAGTGAAGTACTTCTCATAGAATATCTCCTAGAATCGAACCCAAATAAGTGCAGCAAGATTAATACCCTGCTCAGCTCCTTCCCGCCATAAAGAAGCGTCGTACCTAAACATGTAGGTATCACACCTCACACGATCAGCATCCCCCATGTTCAAATAGCGAAAATGCATCTCAAGTGATCGAATCCATGCCTCCGCAGCAAACGGGTCTGTGGTGCCAGAAAATTCCTTTGCCCTAGCCTCCAGAACTGATCATAAATATCATTTTGTGGCCTAGGAGCCTGCTGTAAGTGCTGCTCGAAGAAACGAGCCATCCCTCCAATGCACGAGTAGCAGCATCCTCATTAGGAGGCGTGGGTGCATTACCATGTCGATCCTCGGTAGTCTCAGTCTGCCTATCAGTACTAGGTGCGGGTCAATGAGGCATTATATCTGAACGTTTTCAAAATTATAACGTAACCAACATGCATTTAAATCTAAGTTATCTAATCATGAATCGAATCCTAATTCACTTTAGCAGTTTTAAGTATATAAAACATGTATTCTCATAAAGCTATTAAACATGTGACATAAACATATAATTCATGTAATCATGCAGGTAGAATTATATAAATCATATAAACAATGTAAGCTTATAGATTGAAGCTTGACGTCTGAGCTTCTCAGCACTGATGGCGGCACAACTCTTTACAGGAACATTGCTCTGATACCAATTGAAACGTCCACTACTCGTTTTCATAAAAAGTACTAGAATTTTTTTTAAAAAAACTTCTCAAAATTTCGGCCGAATTACATACAAATATTTATAAAATTTTTTGCACCATTTTTAAAATAAAACAACCAACTAACATTTAAAAATCCAAAGGACATAGTTTGAATCATAAAATCTTCAATCGTTTTCAATTCCTAAAATAGTAAAATTGCTAAAACTAACAACATCTCAAAACCACTCACATTCGTAATAAAAGTCGTAAAAATATCTTTATCATCAACTTAAAATCATAAATCATAACTAGTGCGGAAAACTAGTGCTGGTCCTCGGGTTATGTGCACCTTCAGTCCAGCAAAGTGAACCATCAAAACCTCCATTATCATTATTTTCATAATCACCTGCATCAATCACACCTAGTGAGTCTAAAGACTCAACACACCATAATCTTGATAACAATAAATACATATACAGAACACATGCAACAGTGAAAATACTTGTACGTAAAATAACAATTTCATAATGATTCATAAACTTTAGACATAAACATTTTCCTATTATCATAAACATATTCATATTCATATCATATTCATATTCATATTAAACATGTTCATATTCATTTTTGTTGAAATTAGATCAGTTAATTGTGACTTCGTATTCGTATTGGACGATGGATCCATCTATATGTAACCACAGTACTGGGTGGCGGGGACATCAGCGACACTCTCACCCGTCAACTGAGCCTTTTCCTACGTATTAACATATCATCCTATCACGTATTCGTATTAGTCAAAATTGCTTCACTTCCTTTAACATTTCGTATTTTTATCACTTATAAAAATTAAACATGCATATAACATTTTCTTTTAAACCAAGCATGCAACATGTCTTTTAACGTTATCATTCATCATAAAATTTCATAAACATGCAACATAATCATATTAACATCTAAAACAGTATTAAGGACACTGCCATGACATTTAGTAATTTTCGGGTTTAAAATTACCGTTTTTCCCCTTGACGTAAAATTTCACGTTTTTGATATTTTCTTAATTTCGTTGACTCTAGAGATCCCAAAATAATTATTTAAGCTTAAGTTAATTTTCTCATATTTTTATTTAGCTTAAATCGATTGCTTTTAATTTATTATTTAATTATAACATATTAATGCATTTTAATCCCAAATTAAGTCAAACTTTATTATAAAATTCCCAAATTAAAAATTTAGACTTTTTATATTTATTTAACCCTCGTGAACCGTGAGTCGAACCCCCTGTGAGCCATGTTTTGAATTTTAGTTCATAAAACCCTTGTTCGAACCTAAGCACTAAACCCTCGAGCCATCTTACTTTTTCACCGAGCCACACCCGAACCACATCGAGCCAACTTTGAACCTGACCCTTTATGGATCCTACTGGACCCTCAGAACCCTTAGGACTTGACCCCAAGCTCGAAACCGAAGCCATACATTAGTAGATGCCATGGCCGAGAACCTACATGCATTAGGACTCTTCGATATGCGCGTAGGACTCTAGCCACTGGACCAACCCTTGAACCAGACCCTTGGTCCAGTGGCTAGAGTCCTACGCGCATATCTAAGGAACCTAAGGATTTGACCTAGCCTAGCCCAAAGCCCACTGGCTATTCCCTTAAACCCTGCGCGTTGCTGCAACGAGCTCAGCCCATCTCTAAGGCTCTCGGGTGGAGTCATAGCTTGCTAGGACTCCTCCCTAGCCATGACCCTCGAGTCCTAGCGTAGTTAGGACCCCTTCCTTGACTCAAGCATGACCCTATCAGGCCCTGTCCTAGCCGTGTCAAGCCATGCAACAAGATACTTGAACCCGAGCCCTTAGATCATCAAAGTGTGAAGATGGTTTAGCTTGTTTGTGTGCATGTGAAGCGTGTTTGTGTGTGTTCTAGGACTCCTTAAACTCATGTAGAACGACCCTTGATCATACCCTAATCGTGGCAGCTCCTTAAGAACATATTAAACATGTTTTTGGATCAAATACTTGCTTTAAAAATACACATATGATGCATAAACGAAAATATTTTAAAACATCCCTTGTTTTTCATGAAAAACATATTTAAACAAATAATATGGTGTGATGGATGAGTATAGGGAAGAATATGTCGTGCCTTTCCTTAATTAATGCACGAATAAACGTTGAAGAATAGAAGAACGACGACACGAAGCCTTGGGTGAAATTCCTTGACAAAAATCGAAGCTTTTCCTTTGATGTGTTGGTGTGTACCGTGAGTTTGATTGATGGAAAAGAGTCCTAGTGTGTGATGGTAGGGTGGAGGCATGTGATTTGAAGCTTGGGGGAGGTTTTCCTAGCTTATTTATTTGCTTGGTTATCACTTAACCAAGCCTAGGCCCATTAACAAGACATAATAGGCCCAATAAGAAAAATTGAGAATGTTTAAAATATTTCGTGTAGGAAAGTTTGTGAAATTATTATATCCGAATTGTAAAAATGTTTGTATTTTTGTTGAAAATCCAACACCGATAGAAATTACGTCCCAACGTATAAAATCGCTTCAAAACTGCTTATTTTCCAAAAATAATAAAAAGCATCAATCCTTATTTTAAATATTTAAAAACAATTATTTAATATAATTATTTTCAATTTTTCTCCCTCGATCTCCATTTCTTGATCGCAACTCGAATAACCTTTAAAAATACATTTTGATGCATTTAAGTAGAAATACTACTAAAACATCATAGAAACATATCATGTAATCCATTTAGAAATTAAAATCAATTAATTAAATATTTTTCCATATTTTCTAGATTTGCATGCAGTTGGATTACGTCGTCTTAATTTTGGACCTTACAATAAGACTGATACGTCACCCCTTCTTCCTCTGTAGGAATGATTTCACTAAAATAACTTTGTTTACAAAACTCTTTACAATAGCCGACTCCAATAAGGACTTATCACACTGCCTATTTTGAAACTCTTAGTGATCACTTTACACTTCTGGATTGTAAAAATCCTAGGTTCACCAGACACCACTATTAATCAAATAACCAAAGGTTACTGATGTAAGTAAAACAATCTTTTTTAGTAGCACTAATATGATCTCTGAATGATCAGATATCTTTCTGTTGAGTGCGTGATTGTTGAGCGATATGGTATATTATCTTTGATTGCGCTATGATTCATTAAGTATGCAGGATTATTGTAATCTCACTGTTGAAAGCTTGACCATTGTGTGTATTTCTTGCATACTTATAGCTCTTTTTATATAAGCTGTCATTCCAACGGTCGGAAAGAGATGAGTAACATTAACCTGTAACCTTGGAATGATGTGTCACTATCAGCTTCGAATACATTAAATGTTCTTCGGCAAATCATTTAATATTCTCTTTGCTAGCATAGCTCTAAATCTCGTTCCTTAAAGAGTGTAAGGCCCAAGATTTTTATCCTGTTAATCTGACATGATTTGGTGATAATTAATGTGTTTATAGACGGAAAGGATTAGACCGGAAAAGACGGAAGAAAACACGAAATATGTGCGAGGACAGAACACCTCGCGCATATGCGCGACAAGGAGCCGCGCATATGCGCGACAGTGGCAGAAGACCTCGTGCATATGCGCGAGAAGTGTGCGCGCATATGCGCGAGCTGTGCAGAAGCTAATGACCGAGTCTAGAGAAGTTGGCGCATGTGCGCGGAGTGAAAGCGCGCATGTGCGTGAGGGTGGCCGAGAGTTGTGAAGGACCGCGCATATGCGCCGGGCGAGGGCGCGCATATGCGCGAGTTGCGGTGATGCTATGCGCCGACGGTGGTCGCGCATACGCGCGAGACGTGCAAGAAAAAGAACGAGCCACATGGTCCTTACATGCAACATGATATTTATATATATATATATACATACATATATATATATATAAACCATGCAAATCTCCTCAAAGAAAAGAAAAGGAACGAGAGAATAGCCGGAGAAAGTTTAGGTTCTTCAACGAGAAACTTAAAGATTATATAAGATCCGTCCATTTGATTTGCAATCCGACTTCAGTACCGTGTTTCTATCGACGCAGGCTTCAACTGGACGTAAGTTTCTCATGTTTTTGATATGATTTAAAATCATGATACTGCCAGAATCAGATAGTATTCATATATGTTGTTCTTGCGATATCAGACAACGTATAATTGAAACCGGATCGAAGAACAGATACCGTATGAAATTGTTATGAATTTTCAGAGTTGATTTGATTGTGATTAGACCGAATTGATATCAGAATTGTGTTGTTATCAATTATGAAGTGTTGGGATTGATATCTGATTGATACTGTATTGCTGGGTATATTGATATTATTCAGATCTGGATCAGATGAGTTGTTGATTCGTATATACTGATATTGTATTGCCGGTATTGCGAGCTTGTACAAATTTGAGATTATGATCTATTATTGTTGAGATTATGGGTTGTACTGATATTGATTATGAGTCGTGTTATTATATATGTGATGTTGAGATTGACGGAGTTATTGAGATTGTATTGTATGCCGTCGAAACATCAGTAGATTGATATTAATCAGATTCGCTATTGATTGAGATTGTATCGTTGTATAGTTGACATTGATCAGATTATGTCTAGATTTGAGTATTGATCAGAACATGTCTTGAATTGAGTTGTATATTGACACAGTACATTCGATATTGTCATTACTAGATTGAATATGAACATAGTGAAATTCGAGACTTCGACTTCGTCAGACCGAGAAGAGAAAGATATAAATCAATGTTGCACCGGGAGATACGACTCGAGTCAGATTGGACTGGAGTTTCCATAAACCACATACTAGATTGTTTATGCTTTGAGATGTTGACATTTTGTCTATTGAATTATAGAAATGCACTTGAGATAGATGAGTCCTTGGCAGAGCGGCCAAGTTACTAGATGTTTGGTGGTATCGAATTGCGTAGGAGAAGATCGATTCCTACTGTAGACGTTCGATACAAAAAGGACCGAAGTCTAGGAATAAGACGTATCGCCACCCCGATTGGGAGAGTAGGTGGGAGACTTGTTACGTCTTATTCACACCGGGATCCCTAGACTTAGATGTGAGTCGAGTCAAGAGTTTTATCTGTATTCACTAATGTGTCATAAAATCATGATTCATGTTCTTGATACATGGTTTATGTTTTGTATATGATCTTATGCATTGCATGTATACATATTTTATACTGGGATTTATTCTCACCGGAGTTTCCGGCTGTTGTCGTGTTTGTATGTGTGCATGGCAACAGGTGGGACAGGATCAGTACCGAGAAGAGCTTGAACGAGTGATGATTAGCGTGGTGATCCGGGCTTAGATACAAAACTGGTGGTTTAATTCTAGACGTGTAATGAGGGAAGAACAAGCACTAGTTAGATGATTTGTAAATGGAATAAATTTGCAAGTGGATCATGTATTGTAGACTTTACAATTGATCTTATATAATAAATAAATTTAGTTTGTGTATGCTTGTATACAATTTGGTTAGTAATGCTTTGTATATAAGAAATTTTTTTTTTAACCAAAGTAGTGTACATAATTGATCCAATTAGTCCCAATGATTGAAGAAGACAAGTTAGCACCCGGGTCCCCACAAAGAGTTAATGCTGAGTATTCTTTTATGCAACTATTTTTACCATCAGAACTTGTAGGATATAACTAAACTTTCTTTTCTAGGATAGTGACAAATATGCAGATCAATATCGGGACTGATACAGGACATGGTTGACTTGTAGCGGTGCAAAACCATTGAATGTCGTGAACCGATCAGAGATTGTCTTTCCTTAAGTGAGCATTAAATAGATCTTTAATGATTCAATTTAAAGTCTTCGAACAGCCTGTTGGGAAGTTATTTAAAAGTTTGAACTTCTTCTACTTCAAACAGTTGAATGGTAGGTGGTCTGAATTCAAGCGGTTGAAGACTAGGCGTTGTAAGTTTAGACGGTTGAACTAGTTCCTGTTATACACAAAAGATTGCAGCTGTTTCCTGAAACAATTAAGTGCTGTTTTGATTTTTTCGATTACCAAAAAACTCTTAGGTAATAGTAATTCCTTGAAAATTTCTCCTTTTTTGGTGATGACAAAACAGAGATGCAGAACTATACAACAGTTTACAAATAATTACAAAAGCTTAATAAAGGAAAAGTTGTATTTCATTGAGTGAATGAAATTACAAACTCCAGTTGATATAAAGCACAAAACAAAACATCTAAACAAATGCAGTACATTAACCTTTCTTCTGTTCTTTTATCTATTTAGCTTCATCTCAAAAGTTCCTTTTGCCACTCTCTTTCCCTCTTTTTGACATCACCATGGACAAGTAATTGCATGATTTCAGTTAGTTGTGTTTCTTGGGCATCCATACATGATCAAAATGTGCTTTAAGAAGAGATAGTTGACCTGAAAGCTCAGTGCATATATTGAGATGTGAAGAGTTATTCCTATTTTGTCGGAGGGTAATACTTGTTTTCCTGCCGGAAAATTCCTTGGAGAGGTCAGATTTCACCGATTGAAAGGCTTCCTTCATGTCAAAATCTAGAGCCCAAATTCAGTACACGTAAAACTCATGCATTTATTTAAATTGTTAAATCATTTATTAATTTTTAATTGAGTTTAGCGGTGCATGATTTATGAAATTTCATTATTTTAAATTATTTATGTTTATGAGATGCACGTTAACATATTTTCTTGAGTTTCATGTTTCAGACGATTATTCGATATAGAATAGAGGAAAAGAGACCGACGACGATTTTGGCGATTTTAAAATGTGGTATTTGATTTTTAATTAAAAACGGGGCATTTTAAATGATTTATTTAGTTTTATCATTTTTAAAGCCTAATTTAATTATTAGATGATTTTATGACTTTAAATTTTTTAAAGATTTGTCAATTGTACATTTTATTTTAAATTAAGAGATTTTATTTAAAGTTAGAGGAATGTTAGTATTTTAATTAGTTGTTAATGATCAATTAAATACATAATTACCCCTAATTACCTACACTAACACACGCACACACACACATTTACACACACACCCCTACACGTTAAACACACACATATACATTTCATTTTCATTTTTGAGAGCAAAGTAGGGTTCTTAGAACAAGAGAGCAGCCGCCCCTCCCTCTTCAGTTTTCCAGCAGATTTTCGTTGGGCTTTCTTAAAGAAAATCGTTCCACGATCGTCCCGGATCAACCCTCGCACCGTTTCCGCTTCGGTATCGCCGTATCGTGAGTTTTAAATATAAAAAGACATGTATATTCTTTCGTTTTCGCATCGATCTTGTCATAGTAATAATTTTGATGTTTATTGTATGAAAAACATGTGTATGTTATGAAAACGTTTTGAGCAAAAATGGTTGGATCGCTTTTGAAATGATCTTTGGATCTCAAAACTCGAAATTTGCTGCCATTTTAAATAGTGCAATTTTTCGATCGATTTTCTGGAAAAACTTTCAACTTATAAATCGTAGAACTTTTCAATACGATCGATTATACAATAAATTCGAAATATTTTGATAAGAAATGAGCGAGTTATGATGATTTTCATGGGACTGCTCAAACTGCGATTTTCTGAAAATGTGTTCTTGACGTGTTCTTGAAGTTTAATTGTTGCAGGCTTCGTTGGGAACTGTTGGTTGATCGCTGATGCGTTTAAGCATTACGAGTATGATGTTGGGATGAGTTTAGATACTTCGTTTTGTGTCGATGGTCCTTGGGTGCATTAGAAGTCGTAGGAAAAGCTTTGGTATTAAATTATCGTTTTCGCGGATTGTGTTACGTTTTTTGTGATGCGTAGTTGTTTTAGGGCATTTGTTTGAGTTTGAATCAATGCCATAGCATCCTAGGATGGGTCTTGAGGTGTTGGTTCACGCTCCGTATGATCGAGTGAGTAGGATTAAGTAACAAGTGTAGGGAATTCCGTTTGTTCACGATTCCATTAGGTACACGGAGCCGAAGCCGGACCCTTACATGGGGTCGTGCCCTTGTTTTCTTCGAAATGCGAAATTCCAACATTTACCCGGACCCTTACCCGAGGTCCGTGTACTCCTAAAAAAAATTTAATTAAATTTTAGGGATTGTTATAGGGTTTGATGTCATGATTTAGTACGATGATTAAACGAGGTACAGTCCCGAGAGATTTAGAATGTCATAAGAAAATTTGTCATTTTTGGTTTGAGCATGACTATACGTCTATGCTATGCAAGATAGGTATTGTAACTCATGTTAGTATGTGCAGCAGTGGCCCCAAGCGAGATCCAATGAATCCCTCAACGTCATATAAGTATGTTCGACGTGCAAAAGAAAATATTTTTATGTTTTTGAGGTGTTCTAAATGTTTTGTGACCAAAATATGAACGAGTTTGGAAGTCGGTGAACGTGGCCAAGGACCTCTCCACCTCGGTAAAGCATGACCGGGTTTAGATCAGGATTGAAAAGCAGTAAAGCATGACCAGGGACTAATCCACACGGTAAAGCATGACCGGGGATCTCATGTATGTGGTAGTGGACTTTTTCTTCCAGCCCAGTACTGTGGTTTAGTCTGATCAGGCAGATTTACGTATGAGTCACTTGCTTTGAAACATATCTATACACAAAATGATGTTATGTATGCTCAGGTATGTATGATGCAAGTATTTTTAAGAATAGTTTTATGATGATGGCACGTCTACGTTTATGCTAATGCGTTTAAGTTTCAAGTATGTTTATGCTATTACGTTTAAGTTTCAAGTGTGTAAGCCCTACTTTAAAGATGCATGTGGTTTTATTATGTAGTACTTGCTATCTCTAGTTTATACATGTTGATTTTTTAGACTCACTAGACTTGATCGATGCAGGTGAGGATAACTTTGAGGAGACGAGGGGTGGGGACTAATGAGCCGGCTTGGACTGCGCAGGAGGCTAAACCCGAGGACCGCCCATGTTTTAAGATTTTATGCATGACGATTTTAATACTCTGATTTCACGTTATGGTTTACGATGTTTAAACAAGTGTTTTTTTAGGCAAACTTTATTTGTGATATCTTTTATTGCAAATATTTTGGATGAACAGTTTATTGATGATCGAAATTTGAAAGTTTATTTTGTATTTAAGAAAATTTTAATTTCCCGCAAATTTTAAAGAGTTTAAAAGTACGGTACTTTACACAAAATGCTTCATGTGAAGAGCAAGAATCGATTGATCCATAGTCGTAAGTCTGTCCAAAATCTCCTTCTGGCAGTTTTCCTCCACCAATTCTTCTTCTTCTGGTTCAACTAGATCGGATGAAGAAATTAATCTAGCCTTGAATGAGAACAATGGGAAGAGGATTCTTTTCCAGTTGACTTTGAAGGGTGAGGGTCATCATGTTCAAAGGCTAAATTATCAATCACTGTGTCAAATTCTTCAGTCGAGATAGGGATTTCTTTGCCTTTGGCTTCTTGTGCTCCCAGAGCATTTGATGGAGCTTCATATGCTGGGGAGACTGGAGGCAGGGAAGCAATAGTTACATCGTCTTCATTTGGTTCAGCAGGTGAAAACACTAACTGTTCTTGGAGAATGTCATGAGCAGTATTATCAACAAAAGTAGACTTTGGAGAAGAATAGTTTTCCTTGTGAATTGTGCCCTGATCAAAATCAGATAGAGATTGCACAACTTTTTTGGCAGAAATGGGCTGGACTTTAGAAAGACAGATACCAAGAGAGGATACACAATGGATTTATTCTATTTAGTAGATGCATCTTCTTCATGAATCTTGTGAGAAGCTGGCGAGAAGCCCAGTTCATCTTGGTGGAATAATTTCTCAGTAATGGGAACATCCTTTGGCATAATGATTTTATCAGGTGGCAGGGTGTTGACTGCAGTACTGGTCATAGCATTTTCAACCGGTACCTCTGAATGTGGAGAATTAGTTGGCATAGAAGAGGATGAAGATGGTTGATCCTGAGTTGTGGATGGATCTGCAAAGGTCTCAGAACACAGCACTTCTTCAAAATTCAAATCTGAGTCTAGTTTGCCCTTTACTTCAACCGCATGCAGTTTAAGTTCATGCCACTTTTGAGCAACGATCATTGAGAGTGAAAGGGCATCTATCTCACACTAGTAGAATTTCCTTGATTTACTTCGCATATTTAATGAAGTCATATGTAGATAATTGCCTAAGTAGACGCATGTGAAGTAATATGATACCATTTTACTTCGCATTATCACTGAAGTCGTATCCAAGAAATTAGCGAAGTCTTTGGCCGGCTCAATAAGGGAAAACAGGTCCGGAATTAGACCGATGCCAAAGTAAAACAACGTCTTCTACGTCATCGATTTCGTAAAGTGCAGAAGTAATATCTTATATATAATTGCATAATTTACATTGAATGACAAAATAAATGTGTTGTATAACTTTACATGTTTTATATTTTTGTGAAGTAATTGATGTGAATGACTTCGGTGTAATTGAACTAAATTAGCGACGGAGCCCAATTAGCGACGGTTAATGAATAACACCGTCGCTAATTAGCACCGTCGCTAAATAGCGACGGTTTTAAAAAGAACCGTCACTAATTAGCGACATTTTAAGCCAAAAACCGTCGCTAATTAGCGAAGGTTTAAGCCAATTAACGACGGTTCATAAAAATCATCACTAATTAGCGACAGTTGAGTAACCAAAACTGATGCTAATTAGCGACGGGTATTTCTAAAACCATCGCTATTTATATTATTATTATTTTAAAAAAAATTAGTTTGATAATTTTGTAAAAAATATTTAGTTTTATAATTATTTTTACTTATTTAAATAATCTCCTCAACTCATCTAATTATCATATTTTTAAATTTGTAAATTATCTATAAAACGATTTAACATGAAATAAGTGAAGAAAAAAATTAAATTCATAATCATAAATTAAATATTAAAGCAAAAAATTTTACCCTAAAACAAAATTAGAATCGCTCAAGAGAGAAAAATGGACCGAAGATGTGCAGAGTAATAGATTTAAAAGACTTCATTTTTTTGTATTGTGGTGAAGTAATTAATAGAGAACAACTTTATAATTATTGGGTTGTGGTGAAGTAAATTCTTTCCTTAATTTCGACACAATTTTAATTTAACCAATTATTTTGTATTTTATTACTTCATCATTTAATTTAGTAATAGATTTAAAAGACTTCATTTTTTAGTATTGTATTGAAGTAATTAATATGACGAGTTATTTTGTATTTTATTATTTCATCATTAAATTAAGAGATAATTTAAGAGAAATAAATTAAAATTATGGTTCATTTTTTACTTCATCAGTGTTATTACCGAAGTTGATTGGTATATACTATTTCATAATTAATAATCATCGAAGTAACTAGTGGCGAAGTAAAAACCAAAAATTGTACTAGTGTCAAGTTAAGAAATGACAGACGAGTCATCTTTTGCGGTTAGACAGGTAGGAGTAAAATTGTTCCTTTTCAATTGAATCAGTGCTCGGAGAGCACTTTCCTTCATCTATATTTTCAAGAAATCTAGACGAAGCAGAGCAATTGAAATATTAGAGGTTTCTGTCCATTCTAATATGGAAAGTTCGAGTTTGGCAGCTGCTTTGATCTTTTCGGTTTGAAGAAGTGAATTGAAAGTTGTGACCGTTTGAAATTCAACACGTTTGTCAAACATTCAATTTTCTTCCAAACAATTTCAGTGACTCATTCGCTGGTCAGGACAATGGCAATACGAATGGATTGTTTTGCGGTGGCTCCTCGAGCATAATTTTCTTCCCCTTTTCTGTCGGGTGAAGCAGAGGAATGCCTTAGAAGGAGGATGTGATTTATGGTTCAGCAATCTTGATCCCTTTGAGTTTTGTTGCTTTGATTGCGGGAATCGGAGGAGGAACCAACGGTGCAGAAAGATGCTTGATCATCTTGATTTTTGCAGCTTTTGGTTTTTTGACTGTTTCTTCTTAAAAACTTGGGAAATCGGTAAATCATCTTTTGATTCTTCATCGGAGCTGGATTTCAGAACCTGCTTTCTCTTAGTACCTTTGGGAGCCACATCTGTCTTTTTTGCTTAACAGATTCAACCCATCTCTGTTTTGATAGGAACGATCTCCTCGTCGGTTGGACGATTTTTCTTCATGAAGTTTTCAAGTTTTGTCCAGTTAAATAAATTGTTCTTTCCAACTTCAACCATACCCACCAGTTGGACTCCTTCCTGAATTATCAAATGGCAAATTTCAACCGCAAAACCTTGAAACTGATTCTCTTTCTTTATCATGTCAACGAATATCTTGAACAACACATCAGACCAGTTGATTTTAAGATTGGATGCGATGGTGGCCATGACAAGAAATTTTTCCAGAGTTATCTTGTCATATGCAGCGTCCTTGGCGAGAATCCCCTTCGCCACTATATCAGCCATCAGTCTGAATTCAATCTTTAGATCCCGTTTTTGGAACGTTTGAGAAGAAATCAGGGAGTCAGAGAGAGAGAAGTCACTTCTCCAAAGCTCAATGTTTTCCTATGGAAGAGTAGTAAAGTCAGTGATTCCAGCAGCTAGTAGTTTAAACAAATCAGCGCAAATCTTCTGGGTGATATGAAGATTCCTTTCTTGAACAGCACGAATGATTTCACCGTTTTCCCTATAGGCAGTATCAAAGAATTCCTTTAATAGGATCTCGGAGTATTGCTCACTACATCCCAAAAAGGAACGAAGGCTAGAAGATTCGGGCATTCGGAACTTAGCTTGCATTGGCTTATTGGTTATGGCGAGCACAGATGCAAAGTTGACATCGATGGTGTTGTGAGCAATGGAAGCAGCCATTTGTGCGGTGAAGAAGATGATAAAATCTGGAGGACGATACTTGACAAGAAAAATGTCTCAAAAGAACCAGATATCAAGAGTAAATTTCTGTGTTAGAATAAAAGTGATAATGCAAGGTTTATGTGTGTATGTCTAGTTCGGAGAGCCACAGATCAGTCCATGTGGAGGACTGTCAGTGGAGCGATTTTAAAATTTGAAATCATCACGTCTAGGACAGCGGTATATTGATTTATTTCAAATTTTAAGAAGATAACCATCACGTCTTATAGGGCAGTCACAGAGTTGAATGATTTTTACGTAATGACGTGGAGAAACGTACCTTGCATAAAGAAACAAACCAGTTGCTTTAATGTGATTAGGGGGTATGCGGTTGAGTCACTCAATAAACATGGGTTGTTTATTCGTCAACTTCCGCGGTTGAAAGCATGTTTTTTTTAACCCATTAATTTATCGACTGAACTGATATTTCTCCCTAAATATATGCATTAAATGGGCTTATCCTCGGAAGATGAACAATGAATAGTGTACATAAATCTCTTCATATCCTCCTGTCAGTAATAATGATTGTGACTCTTCGTATGGTTCGAATCTATAATTACGAGGAAATTGGTTAGTCACAAAATCACTTGAAAATTACAGTAGATAATACAATAACAAAGAAGGAACATATGGACAAGGCGATCAGTTCTCAGCAACAAGACTTGGCAGAGGAGTTCATGCAGTTCATAGTGGTTGTGTGGAAGCTCAAGATAGAGGATAGTATCTTGGAGAAGTTGCTATCTACCTGGAAAAACATCCAAGATCTGAATTCTTTCCATGAGGAAGGACTTGTTTCAACGAGAAAATGAGTGACGAAAAAAAATAAGTATCAGTGGCATCTCCACGTCGCTCATGCTGCTGACATCTTCATGGCTAAAGGTGTTTATCTGCTTGTAGAACCCGATAAATCAGACTACGTATAAGCCATGCATAATTACTATTATTTAAATTAAAATGATTTTCATACATGCATGAGTGTTTAATTCATTTTTAAATTTATTAAGTCATGATCATTTATTTTAAATCGCAGAAGTTTAGTTTTATCTTTTCGGTTAAATACGCGATGCCGGACTGAAGTTGGAGTATTGAGATAAAATTTAATAATAAGAAAATATTCCTAAATTTAATTTAAGCCAAGGAATAATTTATTTTAATACAAAAGAGTGTTTAAGGATTTATTTAATTAATTGAAGTTAAGTAGTAAATCAGTTCTTTTATGTCCAATAATTAATTAAAGCCTAAATTAAAATTTGTAACCAATTGAGATAAATTAATCTAGACCTATTTTATTTAAGAAATTGTAATTTAACATTTTAGTAATTTATTTTAAGACTTAGCCATGCATGCAAGAAAATTGCTATCCTAAATTAATTTATTAATTCACTAAAATACATAATAAGTGTTTAAAAAACTTCAAGGAGTTAAAATTCAATAATTTAGCAATATTTTTACCCCATTTGTTAGCAAGAATTCGGCCACCCCCCTTATAGGATTTAATCATGCTTGGAAACCCTCCATTGTGATCCCCTTCCTTAACCCTTCATGGCATATATAATTCCTTCATTTTAAATCTCCACTAATTAACAATTAAGCAATATCCTTGCCTGGTTTTGATAGGAAGAATCGGCAATCACCTCCCTGAAATCTCCCTCAATCCCATGATAACACACCTCATTCCATATCTCACTAGCAACTTGGATGGAATGAATTGAATTGCCGTTCTACCTCCCCATTTAATTGGGAACCTTCCCCTTCATTCCCTCAACACTCTCCCCCACCATCCATTCGATAATTTCAGAGCATAACAGCTGCTGAAATCGTGATCCATCACCAAGTGAAACAAGAAAGAAAGTAAGAAAGAAACTCCGTCTCCGCCGCGCCGTATTCGTCATATTGATTTGTTTCTTTCGAAAACAAATTTCTAGGCATGTATATATGGTTTCTATGCTCTTCAATCAAGTCATATAAATATTTTAAAAATTACATGATCACGATTTTATGGCAAAACCGAAATAGGACAGCAACTTCTTCGAAAAACCTGCACAGATTTTTCGGCCACTTCCTTCATGCTTCACGGGTTGTCTTGTTTTTGTGATTTCAGGGATTGGCTTGGTTCCAGGCTCTCAAGACTGCATCTAGGAATGTAATAGAGTGTGTTAGGAAGGTGTTGGTCCATTGGTTGCAGTCCATTCACCCGAATAAAACCATATTTGACAGCAACTCTCCATGTTGCAAATTTTGAGGCTCGGTTTTAGTGTTGCTTGTCTAAGGCAAGTATTCGAATCATGGTTGGTCCAAGGCCTGTAGCCATGGTTGGTCGAAGGCCTGTAACCATGGTTGGAACCCTTCCTTAGAATGTCTAGGACATGACCAAGATGGCCTTTCAAGGCTTGGTTCATGGTCCCATCGAAATTTTTAAACAAACCAGACAAGTGTCCCTCTGTTTTTAATTTTTTGGTATGGGTGAGTTAGTTTCGATTTTTAGGGTGTTCGGTGGATCTTGGTTATCTTCTAGCCCTTAGCCATAGTTCACACAATACCTCATGACGTCTAGATCATGCCATGGTCGATCATATGGCCACTGGAATGAAAATGACAGCTACATAAAGCAATACACCCCACGTGCAGCAGCATGGTTCTCGGGTGAAAGCGCTGGCTTGTCTTGGGTGTTTGCTTGGATTGTGGTTGACCTAGGGCCCTTAGCCATGGTTCAAGCCACACCTTAGGATTTTGGGAAGAGGCTATGGTCGGTGGTTCAAGCCCCAATGGCCATTAGCCTTGTAAACGAAGCAATACAAGCACAGCTGCTGCCACTGAAATTTGACAGCAGCATGGTTGCGGTTCAGGAGGCTTGTTTGAGTTCTTGGTTGGCTTTTAGCCTATGGCCTTGGACTGGACAGTACCTCAATGAGTTAGGAAGGTCATGTTTTTGGCCGTTTGTGATTTGGTTAAGTTTAGAAGTCGTACGAGAATTTACGGTGCAATGTGCCAAAGTGACTCTCGAAAGAGAGTTTTACAATTTTGGCCTCCATTCACTATTTTCGTGTATTACAGCCCTAGGGTTATATTTTCAAATATTTTAGGAGTATTTTAATCATGTCTAAACGATGGTTCAATGTTTGTTCGGGTTGGTACGAAGCCATGGTTGAATGGTAAATTTGTTGGGCGTAATTGTCTCGTTTCTAGTTCGATTATGAAGTGTTGGTCAATTTAAGTTTATTTGCATGTTCTCATGTTAGAATTAGGTCGCAGCGAGACTGTGAATGATCCAACTCATTCGGTAAAACAGGGTTATAATTATATTACGTGCATAAAATATAAAATGTTTATTTTTGAGATATATGCGATATGTCTTGTGGCCACCTTACGCTTATGGGATTGCTTCACCCGGTGACTTACGACCGGTTTACGATTATGTATGGGTACGGATATCCAGTCCAAGGGCTGTGATGATCTCTACCGCCCAGTATACTGTGGTTTAGTCTAATCAGGCGTGCATGTTATGTTATGTTATGGGTCACTTGCGTAGAAACATTATCTCTACAAAAATTATGATATGATATGTTATGACAGAGCTCTATCGAACAAAGCTTTTACGTACGATTTTCAGATATGCACGTATTTATAATTACTCATGACATGATTTACCCCTTACGCTTTACGATACGATATTTTTACGTTACACAAAATTTTATGATATATTTACTTGTTATTCATGGTATATGCATGCTGAGTCTTTAGACTCACTAGACTTGATTGTTGTAGGTACTGATGAGGTCGAGATCGAGGGCGGGGACCAGTGAGCTAGCTTGGGTCAGCAGTAGTAGGAACCCGAGGACCTCATGCTTCAGTTTATTTATCTTTTTATGCACAAAAACTCATTTTTATCATGTTGAATTATTTTAAGTGTTTGTTTTGAAAACGATAATTTCTTCTGCTGTTACTTTAACGTTAAATCTTTTTATCAGTTCATTTTATGAATGAGACATGTTATTTATTTTAAGAGAAAAATTTTAATAATTTCGCAAATTTTCAAATACGAAATATGGACCTCTACAGTTGGTATCAGAGCCTATGTTCTTGTAAAGGGTTGTACTACTACTGATCTCGAGAAGCTCATGAAGTTACGTCTTCGGTCTGTAAGTTTTACGTTTACGCATTTCGTTTAAAGCATGAAATATTTTTACAGCATGTTTACATGAAATGTTTTATGTCAAGATTATGATTATGTAGTATTTATTTTAATTTAAAGAAATAATAGAATTATGCATGTTGGTTACGTATGGGTTATATGTATGGAACAGTATGCCTCCTAGACGCATTCCTGAGCGCATGAGAGACGATGAGCATCGTCATGAGGATGGTGAGGATCATAGGCAGGAGAGTGATTTACCTCCACCCCCACCACCGGACATGAACGCCCAGATGCTAGCCCGAATGACTCAGTTCTTTGCACAGTTTGCAGGGAACAATGTTGGGTTGCCAGGCAGACGGGGCCTGAAGCTACCTATGAGCGGTTCATGAAGATGAGGCCAAAGGAGTTCTCAGGGACGACAGATCCTATGATTGCCGAGGGCTGGATTAAGTCCCTCAAGGTTATCTTCGAGTTCATGGAGCTTGGAGACGAGGATAGGGTTCGTTGTGCGACCTATCTGTTTGGAGGAGACGCTCGCTTGTGGTGGGAAGGAGCATCTGTAGCCTTGAATTTGGCTACTCTGAGCTGGACGCGCTTTACAGAGATATTCTACTCTAAATATTTTACTGACGAGGTGCGTTCCATGTTGACCAGGGAATTTATGACCCTGAGGCAGGGAGACATGACTGTTACGGAGTTCATCCGTAAGTTTGAGAGGGGTTGCCATTTCGTACCACTGATTGCGAATGATGCTGGAGCCAAGTTGAGACAGTTTATGGATGGTCTGCGGTCGATCTTGTGCCGTGATGTTAGGGTGGCTGGCCCTACTACTTAGGATGTCGCTGTCTCCAGAGCCCTTGCTGCAGAGCACGATCTGAATGATATTGAGAGTGAACGCCAGGGCAAGAGACCAGTCCAAGCACCGCACCGCCCTCCCCATCAGCAGCATCAGAGTAAGAGGCCTTTCCACGGCCCATCCAGAAACAGAGGACAACAGCAGCAGGGACGTGTAGTCCCGAGGTCCACAGATTATCCAGTCTGTGCTAAGTGCACACGTCGTCACGCTGGAGCTTGTATGTATGGCTCAGGAAGTGCTACAAGTGTGGTAGTCCTGACCACTTACTGAAGAATTGCCCTCAGGGGAGTCTGCCTACCCAAGGCAGAGTTTTTGCCCTTCATGCAGCGGAGACGAACCCGGAGACTATGCTCTTGACAGGTATCTTAAAGCTTTAAGTTTATATTTGAAATTTAATGTTTCGAGGGTTTGAGTTAAGATTTTGAAGATAGAATTGATGATAGGATTGCATGTTCTAATCATTGTTACTTTCGGGAATTTAGGTTAGAAGAACTTCGACCTTCGCATGTCTGTAAGTTAGTTCTCATAACTATTGGGTTCAGCTTGATGTTTCAACCTTTCAGGGAGAATTTTTATAGCTGGTTCAGCTACGAATGCCTTGATAGATTCAGGGGCTAAACATTCATTCATTTCGGAGACCTTTGCGAATTTTCTCCAGATCAAGACCATTGGGCTAGATGTAGCATATTCAGTAGTATTGCCTTCTGGAGAGGAGCTGGCAGCTACTAATGTGATCCGAGACATAGACCTCAAGCTTCATCGTAATCTCGTTTATGCGGATCTTATCGTATTGCCGATGCCAGAATTTGAAATCATTCTGGGTATGGACTGGCTATTAAGGAACAGAGTTTTGATTGATTTCCAGCGGAGATCTGTGCTAGTCCAACCTGTTGGGAGAGAGCAGTTCTTATTCGAGCCAGACAGGTACTTTCCTTTACCGCGTATTATACCTTGTGTCCAGGCTAGGAAGCTCATACGCAGAGGGTGTCGAGTGTTTTTAACGACTTTTGTATATGTTCCCGAGACACCCAGTCAGTCGACCTCCGATGTCCCAATTGTTAGGGATTTTCTAGACGTGTTTCTCTGGTATGCCACCTGTATGATAGGTGGATTTTTCTATTGAGCTTATGCCAGGTACGACACCGATATCAAAAGCACCATACCGATTAGCACCGACAAAGATTGCAGAACTCAAGAAGCAGATTCAAGAACTTCTTGACAAGGAGTTCATTTTCCCGAATTTTTCACCTTGGGGCGCGCCAGTCTTATTTGTGAAGAAGAAGGATGGTTCGATGAGGCTATGCATTGATTACCGGGAATTGAACAGGGTTACAGTGAAGAACAAATACCCACTCCCGAGGATTGAAGATTAATTTGACCAGTTGCAGGGAGCCTCAGTATTTTCAAAGATTGATCTGCGTTCTGGTTATCACCAGTTGAGGGTGAAAGATGCCGATGTTCTCAAGACTGCTTTTAGGACTCGTTATGGCCACTTCGAGTTCCTTTGTGATGCCGTTCGGTTTGACGAATGCGCTAGAGATCTTCATGGATCTCAAGAATCGCGTATTTCAGCCGTATCTCGACCAGTTCGTGATAGTATTCATAGACAACATTCTCGTCTACTAAAAGAATCATGAGGAGCACAGCAGGAACCTGACCGCAGTTTTGCAGACCTTACAGAAGCACCAGCTATTCGCGAAGTTCAGTAAGTGTGAGTTCTGGTTAGAGAAGGTGGCATTCTTAGGCCACATCGTTTCTAGCAGCGGTATTGAGGTAGACCCAGCGAAAGTTGCAACAGTCAGAGATTGGGTTGTGCCGCAGAATGCATCAGAGATCCGTAGTTTCCTTGGGCTAGCAGGATATTATCGGAAGTTTATTCAGGGATTTTCCTCTATCGCAGTTCCACTCACATCGTTGACTAAGAAGAATGCGAAATTTGTGTGGAGCGATGAGTGTCAGAAGAGCTTCGATACTTTGAAGCAAGCTCTTATCTCAGCACCAGTTTTTGCCATGCCGTCAGGGCCCGGGGACTTTGTTTTGTATACCGATGCTTCGAAACTCGGTTTAGGCGCAGTGTTGATGCAGCATGGGAAGGTGATAGCGTATGCTTCTCGTAAGTTGAAAATCCATGAGAAGAATTACCCTACCCACGATCTAGAGTTGGCAGCCGTGGTTTTTGCCTTGAAGATTTGGAGGCATTATTTGTACGGAGAAAAGTGTCAGATCTTTATCGACCATAAGAGCCTCAAGTACTTCTTTACGCAGAAAGAGCTGAATATGCGTCAGAGGCGTTGGTTGGAGCTAGTGAAGGACTATGACTGTGACATTAGCTACCACCCGGGCAAAGCTAATGTAGTTGCGGATGCACTGCGCAGGAAAGTCGCAGTGATGGCTCATATGACGATTCCAAGACCCCTTCGGTTTGAGATGCAGAGGTTTGATCTAGAGAAATATCCTCGAGGTAGAGTTCCCCGTCTATCTACTTTGACTATTCAGTCTTCTCTTCTAGACCGTATTCGCAGTGGACAGTCAGCAGATGAGCAGTTGGCAAAGTGGAAGCAGAGAGATGAGGCCAAGGGCAGTATCTTGTATATAATTAGGGACGGCATTGTGAGATATCGAGACAGAATGTGGGTTCCTAGCAGTGATTCTATTCGAGCAGATATTTTATCAGAGGCCCACATGTCTCCGTACTCTATTCATCCTGGGAGTATGAAGATGTATAAAGATCTCCTGTTGTTGTATTGGTGGCCTGGGATGAAGAAGGATGTCAGACGTTTTGTAACCGAGTGTCTGACGTGCCAGCTAGTGAAAGCGGAACATCAGAGACCAGCAGGTATGCTAAAGCCTTTTCCTATTCCCGAGTGGAAGTGGGAGAATGTTACCATGGACTTCGTTTTCGGTTTGCCGAAGTTAGTCAGAGGATTAAATGCTATCTGGGTGATTGTTGATCGTCTTACCAAATCAGCGCACTTCTTGCCTATTAAGACGACTTTCACCATGATTCAGTATGCAGAGTTGTATATCCGAGAGATAGTCAGACTTCATGGTATTCTCGTTTCTATAATGTATGACCGAGATCCTAGATTCACTTCCTCATTTTGGAAGAGTTTGCATTCGGCTATGGGTACGAGGTTGTTGTTTAGCAGAGCTTTCCACCCACAGACAGATGGTAAGTCAGAGAGAGTTATCCAGATTTTGGAGGATCTTCTCCGTGCATGTGTCATCGATTTTTTAGGGAGTTGGGAGTCGAAGCTGCCATTGGTAGAGTTCACCTATAACAAGAGTTTTGAGTCTTCTATAGGTAATGCTCCGTATGAAGCACTGTACGGTCGTAAGAAGATCGCCTATTCATTGGGATGAAGTAGGGGAAAGAGCAGAATTGGGTCCGGAGATTATTCAGCAGACTGCCGATGTAGTAGTCATGATCCGTGATAGGTTGAGGACTGCTCAGAGTCCACAGAAGAGTTATGCGGATCAGAGGAGAAGAGATCTAGAGTTTGCTGTTGGCGACCATGTTTTCGTGAAGATAGCACCTATGAAAGGTGTCATGCGGTTCGGGAAGAAAGGAACGCTTAGTCCGAGATTCATCGGACCATTTGAGATTCTCGACAGGGTTGGGACGTTAGCTTATCGTGTTGCTCTTCCACCGAATCTGGCCGGAGTACACAACGTGTTCCACGTCTCTATTTTGAAGAAATATATGGCAAATCCTTCGCATGTCTTGAACTTCAAATCGTTGCAGCTCACTCCGAACCTGTCGTATGAAGAGAGACCAGTGCAAATCTTAGACAGAGAGGAGAAGAAGCTTCGGAACAAACTGGTGAAGCTAGTGAAAATCAAATGGCTTAATCATTCGGAAGAGGAAGCTACATGCGAATCGGAGCCAGAGATGAAGAGTCGATATCCGGAGTTATTCGGTAAGTTTTAATTTCGAGGACGAAATTTCTTTTAAGGGGGGAGAGTTGTAGAACCCGATAAATCAGACTACGTATAAGTCATGCATAATTACTATTATTTAAATTAAAATGCTTTTCTTACATGCATGAGTGTTTAATTCATTTTAAAATTTTTTAAGTCATGATCATTTATTTTAAATCGCAGAAGTTTAATTTTATCTTTTTAGTTAAATACGCGAGGCCGGACTGGAGTTAGAGTATTGAGATAAAATTTATTAATAAGAAAAAATTCCTAAATTTAATTTAAGCCAAGAAATAATTTATTTTAATGTAAAAGAATGTTTAAGGATTTATTTAATTAATTGAAGTTAAGTAGTAAATCAGTTCTTTTATGTCCAATAATTAATTAAAAGCCTAAATTAAAATGTGTAACCAATTGGGATAAATTAATCTAGACCTATTTTATTTAAGAAATTGTAACTTAACATGTTAGTAATTTATTTTAAGACTTAGCCATGCATGCAAGAAAATTGCTATCATAACTTAATTTATTAATTCACTAAAATACATAATAAGTGTTTAAAAACTTCAAGGAGTTAAAATTCAATAATGTAGCAATATTTTTGCTCCATTTGTTAGCAAGAATTCGGCCACCCCCTTATAGGATTTAATCATCCTTGGCAACCCTCCAATGTGATCCCCTTCCTTAACCCTTCATGGCATATATAATTCCTTCATTTTAAATCCCCACTAATTAACAATTAGGCAATATCCTTGCCTTGTTTTGATAGGAAGAATCGGCAATCACCTCCCTGAAATCTCCCTCAATCCCATGATAACACACCTCATTCCATATCTCACTAGCAACTAGGATGGAATGAATTGAATTCCCATTCTACCTCCCCATTTAATTGGGAACCTTCCCCTTCATTCCCTCAACACTCTCCCCCACCATCCATTCGAACAGCTGCTGAAATTGTGTTCCATCACCAAGAGAAACAAGAAAGAAAGTAAGAAAGAAACTCCGTCTCCGCCGCGCCGTATTCGTCATCTTGATTTGTTTCTTTCGAAAACAAATTTCCAGGCATGTATATATGGTTTCTTTCGTAGAACCCGTAAATCAGTAGACGTATAAGCCATGCATAATTCTAGATTTTTAAAATTTAGTTGACTTCATTGCATGATTATTTTAAATGCATTTGTTTGAAGTTAATTATTTATTATCTCAGTTCAGTAGTTTGATTTTTAAGTTATTTCAGTGAGGCCGGACCGGAGTTGGAGTTTGGAGATAGAATTTAAGATTGGAGAAATACTTCCAGAAGTTAATTTAGCTAGGAAGTAAGATCATTTAAGTTAAAAAAAAAAAAGGGAAGTTGAGGATTTAATTTAATTATTTGAGGTGATTAAGAAATGAGCTCATTTAAGTTACTTAATTAAGGGTTTTATTCAATAAATTATTTAAGGGATTAGTGAGGCTTTTTAGAGTTATTAATCTAGTATATAAACAACACTCCACATTCATTTTATTAGTAGATTTTGGCCACCCCTTGGTTACTAGAGGATTCAATTGCCAACTCATCAACTTTGACCATTTCTTTGCATGTAATTAGTAGGATAAATCTAGGATTTTTGGGAGCACCATGTAATTAATTAGTGGACATATCATAGTCTAGAAACAAGAGAGAAATCGGCCACTATACTCTAGAATCACCTAAGAGATCAATTGATAGCAATTCAAATTCAAAATTCACATGCATGAAGACTTGGTCTTGATATGATCCTTATATCTTGCACCATCCTCCTCACCCCTCATAACCACTCCATCACACTCCCTCACCAGCAAAATCAGACCCCTTTTCAGTAGAAAAAAACGTGAGTAATAGCTAGGGAGAAAGGGAGAAAAAAATCGAGAACTAGAAAGAACAAGAGAAGCGCTCCTCCGTGCCGCGTCGTTGTGGTTTCTCTCGTTTCTATTTCAAACGATAACCAGGCATGTCTAGATTTCTTTCAAACCTAAATCAAGTCATATTATTAATTATTTTTCAGTACATGATCATGTTTTATCATGCAAAAACCGAAATACATCATAGAATTTTCAGAAAATAATGCATGCAGATTTCGGCCCTTTCATGACAAGCTTCACGTTTTTCTGAGTTTTGTTGTTTCAGGTGATTGGTTCGATTCCAGGCTCCCAAGGCGACCTATATACATGTAATAGGATGCATTAGGACAACGTTTGTCCATTGGTTTAACCCCATGCTCGCTGAAAATTCAGAATGACAGCAACTTTCCCATTGCTTCTCATGTGTTCGAAAATTTCAGTTTTTATGTCAAGGGGTTGGATCTGATCTTGGCTGCCCTAAGGGCTCTTAGCCATGGTTGGATCACTCCCCTAGCATGTCTAAGACGTGACTAAGTCACCCTTTTGGTGGCTTGGTCCATGGCTCATTGGTTTTTAAATAAACAACAAGAACAGCCCCTCCCCTCTCGGTTTCCCTTCTTTTGACAACAACATGTTTTTCGAATTGTGGGGTTTGATGTGGATCTTGCTTGGCCTATGGCCCTTAGCCATGGTTCATACCATGCCCCTAGATGTCTAGAACGTTCCATGGTCAATCAAATGGCCACTGGAATGACACGAGACATCAATCGAAGCAACACACTACACACGCATACAAAAGCATTCTCGGTATGAGTTTTCGGTTGTTGCTGGAATGGTGCAAACTATTGCTGGCCAAAAACCCTTAGCCATGGTTCAAATCACTCCTTAGGATGTTGGTAAGGGTCTCTGTTGGGTGTTTCACGCCCCAATGGCCGATAGACTCGAAACCAACACAAGACGCACGGGTGCGCAGCTGCTGGAAATTTACAGCAAGTTGCGGTGTCGTTTAGAAGGCTCGTTTGAGTACTTGGTTGGCTTTTAGCTCATGGCCTTGGACTGGACAGTGCCTCATTGAGTTAGGAAGGTCATGCTTTTGACCGTTTGTCATTCGGATCATTTGTGAGGTCGTACGAGAATTTACGGTGCGATGTGCCAAATTGACTCTCGAAAGAGCGTTTCGTGCTTTGGCCTCCATTTCACCTAGATTTCGACCCTATCATTTTAGGAGCATTATTTTATGATTTTTCAGCGTATTTTAATCATGACTATACGTCGGTTCGGTGTCGGTTCAGTTTGGCTCAGAGTCATGATTAAATGCGAAGTCATTAGGCATCATAGTCGCATCTTTTGAACGTAAATTGCATAGTTGGTCAAGTTTAAGCTATTGCCTATTTTTCATGGCACAGTTAGGTTGCAGCGAGCCTGGGGACGATCCAATCCAATCTAGTTGGTAAAATTACGGGACATTTTCATTATGTCAGTTAATTATTTTACGTGCATTAAATAGAAAATGATTATTTTTTAGATTTATGCGATATGGCTTGTGGTTCCTTCACTATGTGGGAGTATTATTTTATACGGTCGCCAGTGACCGCTCAGTTCAGTTTGGTACCACCCTGTCGCCAGTGACCGGCCAGCTCAGTTCAGTTTCAGACTCCCCGGTAGCCAGTTACCGATCAGTTCAACTTAGTGCAGTGGCCACAGGCGTAAAACATAATCTCAACAAAAAATTTTACCAGTTATTTCAGTACAGGCTCCAAGGAGCAAACATTTGTTTTACTGTGATTATCAGTTCAGTTATGCACGTATTATAATTGCTCAGTACAGATTATTTTCAGCATGCCTCAGGACAGGATATGTTATCTCATGCATATTTTAAATTCAGATTTTTACTCGTTACCTGCGATATATGCATGCTGAGTCTTTAGGCTCACTAAACTTGATTGTTGTAGGTACTGATGAGGCCAGGGCTGAGGGCGGGGACCAGTGAGCCAGCTTGGGTCGGCAGTAGTGGCACCCGAGGACCTCAGAGCAGCAGTTGTTATTTTTTTCCGCAAACATTTTATCAGTCGTTGAATAGTTTTAAATTGTGATCTTTGGCAAACTTTATTTTCTTCCGCTGCAATATTTTGAAATATTGAACTTGATTCACCAGTGATTTTATGAATGAGGCCATTTAAGTTCTTTTAAAAAGAAAATTTTTAATTTTCCGCAAATTTTCAAGCAAGAAGTTCTAGGGCCTTTTGCAATTGGTATCAGAGCGGTGGTTCTGTATATGGTTTCACTACTACTGACCGCGAGAAGCTCACGAAGCCATGTCTTCGGTCTGTAAGTTTTTCAGTTCAGCATTTTGTTCAGCATTTTAGTTAAAGCATGAATTATTTTGTCAGCATGCTTCCAGATTTTCAGTATTTCAGTGTTCATTTAAAATAAATTTTGGAATAATGCATGTTAGTTACGTATGGGTTATGTTGGAACAGTATGCCCCCTAGACGTATTTTAGAGCGCAATAGAGAGGAGGAGCCTCGCCGAGAGGACAGAGAGGAGCATAGACAGGAAGGAGACCTACCACCTCCTCCACCGCCCCCACCGGACATGAGTGCCCAGATGTTAGCTGGGATGACGCAGTTCTTCGCACAGTTTGCGGGGAACATTGCTGTGGTGACTAGGCCGAAAGGGCCAGAGGCTGTTTATGAGCGATTCATGAAGATGCGCCCGAAGGAATTCTCTGGGACATCTGACCCCATGGTTGCCGAGGGATGGATCAAATCCCTCGAGGTTATCTTCGAGTTTATGGAGCTGGGAGACGCAGACCGAGTCCGATGTGCCACCTATCTGTTCACTGGAGACGCCCGCTTATGGTGGGAAGGAGCTTCGGTAGTCTTGACTTTGGCTACACACTTTCATGGACCCGCTTTACGGAAGTTTCTACTCCAAGTATTTTGCTGAGGAGGTTCGCACCAGGCTGACCACCGAGTTCATGAGTCTGAGACAGGGAGATATGACGGTTACGGAGTTTATCCGTAAGTTCGAGAGGGGCTGTCACTTTGTGCCCCTAATAGCGAATGATGCCAGAGCCAAATTGATGCATTTCCTGGTGGGACTACGGCCGATCTTGCGCCGGGATGTTAGGGTATCTGACCCTACTACTTATGAGATTGCCGTCTCCAAGGCCTTAGCCGCAGAGCAGGATCTGCGGGATATCGAGAGGGATCGCGAGGGCAAGTGCCCAGTTCAGGTACCACACCGCCCTCCTCCTCATCGGCATCAGCAGCAGAATAAGAGGCCTTTTCATGGACCGCCCAGGAACCGAGGCCAGCAGCAGCAGCAGCGGGGACGCCCATCCCCGAGGACTCAGGAGCACCCCGTCTGTCCCAGGTGCTCACGTCACCATCCTGGAGCATGCATGGCTGGCTCAGGAAAGTTTTTTAAGAGCGGCAGTCCAGACCACATGTTGCTGCAGTGCCCTCAGAGGAATCTGCCTACTCAGGGCAGGGTTTTTGCTCTCCATGCCGCGGAAACCAACCCTGAGACTATGTTGTTGACAGGTATCTTTAAACTTTAAGTTATTATTTGAATTTCCGTGCTTTGGGAATAATGATTAAGATTGAATTTAGAACTGTGATAGGATTGCATGCTCTACTCAGTAGTATTTTGGAGATTTAAGTTAGAAGAACTTTGACCATTGCATGTATATAAGTTCAGTTCTTGTAACTAATGGATTCAACTTAGAGCTCCTCTCTTTCAGGGAGAATTTTTATATCTGGTTCCGCTACCAAGGCCTTGATAGATTCAGGGGCCACTCACTCGTTTATTTCGGAGGTCTTTGCAAACTTTCTCAAGATCCAGACCATTGGGCTAGATACAGCCTTTTCAGTGGTGTTGCCGTCAGGCGAGGAGATGGCAGCTACCAACGTTATCCGAGATATAGACCTTGAGTTTCACGGTAAACTTGTTTATGCGGATCTGATTGTGCTACCGATGCCAGAATTTGACATCATCCTAGGGATGGACTGGCTATTGAGGAACAGAGTGTTGATAGACTTCCAGCGGAGATCTGTTCTTGTCCGACTGCCTGGAATGGAGCAGTTCTTATTTGAGCCGGACAGGTACTTTCCTTTACCGCGCATTATTCCTTATGTTCAGGCTAGGAAACTCATGCATAGAGGGTGTCCGGCATTTCTAGCGACCTTTTTATCTGTCCCCGAGGAACCCAGCCAGTCAGCCTTTAGATGTTTCGATTGTCAGAGATTTATTAGACGTTTTTCCCGAAGACGTCTCTGGTATGCTACCCGAGAGAGAGGTGGAGTTTTCCATTGAGCTTATGCCAGGTACGGCTCCGATATCCAAAGCGCCGTACCGACTAGCACCGACAGAGATGGCAGAGCTTAAGAAGCAGATTGAGGAACTTCTCGACAAGGAGTTCATTCGCCCGATCTTTTTTCCATGGGGCGCGCCGGTCTTATTTGTGAAAAAGAAGGATGGCTCGATGAGGCTTTGCATTGACTATCGGGAGTTGAACAGGGTTACGGTGAAGAATAAATACCCACTTCCGAGGATTGAGGATCTGTTTGACCATGTGCAGGGAGCTTCGATTTTCTCCAAGATAGATCTGCCTTCCGGTTATCACCAGTTGAGGGTGAGAGATACTGATGTCTCGAAGACTGCTTTTAGGGCTCGTTATGGCCACTACGAGTTCCTTGTGATGCCGTTCGGACTGACGAATGCGCCAGCGATCTTCATGGATCTCATGAATCGCGTATTTCAGCCATACCTCGACCAGTTTGTGATAGTGTTCATAGATGACATTCTCGTCTACTCCAAGAGTCGGGAGGAGCACAGCAAACATCTGACCACAGTGTTGCAGACATTGCAGAAGCACAAATTATTCGCAAAGTTCAGTAAATGCGAATTCTGGTTAGAGAAGGTGGCGTTCTTAGGCCACATTGTCTCCAGCAGTGGTATTGAGGTAGACCCCGCGAAAGTTGCAGCAGTCAGAGATTGGGTTGTGCCTCAGAATGCATCCGAGATCCGCAGTTTTCTTGGGTTGGCAGGATATTACAGGAAGTTCATTCAGGGATTCTCATCCATTGCCGTTCCACTCACAGCACTGACCAAGAAAAATGTGAAATTTGTGTGGAGCGAGGAGTGTCAGAAGAGCTTCGATACTTTGAAGCAAGCTCTTATCTCAGCACCCGTTTTGGCTGTACCATCAGGATCTGGTGAGTTTGTCCTTTATACCGATGCTTCAAAGCTTGGTTTAGGTGCAGTTTTGATGCAGCATGGGAGAGTGATAGCGTATGCTTCTCGACAGCTGAAAATCCATGAGAAGAATTACCCTACCCATGATCTGGAGTTAACGGCCGTAGTTTTTGCTTTGAAGATTTGGAGGCACTATCTGTATGGAGAGAAGTGCCAGATCTTTACCGACCACAAGAGCCTCAAGTATTTCTTTACGCAGAAGGAGCTGAACATGCAGTCAGAGGCGTTGGTTGGAGCTTGTGAAAGACTACGATTGTGACATTAGCTACCACCCTGGTAAAGCTAATGTAGTTGCGGATGCTTTGAGCAGAAAAGTCGCAGTGATGGCTCATTTGACGATGCAGAAACCTCTTCAGATTGAGATGCAGAGGTTTGATCTTGAGACTTACCCTCGAGGTAGATTTCCTCGTCTATCTACCTTGACCATTCAGTCTTCCCTTTTGGACCGTATTCGCAGTGGTCAGGCCGCAGATGAGCAGTTGGCACAGTGGAAGAAGAGAGATGAAGCCAAGGGCATTGTTTTGTATTCAGTCAGCGACGGTATTGTGAGATACTGAGACAGGATATGGGTTCCTAGCAGTGATTCTGTCCGAGCAGACATCTTATCAGAGGCCCATACGTCCCCGTACTCCATTCACCCTGGGAGTACGAAGATGTACAAAGATCTGCACCTATTGTATTGGTGGCCAGGTATGAAGAAGGACATCAGACGTTTTGTGTGCGAGTGCCTGACTTGCCAGTTAGTGAAGGCCGAGCATCAGAGATCAGCAGGTTTGCTCAAGCCTCTTCCTATTCCCGAGTGGAAGTGGGAGAACATTACCATGGATTTTGTGACCGGTTTGCCGAAGTCAGCCAGAGGATCGAATGCCATCTGGGTGATTGTAGATCGTCTTACCAAATCAGCGCACTTCTTGCCTATTAAGACGACTTTCACCATGATTCAGTATGCAGAACTGTATATCCGAGAGATAGTCTGACTCCATGGTATTCCAGTTTCTATCGTATCCAACAGAGATCCCAGATTCACTTCCTCATTTTGGAAGAGTTTGCATTCGACTTTGGGTACGAAGTTGCTGTTTAGCACAGCTTTCCATCCGCAGACAGATGGGCAGTCGGAGCGAGTTATTCAGATTTTGGAGGATCTTCTTCGTGCTTGTGTCATCGATTTCACAGGGAGTTGGTAGACGAACTTGCCACTGGTTGAGTTCACCTATAACAACAGTTTCCATGTCGTCTATAAGTATGGCTCCGTATGAAGCACTGTATGGCCGCAATTGTAGATCTCCTGTTCATTGGGATGTGGTAGGAGAGAGAGCAGAGTTGGGTCCATAGATTGTCCAGCAGGCAGCAGAGGTAGTAGTCAAGATCCGTGATAGGATGAGGACTGCTCAGAGCCGACAGAAGAGTTATGCCGATAAGCGGAGGAGAGACTTAGAGTTTGCAGTGGGCGATCATGTCTTTGTGAAAGTGGCACCTATGAAGGGTGTCATGAGATTTGGCAAGAAAGGGAAGCTCAGTCCGAGATTCATTGGACCCTTTGAGATCCTTGACAGAGTTGGGACGCTAGCTTATCGTGTTGCTCTTCCGTCGAATCTGGCCGGAGTACAAAATGTGTTCCACGTCTCCATGCTGAGGAAGTATATGGAAAATCCTTCGCATGTGCTGAATTTCGAGCCGTTGCAGCTTACTCCGAACTTATCTTATGAGGAGAGACCCGTGTAGATCCTAGACCGGCAGGAGAAGAAACTTCGGAACAAGTTGGTTAAACGAGTCAAAGTCAAATGGCTCAACCATTCTGAGGAGGAAGCTACGTGGGAGTCTGAGCCGGAGATGAGAGATCGATACCCCGAGTTATTCGGTGAGTTCTAATTTTGAGGACGAAATTTATTTTAAGGGGGGAAGGATTGTAGAACCCGTAAATCAGTAGACGTATAAGCCATGCATAATTCTAGATTTTTAAAATTTAGTTGACTTCATTGCATGATTATTTTAAATGCATTTGTTTGAAGTTAATTATTTATAATCTCAGTTCAGTAGTTTGATTTTTAGCATTTCAGTTATTTCAGTGAGGCCGGACCGGAGTTGGAGTTTGGAGATAGAATTTAAGATTGGAGAAATACTTCCAGAAGTTAATTTAGCTAGGAAGTAAGTTCAATTAAGTTAAAAAAAAAAGGGAAGTTGAGGATTTAATTTAATTATTTGAGGTGATTAAGAAATGAGCTCATTTAAGTTACTTTATTAAGGGTTTTATTCAATAAATTATTTATGGGATTAGTGAGGCTTTTTAGAGTTATTAATCTAGTAAATAAACAACACTCCACATTCATTTTATCAGTAGATTTCGGCCACCCCTTGGTTACTAGAGGATTCAATTGCCAACTCATCAACTTTTACCATTTCTTTGCATGTAATTAGTAGGATAAATCTAGGATTTTTGGGAGCACCATGTAATTAATTAGTGGACATATCCTAGTCTAAAAAAGAGAGAGAAATCAGCCACTATACTCTAGAATCACCCAAGAGATCAATTGATAGCAATTCAAATTCAAAATTCAAATGCATGAAGACTTGGTCTTGATATGATCCTTATATCTTGCACCATCCTCCTCACCCCTCATAACCACTCCATCACACTCCCTCCCCACCGAAATCAGACCCCTTTTCAGTAGAAAAAAACGTGAGTAATAGCTAGGGAGAAAGGGAGAAAAAAATCGAGAACTAGAAAGAACAAGAGAAGCGCTCCTCCGTGCCGCGTCGTTGTGGTTTCGCTCTTTTCTATTTCAAACGATAACCAGGCATGTCTAGATTTCTTTCAAACCTCAATCAAGTCATATTATCAATTATGTTTTAGTTCATGATCATGTTTTATCATGCAAAAACCGAAATACATCATAGAATTTTCAGAAAATAATGCATGCAGATTTCGGCCCTTTCATGACAAGCTTCACATTTTTCTGAGTTTTGTTGTTTCAGGTGATTGGTTCGATTCCAGGCTCCCAAGGCGACCTATATACATGTAATAGGATGCATTAGGACCACGTTTGTCCTTTGGTTTAACCCCATGCTCGCTGGAAATTCAGAATGACAGCAACTTTCCCATTGCTTCTCATGTGTTCAAAAATTTCAGTTTTTATGTCAAGGGGTTGGATCTGATCTTGGCTGCCCTAAGGGCTCTTAGCCATGGTTGGATCACTCCCCTACAATTTCTAAGACGTGACTAAGTCGCCCTTTTGGTGGCTTGGTCCATGGCTCATCGGTTTTTAAATAAACAACAAGAACAGCCCCTCCCCTCTCGGTTTCCCTTCTTTTGACAGCAACATGTTTTTCGAATTGTGGGGTTTGATGTGGATCTTGGTTGGCCTATGGCCCTTAGCCACGGTTCATACCATGCCCCTAGATGTCTAGATCGTGCCATGGTCAATCAAATGGCCACTGGAACGACACGAGACATCAATCGAAGCAACACACTACACACGCATACAAAAGCATTCTCGGTATGAGTTTTCGGTTGTTGCTGGAATGGTGCAGACTATGGCTGGCCAAAAGCCCTTAGCCATGGTTCAAATCACTCCTTAGGATGTTGGTAAGGGTCTCTTGTGGGTGGTTCACGCCCCAATGGCCGATAGACTCGAAACCAACACAAGATGCACGGGTGCGCAGCTGCTGGAAATTTACAGCAAGTTGCTGTGTCGTTTAGAAGGCTCGTTTGAGTTCTTGGTTGCCTTTTAGCCCATGGCCTTGGACTAGACAGTGCCTCATTGAGTTAGGAAGGTCATGTTTTCGACCGTTCGTCATTCGGATCATTTTTGAGGTCGTACATGAATTTACGGTGCGATGTGCCAAATTGACTCTCGAAAGAGCGTTTCGTGTTTTGGCCTCCATTTCACCTAGATTTCGACCCTATCATTTTAGGAGCATTATTTTATGATTTTTCAGCGTATTTTAATCATGACTATACGTCGGTTCGGTGTCGGTTCAGGTTGGCTCGGAGTCATGATTAAATGCGAAGTCATTAGGCATCATAGTCGCATCTTTTGAACGTAAATTGCATAGTTGGTCAAGTTTAAGCTATTGCATATTTTTCATGGCACAGTTAGGTTGCAGCGAGCCTGGGGACGATCAAATCCAATCCAGTTGATAAAATTACGGGACATTTTCATTATGCCAGTTAATTATTTTACGTGCATTAAATAGAAAATGATTATTTTTTAGATTTATGCGATATGGCTTGTGGTTCCTTCACTATGTGGGAGTATTATTTTATACGGTCGCCAGTGACCGCTCAGTTCAGTTTGGTACCACCCGGTCGCCAGTGATCGGCCAGCTCAGTTCAGTTTCAGACTCCCCGGTAGCCAGTTACCGATCAGTTCAGCTTAGCGCAGTGGCCACAAGCGTAAAACATAATCTCAACAGAAAATTTTACCAGTTATTTCAGTACAGGCTCCAAGGAGCAAACATTTGTTTTACTGTGATTATCAGTTCAGTTATGCACGTATTATAATTGCTCAGTACAGATTATTTTCAGCATGCCTTAGGACAGGATATGTTATCTCATGCATATTTTAAATTCAGATTTTTACTCGTTACCTGCGATATATGCATGCTGAGTCTTTAGGCTCACTAGACTTGATTGTTTTAGGTACTGATGAGGCCAGGGCTGAGGGCGGGGACCACTGAGCCAGCTTGGGTCGGCAGTAGTGGCACCCGAGGACCTCAGAGCAGCAGTTGTTATTTTATTTCGCAAACATTTTATCAGTCGTTGGATAGTTTTAAATTGTGATCTTTGGCAAACTTTATTTTCTTCTGCTGCAATATTTTGAAATATTGAACTTGATTCACCAGTGATTTTATGTATGAGGCCATTTAAGTTCTTTAAAAAAAAAAATTTTAATTTTCCGCAAATTTTCAAGCAAGAAGTTCTATGGCCTTTTGCATCTTTGCTCTTCAATAAAGTCATATAAATATTTTAAAATATTACATGATCACAATTTTATGGCAAAACCGAAATAGGACAGCAACTTCTTCGAAAAACCTGCACAGATTTTTCGGCCACTTCCTTCATGCTTCACGGGTTGTCTTGTTTTTGTGATTTCAGGGATTGGCTCGGTTCCACGCACTCAAGGCTGCATCTAGGCATGTAATAGAGTTATAGGAAGGTGTTGGTCCATTGGTTGAAGTCCATTCACCCCAATAAAACCATATTCGACAGCAACCCGCCATGTTGCAAATTTTGAGGCTCGGTTTAAGTGTTGCTTGTCTAAGGCAAGTGTTCGAACCATGGTTGGTCCAAGGCCTGTAACCATGGTTGGAACCATTCCTTAGCATGTCTAGGACATGACCAAGATGACCTTTCAAGGCTTGGTTCATGGTCCCATCGAAATTTTTAAACAAACAAGACAGGTGTCCCTCGGTTTTTCATTTTCTGGTATGGGTGAGTGAGTTTCGATTTTTAGGGTGTTGGGTGGATCTTGGTTGGCTTCTAGCCCTTATCCATGGTTCACACAATACAGCATGACGTCTACATCATGCCATGGTCAATCATATGGCCACTGGAATGAAAATGACAGCAACATAAAGCAATACAACCCACGCGCAGCAGCATGGTTCTCGGGTGGGAGTGCTGGGTTGTCTTGGGTGTTTGCTTGGATTGTGGTTAGCCTAGGGCCATTAGCCATGGATCAAGCCACACCTTAGGATGTTGAGAAGAGGCTCTGGTCAGTGGTTCAAGCCCCTATGGCCATTAGCCTTGTAAACGAAGCAATACAAGCACAGCTGCTGCCACTGAAATTTGACAGCAGCATGGTTGCGGTTCAGGAGGCTAGTTTGAGTTCTTGGTTGGCTTTTAGCCTATGGCCTTGGACTGGACAATACCTCAATGAGTTAGAAAGGTCATGTTTTTTGCCGTTTGTAATTTGGTTAAGTTTAGAAATCGTACGAGAATTTACGGTGCAATGTGCCAAAGTGACTCTCAAAAGAGCGTTTTACAATTTTGGCCTCCATTCACTATTTTCGTGTATTACAGCCCTAGGGTTATATTTTCCAGTATTTTAGCAGTATTTTAATCATGGCTAAATGATGGTTCAATGTTTGTTCGGGTTGGTACGAAGCCATGGTTTTATGCTAAGTTTGTTGGGTGTAATTGTCTCGTTTCTAGTTCGATTATAGAGTGTTGGTAAAGTTAAGATTATTTGCATGTTCTCATATTAGAATTAGGTTGCAGCGAGCCTGGGAATGATCCAACTCATTCGGTAAAATAGGGTTATAATTATATTACGGGCATAAAATATAAAATATTTATTTTTGAAATATATGCGATATGTCTTGTGGCCACCTTACGGTTATGGGATTGCTTCGCCCGGTGACTTACGACCGGTTTACGATTATGTATGGGTACGGATATCCAGTCCAAGGGCTGTGACGATCTCTACCACCCAGTATATTGTGGTTTAGTCTGATCAGACGTGCATGTTATGTTTTTTGTTATGGGCCACTTGCGTAGAAACATTATCTCTACAAAAATTACGATATGATATGTTATGACAGAGCTCTATCGAGCAAAGCTTTTACGTACGATTTTCAGATATGCACGTATTTATAATTACTCATGACATGATTTACCCCTTACGCTTTACGATACGATATTTTTACGTTACACGAAATTTTATGATATATTTACTTGTTATTCACTGTATATGCATGCCGAGTCTTTAGACTCACTAGACTTGATTGTTGTAGGTACTGATGAGGTCGGGACCGAGGGCGGGGACCAGTGAGCTAGCTTGGGTTCCAGTGAGCTAGCTTGGGTTCCTACTACCGCTGTTACTTTAACGTTAAATCTTTTTATCAGTTCATTTTATGAATGAGGCATGTTATTTATTTTAAGAGAAAAATTTTAATAATTCCGCAAATTTTCAAATACGAAATACGGGCCCTTACACTGCTGATGCTTCTCAAGGAGCAAAAGGTTCTGAGAAAGATTGCCTTCTCAGAGGACTTCCTGGGGACCTCCACTACAGGGTTAACCACTTGGTTGACCTTCTGGAGGGGGCAGTAGACGATGAAATCTAAGTTGAAAAAGTTCGACTACATCAATAAAAAAATTATTTTGTTTACTGTTGTTTTCTCTTTAATGCTTTATTAATTCCCGCATTTAATATTGGAAATGAATCAACATATAAAAATGTTAAAATGACTAAGATAAATCAACTAAACCAAGAATATTTCAAAAATAAGAAAAACTTAGCATCTGGTAGCGGTTTGGTGAATATGTCTGATGCCCGTTGATCTGTTAAGACATATTCAAGACGATTTTCTTTCTTCATGACATTTTCTTGGATAAAATGATGTCTAATATCGGTATGCTATTTCCGAGAGTGCAATACACGGTTGTATGTAATGGCTATTGCATTAGTGTTGTCACAGAAGAAGGGAGATTGAACAGTTTGAATTCCACAATCTTTGTGCTGCTGTTGTATCCATAGCATTTGATCACAGAAACTTCCAGCTGCAAGGTACTCTGGTTCAGCCGTTGATGAAGCAATAGATGTTTGTTTCTTACAGAACCAAGATATTAGTCTATATCCCAAGAACTGACATGATATGCTTGTGCTTTTCCGTTCAATTTTGCAACCAGCGTAATCTGCGTCTGAATAACCTACAAGATTAAAACTTGAATCTTTGGGATATCAAAGACCCACATATTAGTACCTTTAAGATATTTAAGGATATGTTCTGCAGTAGTATAATGAGATTGCATATGGTTAGCTTGAAAGCGTGAGCATAAACAAACCGCAAACATGATGTCTGGCCTGCTGGCAGTCAGATATAGTTGTGAACCAATCAATCATCTGTACATTTTTGTGTCTACTGATATTCCCCTTCATCTTTGTCCAATTTGATATATGAGCTAATTGGGTAGCAGCTTTGGAGCAATTAACCATTGCAAACTTCTTTAGCATGTCTCTTGTATATTTAGCTTGGTTAATGAAGATGTCATTTTCTGAATTCTTGACTTGCAGTCCTAGAAAGTAGTTTAATTCTCTCATCATGCTCATTTCAAACTATTCCGATGACTAGATCGAGTGGATGATCCTTTTTTCACTAGAGGCATGGTCCATATGAATTTGGCTCTGTTGTTTGCACGGTTGTATCCTCTTGTTCCATTGTCTCCTCCTCTATTTGAATGATCTCTGGTTGATGACTGTTCATCGGTACATTTATCTGATGAGTCTGTTCTTGAGCAATTTGACTTTGTTCTGAGATATGTTCGTCTATTCTGTTAGAGTATAATAAACAATATTTATTTTAATATAATTAAAATTTTAATGGTTTCACTTTGCTTTGTCTGTATACTCATTCAAATTGCATAGATAAATTCCTTGATTATATTTAATACAAATAAATCGTAATCCAATCTTGAAACTCATTTGTAATCATTATATATTCTAAATTCGTTCCTAGTCGATTCATCCGCCTAAAATGAGGATAAAGGCCGCTTGAGCTTGAGAGTAGCATTTGTGTTGTGTACCGTGGGCATAGAGATGTCCAATAATACAGATGGGTAATCATACGATGATTGTACCAAAAAACCCTCCATCAAAATTTCCAAGTGGTTATCATCCATCGAGAGGAAAAGTCTGTGGTTGTGATTGTACATGATTAGTCCTTACGACCCGGGACAACACTGAGGCTCTACCTACTAGGATTTTGCTTTGACTCGTTTACCGACTCCGCGAGGGTCACAAGGTGGCGAGGTTGGGTGCAATTGCGAAATGTGTAGGAGCCAGTGCATTGTAGTCGCGAACTCACTGCTCACCTACGAGTGTAGATATCCTATGTGATCTAACGAAATAATAGTGTATAAAATATCTGGCCAGAGTATGAGATGTACATTCGGAAAAGATTTCTCTAGTTGTGCATGTGATGACACTATGAATATTTCATGATTGTGTCATACAACTATTGAATTAATATACAATCCTCTATGAACCAATGGTTACAGATTCGACTGAGATATATGAGATGAAGGGACCGTACTGTACGTTAATCATAACCGATTGGTTCTTGCAGACACTATCAGTGTTACCTAGGGAATCATGGGGTGATACTACTAGACGCTCTTACCATGATTCGATTGGTTTAATCATAAATTAATTTATGATATTCTCATGACCAAATGTTGGTGCATGAAATGGGGCAAATTAGGGTAAGCCCGAATAAAGGAAAATGTCCTGAATCACAAAGAGTTTGAACCCACTGTTAGCTATAATCCTGAATCATTGAGGGTTACACAAGCACTAAATCATTTGTTCCCGTTGAGAGAATAAATTCAAGAAGTTGAATTTATATGAAATTATGATTTAGTAAATTCAAGGAGTTGAATTTATGATAATTAAATTTTAGGAAAATAAATTCAAGAAGTTGAATTTATGAGATAGTAAATTCAAGAATTTGAATTTATGATATTTAAAATTTAGAGAGAATAAAATCAAAGAGTTGAATTTATAAAATTCGGGAATTTAATTTATTAAACTCAAAAGTTAAGTTTATTAAATATTAAATTAAATATAGTGGGAGGTATGTTTAATGGGTTTGTAGGAGTAGAAATCAAACATATTAAATAATTAAAGTTCTTAATATAAATTTTTTATTTAATTAAACTAGTAGGACTAGTCCAATTAATTAATCAAGCCCATTTATGTTAATTATGGAATCTAAATCTTGATTTATGGAAATTAGGTCATGCGTTGTTAAGTAAGGGGTCACAAACCACTAGCCTCCATTCTCTTCAAGGGAATTTTCGAAAATTGCTTTCGTTTTTTCTCAATAATTTTTGGCCTCCATGAAAGGAGAATTTGGTTTGAGCCGCCTCTCGATTTCTAATATCCAACGAAAAATATCTTCTATACTTTGTAGTACAAGTTGGAAGAGGAACAAATAATCCGATCGTGGATCTGATTCGAAGATAAAAAAAAGGAGTTCTTGAAGAAAGTTTAGAGAATTACAACAAGAGGTACGTCCGCTAATATCGAAGTAGTTGGTGCCAAGTGAAAAATTCACTAAATGTATATTATTAAACATTCAATGTATGTTTATCTAATTTAAACCATATGAGTGTCCAAGAAATATTTTGAAAGTCAAAATAAAATTTTAAAACTTCCACTGCATTTTGGACACAAGAAAAACGATAACCCAGCATGTTCTTCTCAAGTCTATTTCGTCATCACTTCTAGCTTCATGGTTAGTAGAATCTAATTTATTAATTATATCATGAATGATGATACTACTATTTTCGTGATAGATGGATGATTCATCAAATACAACTGAAACGTCTCCTACTTTTTAACTTTAAAATCATATTAAATTTTTTTCATGCATACTTTCGAAATTCACCTTTTAAAATAACTTAGCATTTCCATAAATCAAAATAATTTAACATTTAAAATTTCAACTGCATAAAAATCCCTAAATCGTCAATTAACAACATTCAACTTCAACCTTTAACATGATCAAACTATCTTCAGAATAAAGTTTGAAATCTCTAATTAACAAAATCCTTTAAAACTTTGACTATCAAACTAATACGGAAAATAAGTGTCCCGTGGGGGTGTACTGCAGAATTCTAGTAAACGGGCTCCCTCTAGGGCCTTCTCCCTCACGATATTCTCAATAATCATATATCATATCCTCTTTGTCACAGTAAATTCACATCCTTCAAAATATTTTTTCTTTCTTTTTATTTATAAAATATCTTATTCTTTCCACCTTTGTAAAATAGCATTTTTAACAGTGAAAATTTGCACATCTTTACCATAAATCATAAAATCTCATATCTTCATCATAAAGGTTTTAAAGTATCATTCAACATGCATTATGATTCCTCGGACACTGCCAGACCTATTTGTACTACCTAGGTTTAAAATGATCGTTTTACCCTTGGACCCTAACATTCCCAGTTTTGAATTTTTCTTACTTTTATTTACTTGTGATTATCCCAAATAATTATCTAAGCTTAATTTTAAATTTTTAATATTTTTATTTGACATAAACTCGAGCTTTTAATTTAATATCTTATTTACTAAACCGTAAAGCGTTTTAATCCCAAATTAATCCCAAATTTAATATTTTCTTCCCAAACTTTAAACAAAAACTTTTTAGACCTAAAATACCCTTGTGAACAGTAAATCGACCCCTGTGGACCATGGTTCAAACCATTATTCTTCCCTAACCACATGACCGAACCCTAGCTCACACCCATTGAGCCACAATCCAATTTCCTCAAACCATGGCCGAGCCACCTTGGCCCAGACCAGGCTCTGACTATCATGTACCCTCGTCAAACCCTCCTGAACCAGCACACTCAGCCCAAGCCCACGCAAGAGCCCATGCGCGATCAACTCCCAAGCCGCTCGAGTTCTCTCTGACTATCATCGAGCCATCTTGGACCAAGCCACCCTAGCCCGAGCCCTGACTCCACTCCATCCTCTCTAGATCCTACTGTACCAGCCTAGACCACCCCAACCGAGCCACGAACCGTTCCCTCTGAATTCGCACCTATGCGTGGATGGAAAGAGCCCTTGCGGTGAAGGACTCTTCCCTACTGACTAATCACGTCCCACACCAAGCCCCCGACCAGCCCTGGCCGAGCCTTGGTGCATAACCCCTCCTAGCCATGGCCTTGAAGTCATGCGAGCCCAATAAACACTAGCAAACCCTAGGTCTCTTCCATCCTTAGCCAACTCGATTCCAGCCTCTGTGTTGTCCCTTAACGACTCTTTTCCTATTTATTCTATCATTAAATGGTTCGTTCTTCAATATTTTTCATGCAAAAATAATTTAAAAAAGCATAATATGGTTTGAATGACGCGTCAAAGGAATTTAAAAACGTGCCTTGGCATTTTAGAACGCTCGAATATATGATAGTTGGCGTGGGGCGCAAAAAAAGACGAACAGGCGATGAAGAATTCTTGTTTTCTCCTCCTCAAAGTTCCAAATTTTTGGTGTGTGAAGTGTGTGAATTTAATGGCTGAATGGAGCTGCAAAAACCTAGGATATTTATTTTTTAAATTTAAATTTGCATGTTAATGGGCTTAGGTTTTGGGCGTTTGAATTTAGGAGTAATTGAGCCTACTAATCTTAGGTAAATTAAGCCCAATAACACATATTACATTGAAAAATAAAAGTTTATAAAAATTAATTTTCAAAAATAATACTTTTATTCTTTTAAAAATCACTCGTTTGCCCCAAATCGGCTTCCCAGAAAAAATCAAGCTCGTCTCCTAAAATAATTTGAATTTTACTATTTTTAAAAAAATTTAATCATATTTAATCATTTTAAAAGCCTTGAAAATATTTATTGAAAAATATATATTTTATAGTGATCGTCCCCGGTCTCCTTTCCCAAACCTATTATCGAATATTCGAATAATATCTTCAATTTTCATGAAATTATTTCATCTAATCATTTAATCATGCAATCAGACTTTTACTAATATAATATGCATCAAGTAAGAATTTAAAATCAATTAAAAAAAAGCAAGTAATCAATTTAAATCGTTTGCATGCATGTGGTTTACGTAGATTGACTTTTCGACGTTACAACAATGTGTATGGATTCTTCAACAGTGAGAGTTCTTTGATTGTAAACTCTATATGTGTAACGTCCGAAAAACCAACCTACGTAAACCGCATGCATTCAAAATTGTTTTAATGCTAGCATGATATTCATGATATGATTAAATATATGATTGCATGATTAAATGATAATATGACATGATTACATGAAATTAAGGATTTTACCCGAATATTCGATAATAGGCAGGGGAAAAGAGACCGGAGACGACCAAGACAAGAATATGTATTTTTCATTAAATATTGGCAATGCTTACTTGAAACGTCTGTCCTTTTTATTGCTTAAAAAGTATTGCACATTTTTTTTAAAACCTAAGCACACTCGGCCGAACCCTCACACATACATGAAAATATTTTTTTAAAAAATATTTTGCACCATTCTAAAATAAACCATCAACCAACTAGTATTTGAAATTCAAAGGAATTAGTCAAAACATGAAATCGTCAAATATTTTACCAAACGTAAAAGCAATAAACTTAAAAGTAACATCCTCTCGAAAACCACTCAAAAGCATAAGTAAATGGTCTTAAAAATCTATTAACATAAATCGTGACCATAAATCATGAGTGCGGAACAGTAGAAGCGCTGGTCCTCGGGTTATGTGCATCGACAGTCCAGCAAAATCAACCATCAAGACCTCCAGTAATATTAACATCATAATTATCTGCATCCATCACACCTAGTGAGTCTGAAGACTCAACACATCATCATCTTGATATAAAATAATACGTATAAAACTACATGCAACAGTGAAAATACTTTTACGTAAAAATAAAATTTTCATTACATGCATAACATAAACCTCAAACTTTTCTTTTCCCTCATTCATAACAGAAACCTTTTAATCATGACATTGACATTTTCTTTTTTATTGATTTCAGATCGTTAATTGTGACTTTTCTCAATGCCCAAAAATTCGATGGATCCATCTACATGTAACCACAGTAATGGGCGGCGGGGACACCAGCAACACCCTCACCGATCAACTGAGCCTTGGCCTATTCTCATGGAATGGAAATACGATCGTCGGGGCTCCCTCTGGGGACTTTTCCAATATATGGGCTCCCTTTGGGTCTTCTCCCCTCACGACATACCCACTCTTATCCTAATATCCTCATAGTCACAATTACTTCACCTCCTTCAACGTTTTACATTTTCATCACTTTATAAAAATAATGCATTTGATATCCTTTTCTTTTAAAAAAACAAACATGCAACATGACTTTTAATTTTATCATAAAATTCCATAAATAATGATGACCTTCCATGAATCTTAAAAATCATAATTTAACATGTAAAAATTCATAAACACTTAAAATAAACATATCAACATGTAAAACATCGTTCAGAGCACTGCCATGACGTTTACTAATTATTAAGTGCAAAACGATTGTTTTACCCCTAGACGTAAAATTTCACGTTTTCAACTTTTCCTTGATTTTCTTGACTCTAACATTTCCCAAATAATTATTTAAGCCTAAATTAAAAATCCCACAATTATATTTATTTTAAACATTAGGCTTTTTAAATAATCGTTTTGAAGGCGTTTTATTCCCGAAAAATCCCAAACTTTAGAATAAAGTTCCTAAATTTAAAAATTAGACTTTTACTAATTATTTGGCCCTCGTGAACCATGACTCAACCCCCGTGAGCCATTTTTCAATTAATTTCCCAAAAAAAACCCCTAAGCCACACCCTAGACCACCCATGAGCCAACTCTCGGTTTTGTCGAGCCACGCCCAAGCCACCTTGAGCCAACCCCCTCCTAAACCTTTTATGGACCCTCCAAGACCCACGTGACCCCTTGAACCAGGCCCTGGCTTGAAGCCGAAGCCCCCACTCCAACTGCAAGTCTTGGCCGTGACTCCTAGAACAAAAGGACTCAAAGTTTTTGAGCCTAGGACTCTAGCCTTCGACCCAACCCATGAACCAGCATGCCGTGCACTCACCTAGGACCCTTAACCCTTGAGCTAGCCCATGCCGAGCCCATTAAACCAGCCCCCTGTCTCCCGGAGTGCTGCTGCACAACAATCGTGCAGCACGCCACTTCTCGGGTGGGAGTCCTAGCAAGCTAGGATTCCTTCCCGAGCCCTGTACTCAAGTCCTAGCTTGGATACGACTCTCCCCCTAACTCCCATACGACCTTTTCTAGTCCTGGTTCTAGCCGAACCAAGCCAAGCCCCCCAGACATGAAAATCGAACCCCATGATCCCATGACAGCAGAAATCGATTTCAGTTTGGCTCTTTGTGTTTTCCGTGAGTTGGGTGTGTGTGTAGGATCATGTAAAAACTTTGCTTGATCATAACTTAACATCATGGCAGCCCCTTCACATGTATAGAGCATGAGTTTGAATCAAAATTCATGAGTTTAAGCCATATATGAGTAATATTACGAAAATACTAACATGAATGGCATTCTTTTCATACTAACGGTGTTTAAAACGATAATACAATGTGATAGATTAGAAAAGGAAATGTATGGCGTGCCTTTGCATTTTAAACGCACGAATATACGTTGACAACGAAGAACGACGACGAGGATAGCCTAGACTTGAATTTTACCTTCAAACCTCATGATTTTTCCTTCACTTCTTCGGTTGGTGTGTGTTGTGAAATAGTGGAGAGAATTCTGAATTGATTGTGAGTGTGTGGCGTGTAACAATGGTAGGGTTTGGGATGGTTTAACACTTTAAATACACTTAATTAGTCACTAGTAAGGCTTAGGCCCATTAGGTAGGTAATTAGGCCCATTAGTGTTTAATTAAGGTTTTAAAAATAATTTTGTTGGATAGTTTGTTAATTTATTAGCCGGGTTGCCATTACGTTTGTATTTTTGTTGAAAAACCAACACCGAAAAAATTTACGCCCCGACGTATAAAATCACATCAAAACTGCTTATTTTAAAAAATATGAAAAACCATCACTCATATTTTAAATAATTAAAATTAATTATTTAATAAAAACATTTTACGTTTTTCAGCCCTCGATCTCTGTTCCTTGATCGCAACTTGAATATTCCTTAAAAATACAATTTTATGCTTAATTACAATTTAATCCTATTCAACATATATTCATGCATGTCACATATTCAATTAAGCAACTAAATCAATTAATTACTCATTTTTCGTATTTCTTAGATTTGCATGCAGTTGGATTACGTCGTCTTACTTTTGGACCTTACAATTCCTCCCCCCCTTAAATAAAATTTCGTCCTCGAAATTAGAACTTACCGAATAACTCTGGATAGCCACTCTTCAAGTCCCTCTCGGTTTCCCAAGTAGCTTCCTCTTTCGAGTGATTCAGCCACTTGACCTTGACCATTGGAATGACTTTGTTTCTCAATCTTCTTTCTTATCTTGCCAAGATTTGGACAGGTCTTTCTTCGTATGTCATATTTGGAGTTAATTGAAGAGATTCATAATTTAGTACATGTGATGGATTCCACATGTACTTCCGCAACATCGAATATGGAACACATTGTGAATTCCCGAAAGCATAGGTGGCAATGCCACTCTATAGGCTGGTGTCCCAATCCTCTCCCAAATTTCAAATGAACCAATAAACCTTTGACTAAGCTTGGCTTTCTTGTCAAAGCGCATAACACCTTTCATAGGTGCTATTTTCACAAATACATGGTCGTCCACTGCAAACTCTAAGTCCCTTCATCTCTTGTCCACATAACTCTTTTGTCGGCTTTATGCAATCTTCATTCTCTCACGAATTTTGACTACAAGCTCGGCAGTCTCTTCAACCACATCCAGACCAATCTCTCTTCTCTCACCAATCTCGTCCCAATGAATAGGAGATCTATATTTCCTTCCATAAAGTGCCTCAAAAGGAGACATCCCAATAGATTATTGATAGCTATTATTGTAGGTGAACTCCACTAGAGGTAATTTTTCGGTTCCCAGCTTCCTTGGATATCGATCACACAAGCTCGCAATAGATCTTCCAAAATTTGAATAACTCTTTCGGATTGACCATCGGTTTGAGGATGGAATGCTGTACTGAATAATAACTTGGTCCACATCACTACATGCAGACTCTTCCAAAAAGATGACGTAAATCTCGGATCTCTGTCAGAAACAATAGACATTGGAATCCCATGCAGACGAACTATCTCTCGAATATATAACTTTGCATACTAAATCATGGTGAATGTCGTCTTGATAGGTTGAAAATGCGCTGATTTTGTAAGACGATCCACTATCACCCATATGGCATTTAATCCCTTTATAATCTTTGGCAATCCTACAACAAAGTTCTTAGTGATGTTTTCCCATTTCCACTCGGGAATAGGAAGTGGCTTCAATTTTCCCGCTGGTATTTGATGCTCTGCTTTAACTTGCTGACAAGTCAAACACTCGGATACAAATCTCAAAATGTCTCTCTTCATGCCTGGCCACCATATAACAACTGCAAATCTTTGCACATCTTCGTGATACCCGGATGAATGGAATATGGTGTGTCATGAGCCTCCTTCATAATGAGACCTCTCAAAGAATCATCACTAGGAACCCATAGACGATCTCGATATCGAACTATACCATCCACATCGGAATATACACTACAAGAAAAATAATTTTCCGCAGCACGTCATCAACAACGTGCATTAAAAGCACGCTGCGAATAATACTTTTAACGGCATGCACCCATATGTGCGCTGTTAATAGTGTTGCACTTGATACTATTAACGGCTTGTATTAAAAGCACGCTGCGGATATTACTATGGACGGCGTGCATTAAAAGCACGCTGCGGATACTAATATCCACAGTTTGCATTTATGTGTGCTGTTAATAAATTATATAAACGATAACGTGCAGTTATATGTGAGCTGTTAATAATCTATGCAATTTTCGCAGCGCACAATAAAGGCACGCCGTTAATAGTATTATTAACGGCGTGCATGTTTATGTGTGCTATTAAAAGTAAATCATTTTTTTTTAAAAAAAATCGTGTTCAGACATTAACGGCTTACATCAATCGCACGCCGTCAATAGTATTATTCACGGCATTCACGGCATGCATATTATTAGCACGCTGCGGAAAATGAGTTTGAATTTTTACGTTAGCGACAGTTTTAGTAAAACCGTCGCTAATTTAAAAGTTGTGACGATTTTAATTCCACATTGAGCCACGATTTACAAGAAAGAAACCGTCGCCGATGAAATAAAAGAATAGTGACGGTTTACATTAACCGTCGCTAATAGACGTACTTCGGCGACGGCTAGTAAAGCCGTCGCTAATTTAAGAGTCGTGACGATTTTAATGCCACATTTAGCAACGGTTTACAAGAAACCGTCGCCGATTTAAATCGGCGACGGTTTGTAAAAGAATAGCGACGGTTTACATTAACCGTCGACTAAAAAAATCGCAAATTCTCTATTTCTATCCGATTTTCGTTCCATTTTCCTCCACATCACTTCACAACACTTAAAATTTTTCTCTACTTATACGATTTTAGTTTCGATTTAGATGTGTGTTTTTGTTTCAATTTTTGGTTGATTTTTAATTGTTAATTAAGATCATGAGTATTATTATTATAGTTGTATTGAAGTTTTTATAAAAATTTATTAAATTATAAAAGTAAATTTTTTTTTATTTTCACGCAAAATTTAGCGACGGTTTTGGAACTGTCGCGAAATTATAAAACTGTCGCTAAATTTAAAGACCGTGGCTAATTTAGCGACGGTTTGCGGTTTTTTACCGTCGCCAATTTGCGACGGTTTTGTCAAAAATTTTAACAACGTTGCACGCTGCGAAAAGTTGTATTAACAGCGTACATATGCACGCCGTTGATAATAGTATTAACAACGTGCAAATGTACGTCGCGGATAATTTTGAACTTTTAACCGCTTGCAGCTTTGCAGCGTGCAATGCGCGCTGCGGAAAGCCCATATGCGCGCTGCGGAAAGCCATTTTTGTTGTAGTGATAACTTCCGGCCCTTGTCTTCATCTCTAGCCCTCCACTTTTGCAACTGCTCATCGGTATACTGACCATCACGAATTCTGTCTCTCAAAGTCGACTGTACTGATAAAGTGGTAAGATTAGGGGCCTCGTCCCTGGCATAAACTGCTAGCTCAAACCGCTGCATCTCGGACTGCAATGATCTTTGTAGTGATAGATGAGTGATAACTGCTGCTTTCTTGCTCAATGCGTCTGTCACTACATTATCTTTTCTCGGATGGTAGCTAATGCCAAAATCATAGTCCTTTACTAATTCAAGCCATCTGCGCTGTCTCATTTTCAACTCTTTTTGGGTAAAGAAGTATTTCAAAATTTTATGATCGGTGAATATTTTGCACTTCTCCCCGTATAAGTAGTGTCTCCAAATCTTCAATGCAAAAACTACTGCTGCATGTTCAAGATCATGAGTAGGATAGATTTTCTCTTGAATTTTCAGTTGTCTCGACGCATAAGATATAACTCGGTCATTTTGCATCAGAACTGCACCCAAACCAAGTTTAGAAGCGTCGGTATAAAGAACATACTCCCCTTGCCCCGATGGCATAGATAACACTGGCGCTGAAATCAAGGCTTGCTTCAACTTGTCAAAATTGTCTTGACACTCGGGTCCCCATACAAACTTTGCATTTTTCTTTGTCAAGGCGGTCATGGGTACAGCTATAGATGAGAACCCTTGGATAAACTTGCGATAATAGCCAGCTAGTCCCAAGAAACTGCGAATCTCGGTAACACTTTTTGGTACTGGCCACTCTTTTATTGCCTCCACTTTACTCTGATAAACTTCAACGCCATCACTAGAAATGATGTGGCCTAAGAATGCCAATCTATCAAGCCAAAACTCGCGCTTGCTGAATTTTGCATACAACTTTCTATCTTGCAGTACTTGAAGTGTTGTAATCAAATAGCGACTATGCTCTTCTCTGCTCTTGGAATAGATTACATATCATCGATGAATACTATAACAAACTGATCCAGATACGGCTAAAATACGCGATTCATAAGATCCATGAAGATCGCTGGTGCATTGGTCAACCTTAATGGCATGACCATAAACTCGTAGTGCCCATATCTAGTACGAAACGCTGTCTTGTGAACATCAGAACTTTTACTTTCAATTGATGGTATCCAGATCGCAGATTAATCTTAGAAAATATCGACGCTCCTTGTAACTGGTCAAATAAATCTTCAATTCTTGGCAGTGGATACTTATTTTTTATAGTGACCCTATTAAGCTCTCAACAATCAATGCATAGACGCATACTACCATCCTTTTTCATCACAAATAATACTGGTGCGCCCCATGGAGAGTAACTAGGGTGAATAAAACCTTTGTCTAGCAATTCTTGGATTTGATCTTTTAGTTCTTCATTTCAGCAGGTGCTAGACGATAAGGTGCTTCAGATATAGGAACAGTGCCCAACATTAGATCAATAGAGAATTCCACTTCATGATCTGGTGGAATACCAGATACGTCCTCGAAAAAGACGCTAGGAAAATCTATGACAATATCAACATCCTTTAATTTCTGACTTATAGGATCATGTGTGGTAGTGACACATGCTAGAAAAGCTTGGCATCCACGTTTAATAAACTTCCTCGCACATAGACAAGAGATAATGTGCGGCATTTGCTTGTTCCTTGCCGCCTCAAAGACAAAAGATTTACCACTAGGTGGCCTAATTGTGGGGACCCGGACGCTAATCATGCTCTTAATCATCATTTGGGACAATTTAATCAATTATAATAAATAGGGTGTAAATTTTATTTTATACAGTATGAAATGCGGAACGTAATGGAATACATTCTAATATACATGTCAGTATTAAAGTACAAGTCTTGTACTATATACAATCATTCAACTAAGTTGTAACATCTAAATCTCAAGTGTCCAAACCCTATCTTTAATCAAGTCTGTAGTCTCCACTCTAATCACGATCTCTGTTCATCTCCTCGACCCTGAACCTGTCCCACATGTTGTCATGCACACATACAAACACGACAACAGCCGGATAACTCCAGTGAGATATATATCCCAGTATAAATCAACGAAACATGCAATCATATAACAATGTAAGAGCATGTAAGAAACATCAGTACCATGTATCAAAATCTGAAACATAATCAATATAAAATCATTAATCAGATTCGTGACTCCACGTCTCAGACTAGACTCAATCCTAGTCTAGGTATCCCGGTTTCCAGACGTTGCATTCCTATATCGAACATCAGTAATAGAAGAATCTCCAATTCTATCCACTTCGATATAACCAAACATCCGGTGTCTAGACCTATCCGTCACAGACTTTGGCACTATCGCCAATTCACTGTCTTGTGACAATGTGCAATGTGCCATTGACGATTCCATCACTATCGGCACTTATTTCACAAGATCACTCGTCTAATACTCGTCTAATACATGCTTCTATAAATCAATAGAACAAGCATATCAATTCAAATCAAGGCACATAATACCAATAAGTATGTGATTTAGGGAAACTCAAGTATATCCTAATCGAGTCGTTCTCCCGGTACCACATTGACTTATACCTTTCTTTTATTGTAGTTTTGATGCCGTTCCTGTCTGGAATTCAAAGTCTATCAATACACAATCTGTCAACGACAATATCAATAATATCATATCAATATACTGCTCAAATCAATACCAATCTGATTAATCTGGATTTAATTCAAAATCAACGGCATAACCGCACAATCCCAATATCCCAGTCAATACAATCTCGACCGATATTAATTACAATCCTCAACCAATATCCAGTACAATCTGGAATCAATTCAAAATTCAAAATGTTCAATATTAATCGATATACTCTGAAAAATCATAACAATTCCATAATCAATCTGTTTCTCAATCTGACTTCGATTCTACGATGTCTAATATGTCAAGAACACTATATATGAATCATATCCAATTCTAGCAATATCGTATTTTCAAATCATAATCAAACGTAACAAAACTTACGTCCAGTTGAAGCCTGTAACGAGAGAATCACTGTACTGAAATCGGATTGAAATTCAGACGGACTGATTTCTCGTAAAATCAACTTCAATATCAAACTCAATTCTTTCCCGGGAGTTTCTTTCGATATTTTCCTTGCCAAAGTTCGAAAATGAAGTGATTTGTATATTTATATTCTGCATGGCACGGATAGGTGGCTGTCTCTTGGCGCAGCACGTCTCGCGCATATGCGCAACCATCCTCGGCGCATATGCGCGAGACAATATGTCTCGGCGCGTGTCTACACGGCAGCTTGCGCATATGCGCGCCCTCACTCGGCGCATATGCGCGAGGCCCTTGTTCATTCTTCATAACTCTCGGGTACCTTCGCGCACATGTGCGGATCCTTGTTGCGCATATGCGCGAGGTGTTCTGCCTGCCTCGCGCATATGCGCCCTGTCCGGTCGCGCATATGCGCGAGGTGTTCTGTCCTCGCACACAATTCGATCTTATTTCCGCCTATCCTGTCTAATCTGTTCCATGTATAATCACATCAATTAATCAACAATCATATCAGATTACAGTAATCAAAATCTTTGGCATTACATTTCTCCTCCCCTAAGATTTGATTTCGTCCCTGAAATCACACGCAATTAAAATCATAATAGAAAGAAATGTATAATAGAAGCTGAGTAAGAATACTCACATCAATGAAATAAATCTGGGAATCTCTGTCTCATGTCCGACTCAGTCACCCAGGTAGCTTCTTCGACACCGTGATGACTCCACTGAACTTTCACAAGTGGAATTGTCTTCGTTCTGAGCTGCTTTTCCTTCCGATCAATAATCTGAATCGGCTTTTCGTAGTAGCTCAAAGTCTCATCAAGCTTGGGCTCATCTGGCTACATAATATGTGAAGCATCAGGCAGGTATTTCCGTAGTAATGATACATGAAAGACATCATGTATCCCAGATGAAGAAGGCGGCAGGGCTAGTCGATAGGCACGATCTCCTATCTTCTCGAGAATCTCATATAACCCAATATAACGTGGAGACAACTTCCCTTTCTTGCCAAATCTGACAACTTCTCTGAAAGGTGAAATATTCAAGAATACTCGGTCTCCTGCCTCAAATACCAACGCTCTACGTCGAATGTTGGCATATTTGGCTTGTTTGTCCTGTGCTGTCTTCATTCTCTTCTGAATCAGTTTCACTTTTTCCGTCATATCTCTAATCATGTCAGGTCCAATCTCAGCAACCTCAGAGATATCATCCCAATAAAGAGGGGATCGACATTTCTTTCCATACAACGCTTCGAAAGGAGCCATCTCAATACTCGTTTGATAGCTATTGTTGTACGAAAACTCACAAAGAGGTAATGCATCTTGCCAATTAGTGCTAAAATAAAGCACTACAGCTCTAATCATATCTTCCAATGTCTGAATCGTTCAATCTGACTGTCCGTCAGTCTGTGGATGATATGCGGTACTCAGATGTAACTTCGTACCTAGAGCTTGCTGCAAACTCTGCCAGAAGTGTGAAGTAAACCGAGGATCACGGTCTGATACAACCGACTTCGGCACTCCGTGCAATCTGACCACTTCTCTAACATAAATATCGGCCATCTGGTCATGTCTGTATGTCATCTTGTATGGAATAAAGTAGGCAGATTTGGTCAATCGATCAATCACGACCCAAATCGCATCACAGCCTCTGGAGGATCTCGGTAACTACGTCACAAAATCCATGGAAATGTGATCCCATTTCCATTCAGGAATAGACAAACTCTGTAACAATCCTCCTGGTTTTTTTCTTTATGCTTTCACATGTTGGCAATTCAAACACTTGGCTACAAATTCAGTAACATCAGATTTCATATGTTTCCACCAATACTGTATCTTCAAATCATTATACATTTTTCTGCCACCAGGATGAATGCTAAAACGACTGCTGTGCTCTTCTGCTAGTATCCGCTGTCTCAAATTTGAAACATTCGGCACAACAATACGGTTATTCACATACAAACCACCGTTACGAACCTGATATTCCGATTGATGTCTAGCTCTGATCATAGCAATCAAATTCTGTACATTCTGATCAACTTTCTGTGCCTCTTTGATTCTCCATATCAGTTCTGGTTCAGCTCGAATAGCACATAATCTCAGAGGCTGACAATCAGTTTCAAAAGCTAATCCAGACAAACATCAATCTTCTATCAAATTTGAAACATCAATCGTCGATAAGGATAAAGAACATACCTTTCGACTTAGTGCATCAGCTGCTGCATTGGATTTTCCAGGGTAATGCTTGATTTCACAATCAAAATCTTTTAATAAATCAAGCCATCTTCGATGCCTCATATTCAATTCAGACTGTGAAAACAGATACTTAAGGCTTTTGTGATCAGAATAGATATCAAATTTTTCACCAAAAAGGTAGTGTCGCCATATCTTCAATGCAAAGAAAATGGTCGCCAATTCAAGATCATGAATTGGATAACGAGTCTCATGGGGCTTCAGCTGTCTTGAGGCATAAGCAATAACATGCCCTCGCTGCATCAAAACACAACCCAATCCTTGGTGAGATGCATCACAATAAACCACAAAATCACCAGTACCCGACGGAATAGTCAATATCGGTGCACTGGTCAGTCGTTTCTTCATCTCAAGAAAACTGGACTCACAGTCTTCAGACGATACAAACGGAGCATTCTTCTGAGTTAACAGAGTAATAGGCTTGGCAATACTAGAGAAATCCTTAATAAATCGACGATAATGTCCGGCCAAACCCATAAAACTGCGAATCTCGGGCACTGATGTCAGACTCGGCCAAGAAATCACTGCCTCAACCTTACTGGATCAACTGATATACCGTCTCCGGATATAATATGTCCCAGAAATATAACCTATCTCAACCAAAACTCGCATTTCGACAGTTTAGCATACGGTTTCTCAGCTCTTAGAATTTTCAACACAGTTCTTAAATGCTAAGCATGCTCAATCATATTCTTTGAATAAATCAATATACATCAATGAATATAATAACAAACTCATCAAGATATCTCTGAAAGACACGGTTCATCAATCCCATAAATATAGCCGGTGCATTCATCAAACCAAATGGCGTGACAATAAATTCATAATGTCCATACCTGGTTCTAAATGCTGTCTTCGAGATATCAGAATCCCTGACTCTCACCTGATGGTATCCAGATCTCAGATCGATCTTGGAATATACAGATGAACCCTGCAACTGATCAAACAAATCATCAATGCGAGGCAAAGGGTATTTGTTCTTTACCGTTGCTTTGTTCAGTTGCCGGTAATCGATACAGAGTCTCATAGAACCGTCTTTCTTTCGAACAAACAATACTGGAGCACCCCAAGGAGACACACTCGATCTGATATAACCCCTTGGCCAATAAATCCTCCAACTGTTCTTTCAACTCAATCGGTGCCATTCTGTACGGAGCCCTCGAAATCGGAACTGTACCTGGCATCAACTCAATGCTGAAGTCTATCTCTCGAATCGAAGGTAACAAGGAATCTCATCTGGGATGACATCAGTGAACTCACACACCACTGGCAAATCAGCCAATGATGGACTCGATTTAAGTAAATCAACTGAATAGACAAGGAATCTCTCCGCTCCTTTTTGTAACAATCGAGTCATATACAATATGGATATTAATGGAATTTTAGATCGAGAACCCTTACCGTAGAATTTCCACTCATCAGCCATCTCAGGTCTGAATCTCACAATCTTGTGGAAACAATTAACAGTAGCTCTGTACTTGGTTAACATATCGATACCGATAATACAGTCAAAATCAGACAACCCAAGCACAATACAATCTATCTCAATATCCTGCCCATCATACTGTAGAATACAATGTTTCACAGACTTCACTGAAATCAAACCTATCTCTAACGGAGAAGAGATAGACACTACAACAGATAATGACTCAACAGGCAATGAATGCATCAAGGCAAATCGCTGCGATATAAATGTATGTGATGCACCAGTATCTATCAATACATATCCAGGATAACATGAAATAAAACAGTTACCTGCAACAACATCGTCAGGTGCGTCCTGAGCCTGCCACTCAGTCAAAGCAAATAATCTAGCCTGCTGTCTAGGAGGTTGACTAACTGTCTTACTACCTCCTGGCCTCTGCTGTGACTGAGCTGGTGCTGGCTGAAATGAATGGACAGCAGCTGATCGTCTATAAGTCTGTGCCGTTGATCCAGATGATTCGGCACCCTGAGATCTCTGAGTATCCCTCTGTGGGCAGACTCTAGCAAAATGTCCCTGCTGTCTGCAGATACGGCAACTGCCGAACACTCCTCGGCACTGCTCTGTGGCATGTTTCCCTCCACAAGTGCTGCAATAAGGTCCAGTATAGCTCTGGCTCTGTCGAGAACTCCCAGAGCTAGAAGAACTGCTTCCTGACTTCTTGAATTGCTTCCCTCTAGCTTTCAAGAAATCCTTCTTTCCGCCACTGCTGCTGCCACTCTCAAACCGGGGAGGTGGTTGCTGTGGTCTCGGTGCTGGAGGTACAAACAAAGCTCCCTTCTGTCTCATCAGACCGGCTTCGGATCCCTTGGCCCTATTCAAGGCATCAGTAAAATTATTCGGTCTTCCGGTATTCACCAAGGTAAAGATTTCCGGATTCAGGCCATTAATGAACTGGTCAGCAACAACTTCGTCATTTTCGGCCACATGTGGAGCAAATCGTAGCAGTGTAGAGAACCTTTCAACATATTCCTCGATGTTTAGCTGGCCCTGTCTCAAGTTTGCAAATTTTGCTCCCTTATCCTTTCTGTACGACACTGGAAAGAACCTCTGATAGAATTCAGTTCTAAAGACATTCAAGGTGATAACTGTACCTCGATGCTCTAAGGCCCGCTTTGTTGTAATCCACCAGTTCTTTGCCACATCAAGCAACAGGTGCCCTATCAGTTTCACTCTCCGCTCATCACTGTAATCCAAGGACTCAAACAGCATTTCAATGTCATCCAACCAACTCACACAATCCACTGAAGTCTCAGTACCCTTCAGAGTCGGTGGATGGAATGACTGAAAGCTCTTCAGCAACGTTTCCATCGGTGTTGCTGTCACATCCATTGGAGGATTTGAAATGCTACCCTGTTCCGGTACTCTTCGAGTAGGCATATCTGATTATCAAAAAGGTTAGCAATCACAATTGACAAATCTGTCTTAGCCCCTTTCCGATCATCCTACCTCTGATCAAGAATCGGTTCTGATCCATTCTCAATAATACACATTACCATATCAAAATCAGATAAATCAGGTAGACATGTATTAAAGCAATAAATCATGCTAGCAATCAAAAGCAAGGAAAAAAAACTCATTCTACCCCGCTCACTAGCTCTTGTCGCAATCTAAAGGATCTATCGCTCTGATACCACCTGTTGTGGGGACCCGGACGCTAATCATGCTCTTGATCATCATTTGGGACAATTTAATCAATTATAATAAACAGGGTCTAAATTTTTTTTTATACAGTATGAAATGCGGAACGTAATGGAATACATTCTAATATACATGTCAGTATTAAAGTACAAGTCTTGTAGCATATACAATCATTCAACTAAGGTGTAGCATCTAAATCTCAAGTGTCCAAACCCTATCTTTAATCAAGTCCGTAGTCTCCACTCTAATCACGATCTCTGTTCATCTCCTCGACCCTGAACCTGTCCCACATGTTGTCATGCACACATACAAACACGACAACAGCCGGATAACTCCGGTGAGTTATATATCCCAGTATAAATCAACAAAACATGCAATCATATAACAATGTAAGAGCATGTAAGAAATATAAATACCATGTATCAAAATCTGAAACAAAATCAATATAAAATCATTAATCAGATTTGTGACTCCACGTCTCAGACTATACTCAATCCTGGTCTAGGAATCCCGATTTCTAGACGTTGGCATTCCTATATCGAACATCAGTAATAGAAGAATCTCCAATTCTATCCACTTCGATATAACCAAACATCCAGTGTCTTGACCTATCCATCACAGACTTTGGCACTATCGCCAATTCACTATCTTGTGACAATGTGCAATGTGCCAGTGACGATTCCATCACTATCGGCACTTTTGTCACAAGATCACTCGTCTAATACATGCTTCTATAAATCAATAGAACAAGCATATCAATTCAATCTAGGCACATAATACCTATAAGTATGTGATTTAGGGAAACTCAAGTATACCCTACTCGAGTCGTTCTCCCGGTACCACATTGACTTGTACCTTTCTTTTATTGTAGTTTTGACGCCGTTCCTGTCTGGAATTCAAAGTCTGTCAATACACAATCTGTCAACGACAATATCAATAATATCATATCAATATATTGCTCAAATCAATACCAATCTGATCAATTTGGATTTAATTCAAAATCAACGGCATAACCGTACAATCCCGATATCCCGGTCAATACAATCTCAACCGATATTAATTACAATCCATAACCAATATCCAATACAATCTGGAATCAATTCTTAATTCAAATCTGTTCAATATCAATCGATATACTCTGAAAAACCATAACAATTCCATAATCAATATGTTTCTCAATCTGACTTCGATTCTACGATGTCTAATATGTCAAGAACACTATATATAAATCATATCCAATTCTAGCAATATCGTATTTTCAAATCATAATCAAACGTAAAAAAACTTACGTCCAGTTGAAGCCTGTAACGAGAGGATCACTGTACTGAAATCGGATTGAAATTCTGACGGACGGATTTCTCGTAAAATCAACTTCAATATCAAAACTCAATTCTTTCCTGGGAGTTTCTTTCGATATTTTCCTTGCCAAAGTTCGAAAATGAAGTGATTTGTATATATATATTCTGCATGGCATGGATAGGTGGCTGTCTCTTGGCGCAGCACTTCTCGCGCATATGCGCGACCATCCTCGGCGCATATGCGCAAGACAATATGTCTCGGCGCGTGTCTACACGGCAGCTCGCGCATATGTGCGCCCTCACTCGACGCATATGCGCGAGGCCCTTGTTCATTCTTCATAACTCTCGGGTACCCTCGCGCACATGCGCGGATCCATGTCGCGCATATGCGTGAGGTGTTATGCCTGCCTCGCGCATATGCGCCCTTTCCGGTCGCGCATATGCGCGAGGTGTTCTGTCCTCGCACACAATTCGATCTTATTTCCGCCTATCTCGGTCTAATCTGTTCCATCTATAATCACATCAATTAATCAACAATCATATCAGATTACAGTAATCAAAATCTCGGGCATTACACTAATAGACACTGATCTGTGACAAAAATCAATCGAAGCTCCATTCGTTGATAACCAATCCATCCCAAGTATAATATCTAATTCGGGCATAGGGAGTACAATAAGATCTGTCCGAACAACATCTTTAAATAAACGAAGCTCCAGATCTTTGACAACTTTGGACGTGAGCATTTGATCACGGAAGGGATAGAAACTTTGAAACCCAAACCCATATCTTGAGGAGTAATATTCAGTCTTCTGATGAAGGTTTCGGATATGAATGAATGTGTAGCCCCTGAATCTAGCAATGCATAGGTAGCTACCCCCTGAATGTTAATCCTTCTTGCGGCGAAAATGTCTTTTAAATCTTTTCGTGTTGAAGATTAAGAAATTTCTATCATTAATTTCCCAAAGTTATATGAAGATTACATTTTGAACTTAAGCTCTTCTTGAAAAATTGCATTTTAGCCCTTCAAATTTTTGAAATTTGCATTTTAGTCCACAAATTTTGGATAATTGTAATTTGGCCCTCATATTTTTTGAAAATTCATAATTTAGACCCTTTAAATTTCGAAAGTTTCATTTTGTCCCTTAGGAATTCGAAAATTGCGTTTAAGACCTTTAGGTTCTTCGGTATTTGCAATTTAGTCCCTTATCTTCGAAAATGACATTTTATTCCTTACATTTTCGAAAATTGTATTTAGAACCCTCAATAATTCGAAAACCCTTACAACTTTTAATTATGATTTTCCTTTAATTTTGGCCCTAAAACTTTTTATTGAAAATATTACATCTTTCACATAAATTAAGGCATAAAATAAATATCATTTCTATGGTTTCTAAAATCATATCTTAAGTTCAACTAGGTAGAACATGCAACCTAATTTCAACTAGGTTAAATCTTGTTCCCATTTCAATTCTAATAACCAATTAACATTTCATACAATAATAAGTAATATAAAAATGTTAAATGACAAGGTTATCCGTGATAAGCGTAGTGTCTGCATCATCCTAAGCTTTCTCGGCATTCATAACCTAAGCTCGCGCCGTTGTAGATGCTTTCCTCTTTAGGCAATCAGCAGCTTTTTGCCCACTCTCCTTGTAGTAGAACACATGAATGTCCCCCATTCACATTTGCCCAGATGTAAGCAATTGCACTCCTTGCATGGTTGCCTCTCGGCAGGCTTTGGTGCTCCAGGATTTGTGGCCTTGGTGGTGCTGGCTTCTTGACTTGACCATGGGGCTTTTGAGGCCTTGAGGTCTAGGAGGACCTGTATAAGGTTTCTTATTTGGCTGATTGTTACTGTGGGGACCCGAACGCTAATTCATTCCTTAATCGTCTTTAGGAATAATTCAAACAATTATAATAAACAGGGTCTAATTTTTTTTTAAAATACAAAGTGGAAACGTAATGTAATTCAATTCAAATTATATATTAAACATAAATATACCAATCTTGTATTATCTACAAGAATTCAACTAGGTTCAACTATATCTCAGTGCTGAATCCTAAGTTGCTTCGAAGCATGGATCTCCACGCTATCTAGTCCAGCCTCTTTCTCTTCTTGACCCTGATCATATCCCACCTGTTGTCATGCACACATACAAACAAGACAACAGCCGGATAACTCCGGTGAGAATTATATTCTCATTATAAATCATGTATACATGCAATCATAAAAACAACATAAAAGCATATAACAGATATGTCTAACATGTATTCAAATCAGAATATAAATTCATATCAAGAATAAATCCTATTCTAAACATGTACCATCATCAGGAACATAAATCTATATGTACCATATTCAGGGACATAATCAACATAAATCAATATAACTGTCAATTAGACTCATGACTCCACATTTTAGACTAGACTCAATCCTAGCCTAGGGATCCCGGTTTCCAGAAGTCGGCATTCCCATATCGACCAACAGTAATAGAAAAGACTCCAGTTCTATCCACGTCGATAGGGTATCGATCACCAGTAATAGAAGAAGTACCAATTCTATCCACATCGATTGGTATCAATCACCAGTAATAGAAGAAGCTCGTATTCTATCCACATCAGTATAGTATCGATCACCAGTAATAGAAAGAACTCCGATTCTATCCACATCGATATAATATCGATCACCAGTAATAGAATAAGTTATGATTCTATCTACATCGATACGGTACCGATCACCAGTAATAGAAGAAGCTCTGATTCTATCCACATCGATATAATATCGATCATCAAAAATAGAAGAAGTTATAATTCTATCCACATCGATAGCCAAACATCCGGTGACAGACTTTGGCACAATCGCCAATATACTATCTTGTGACATCGTGCAATGTGCCCGTGGTGATCCCACCACTATCGGGCACTTCTGTCACAAGATTACTCATCTAATACCTGCTGTCTATAAATCAAGAGAACAAGTACATCAATCAAATCAATATAATAAGGTAAAGTAAGGTAAAGTATGTGATTTAGGGAAACTCGAGCCAAACCTCACTCGAGTTGTGCAATCCCAACTCAACATTAATTTATACCTTTATCTTCTCGGTCCGACGAAGACGAAGTATCGAAGTCAACTCTGTCCATACCCAATCTGATAATGACAATCGAATAGATACAATATCAGTACACTCATACTCTCAATAACAATACACATCTGATATGAAATCTCAGTCAAATCGACTCCAAAAATCATAACAATTACATACCAGTCTGTTCTTCAATCTGACTTCGAATCTATGATGTCTAACATGAAAAGAACATCATATATGAATCATATTCAATTCTGACAATATCATAATTTCAATCATGTCTAAACGTAACAAAACTTACGTCCAGTTGTAGCTGTAGTCGCTAGGAACTCGATACTGTCCTCGGATTCAAAATCAGACGAACGGATTGCTCGCAACTTAATTTCACCCGAAGCTTCCCTCGGTTTTTCCTTTTTCAATTCTGATAATTCACATTTGAATGTATATACATATATATATATATATCTCGCGCATGCATCAGGGCAAGTGGCATCTTTCCGTTCTGCATGACTCGCGCATATGCGCGCTCAAAGTCCGTGCATATGCGCCGGAAGCCTTATCCAGCTACTGGACTACTCGCGCATATGCGCGCACATAAGTCGCGCATATGCGCGAGACCTACTGTCTCGTGCCTCCCCTTACTCGCGCATATGCGCGCCTTCTGCCGCGCATGTGTGCGTACCTTTCTGCCCTGCTCGCGCATATGCGCCGTTCATGTCGCGCATATGCACCGAGCACTCCACTAGGCTACTGGACACCTCGCGCATATGCGCGTCCTCACGCCGCGCATATGCGCGGGGTCTTCTGCCCACTCCGCGCATGACTCGCGCATCTCATCGTGCATGTGCGCAAGCACACCTCCTTGCACACGTATTTACATCTTTTCTCCCTTATTTTTCCGGTCTAATCCGTTCTGTTTATAATCATCTCAATTAATCAAGAAATCATCCCAGATTAATCTCAAATTACGGTAAATATACCCAAATCATTTCAGATTACGGTAATCAAATTCTCGGGCCTTACATTTCTCCCCCCCAAAGATACGATTTCGTCCCCGAAATCATAAGCATCGCATCCGATAAGGAAAGAAATGTATAATAGATGATAATTCAGGAAATTTAGTCTATAAAACCATTCTGATAAAACCAATCGCAAATTCTGGTTATACATCATCCGTATATACCAATTAACAGCTCCTAACAACTGAAACTCATCTTCCAATACCAACAATCATCGTCCGACGTTGGCATTTTTTTATATCAGTGTCCGGGTTATCTTCATTTGTTTCTGATTCCATCGCATTTTCGATATCAGATCTCTGATCCTATCAGATTCGATCTCAAGTATCATCGAGATGTAAATCCCCGTACAACGGAAATTGATAGTTCTCACTGTACCACATCTCAATACTCATCTGATAGCTCTCGTTGTACGATAATTCATACATGACAATCAATCCTGTCAACTAGTGCTAAAATCCAGCACTACAGTTCCTGGAAATTCTCCCGTATCAGGATAGTTCACTCCGAATATCCGTCAATCTATAAATCATAGATGACATATCACCCTATACACTCAGCCAAAAGTACAAAATCAAACGAAATCACAGTCCGACATAATTAACTTTGCATTCAATACATCTGACCCCCGTTTCTGACATACCTCTCAGTCGTCTGGTCATATTTGTACGTCATCTTGTATACTATAAGCATAGGCAGATTCAAGCAATCTGTCAATCATCATTACATCCTAGCATACTCTTATCCAGATTTTCGTAGTGTTATCACACAATCTATAGAAATGTACTCCCATTTCTATTTAAAAATCGATAATCTGTATAATCAATCTCCTGGTTTCTATCTTCCTGTCTTCATCTGTCAGCGATTTAGACATTTCAATGCACATTCTGACATAGCTGATTTCATTTGTTTATATCAAAACTGTCCGTTCGAATTAACATATCTTTTCTGTTACCAGCAAGAATACTGAATTGACTACTGTGCGTTTCTGACAAATATCTATCATTTCAGATTCGAAGTATCTGGCACAAACAAAACAGCTAATTATATAAAATAAAGCATTACCTACCTGGTATTCTGACTGACACACTGTTCTGACTATCGAAATCAAGTTCTGAACAGACCTGTCAAACTTCTGAACTGCTGTATTTTTCAAAATCAGCTCTGAGTCGGCTTGAACTAAATATAATCTCAACGGTTCATAACAATCAATATCAAATACGGATTCAGAATAATAGCAATATCGGCTCAGATTCGGATATAAACCAATTCCTGATAACACTGACGATTCTGACTAACCGATTATATCTTCAACGTGTTTTAGATCCCCTGCTATATATTTTCGAATGTAATGTCCCCCAAACATATACTCTGTCTCAAATACTGTAGTTTAAGAACAAAACACAATCGGATATACTAATCTGCAATACATAAATTCTTATATCGGTGTCTTTCTCAGTCAGTAATCACTACCTCAGCTGTATTCATACATTCAATTATAACACATTCGAATATCACATATTCTGAATAATATGTTTCAAATCAGATTCATATGAACAATTCTGGTATATAAAATTTCCAGCTCTCAAATCATTCAATACAAGATAGTAGATTCATCAGTAATATCAGAGTATATCAAATATCATAGATAAACGGCACAAAATCATTCAAATATCTCTGAACACAGGATTTATAGTCCATAGCAGAACTGAAATATCTCATAGAACATATAATCAGATGTAACTCTAACTCTTCAGGCAGTAAATCGTTTCATGATATTTCAATTCTTCTCAATTCAATCAGTATCATTCTGTACAAAATTCTAAAATAAAACCAGTACCTGTATCGAATCAAGGCTGTAATCAATCTCCCTGATACGAAGCAAATCTAACATCTAATCTGGAAGACTATAGCAAATCTCCTGCTACTAACAAATCAGCGCATGCTACACTCAGTTCAATAATCAACTGAATGCATAAGGATAATCCATTCGTTTCGAATCATCGAATCATACTAATACGGATATCAAGGAATTCAAAATCAAGAATCCTTACCGTTATCATTCGTTCATCGGCCATTTCAGGTCCAAATCTTACTATCTCCTAGTAAGAATCTACAATAGCTTTGTACTTGTTCAACATATCAATATCAATACTACGGTCACAATCAGAACAACACGAGTACAACACCATTTAACTGAATCTAATTCGATCTCATTTCTTCTCATTGTAGTATAGATATTTCCCAGAAATCTCCAATATCAAATCATTTCCCCAAAAGGTAAAGACATCAATACTACAGTAAATACAGACCCAACGGGTACAGCATATATCAATGCAACTCAGTCAAAGATAATCGTAGAAAATGCATTAGTATATATATCAATACATATGCAAATAATCATAAAAGATCAGTACCTGTCACTATATCATCACGTGTGTCCTGGATCTGTTCCTCGATCACTACCACCAGATGATTCTGCTCCCTGAAATCTTCGGGAACCTTTCTGTGGACAGAATCTAGCAAAGTGTCCTTGCTGTTTACAGATATTGCACCTACCAGTCACTCCCTGGCATTGCTCCGCGGAATGTCTCCCTCCGCAAGTCCTTCAATAAACTCCAGTATAACTCGGGCTAGAACCACTCGGTCGCTTCCTAACTTCTTAAACTGTTTCTTTCGAGCTTTCAATTGTTCTTGCTTTCCACCACTCTGCTGCCAATCTCGAGTCTGGACGGCAGTTGTTGTGGTATCGATGTGGGAAGAACATATGAAACTTCTTTTTGTCTCATCAGAACGGTTTCTGCTCTTCTGGCTCGATTCAGAGTATCAGCAAAATTACTCGGTGGTTTCACATTCACCAATGTGCGTATCTCCGGATTCAATCCCTGGATAAACTGATTAGATACAGCTGTATCATTTCTAGCCACTTGAGGACAAAATGTAGTAAGGTGAAAAACTGGGCCAAATACTCATCGACATTCAACTGACCCTGTCTTAAATTTGTAAACTCTGCACTTTTATCCTCTCTGTATGATAGAGGTACAAATCTTTGATAAAATTCGACTTTGAAAATTTTCCACGTAATCATGGAACCACGCTGTGCTATGGCTTCCCTAGTTACCAGCCACCAACTCCTAGCGGCTTCCCGTAGTTGATTCCCAACCAGTTTAACTCTACAATCATCTGTGAAACCCAGAAATTCAAATAACATTTCTATATCCTCCAGCCAATTCTCACAATCGCCTGGCGCCTCAATACCCTCAGAATCGGCGGTTGAAATGACTGAAATCTCATCAACTGTGTTTCCATCAGAGTTTCTGATACATCCATCGATCAGTCGAAGTACTACCTCGTTCTCGCACTCTTCTAGGAGGAATATCTGATAATCACATATGTTAGTAGTAACAGAAGACAAATCCGTCTCAATCCCAATGCTGATAGCTTACCTCTGATCAAGAATTGGTTCTGATCCAGTTTCAACTAATACATATTACCAAATCAACTCGGATATTCAGGTAACATGTAGTTTAATATACAGTAAAAACATACTGAAATCTTAGCATATACAATGTAATTTCAACATTATATTCAATCATATGCTATATAAATCCAGGCAGTAAAACATAATATCATGCCAGCATACACAATATAATTCCACATTATAATCAATCACATGCTAGCAATCACATGCAAGGAAAGAAAACTCATTCTACCCCGCTCACTCTTCTCTATCTCAGTCTAAGGATCTATCGCTCTGATACCACCTGTTGTGGGGACCCGGACGCTAATTCATTCATTAATCGTCTTTAGGAATAATTCAAACAATTATAATAAACAGGGTCTAATTTTTTTTAAAATACAAAGCGGAAACGTAATGTAATTCAATTCAAATTACATATTAAACATAAATATACCAATCTTGTATTATCTACAAGAATTCAACTAGGTTCAACTATATCTCAGTGCTGAATCTTAAGTTGCTTCGAAGCCCGGATCTCCACGCTATCTAGTCCAGCCTCTTTCTCTTCTTGACCCTGATCCTGTCCCACCTGTTGCCATGCACACATACAAACAAGACAACAGCCGGATAACTCCGGTGAGAATTATATTCTCAGTAAATCATGTATACATGCAATCGTAAAAACAACATAAAAGCATATAACAGATATGTCTAACATGTATTCAAATCAGAATATAAATCCAATCAAGAATAAATCCTATTCTAAACATGTACCATCATCAGGAACATAAATCGATATGTACCATATTCAGGGACATAATCAACATAAATCAATATAATTGTCAATTAGACTCATGACTCCACATTTTAGACTAGACTCAATCCTAGCCTAGGGATCCCGGTTTCCAGAAGTCGGCATTCCCATATCGACCAACAGTAATAGAAAAGACTCCAGTTCTATCCACGTCGATAGGGTATCGATCACCAGTAATAGAAGAAGTACCAATTCTATCCACATCGATATGGTATCAATCACCAGTAATAGAAGAAGCTCGTATTCTATCCACATCGGTATAGTATCGATCACCAGTAATAGAAAGAACTCCGATTCTATCCACATCGATATAATATCGATCACCAGTAATAGAAGAAGTTATGATTCTATCCACATCGATACGGTACCGATCACCAGTAATAGAAGAAGCTTCGATTCTATCCACATCGATATAATATCGATCATTAGTAATAGAAGAAGTTATAATTCTATCCACATCGATAGTCAAACATCCAGTGACAGACTTTGGCACAATCGCCAATATACTATCTTGTGACATCGTGCTATGTGCCCGTGGTGATCCCACCACTATCGGGCACTTCTGTCACAAGATTACTCATCTAATACCTGCTGTCTATAAATCAAGAGAACAAGTACATCAATCAAATCAATACAATAAGGTAAAGTAAGGTAAAGTATGTGATTTAGCGAAACTCGAGCCAAACCTCACTCGAGTTGTGCAATCCCAACTCAACATTAATTTATACCTTTATCTTCTCGGTCCGACGAAGACGAAGTATCGAAGTCAACTCTATCCATACCCAATCTGATAATGACAATCGAATAGATACAATATCAGTACACTCATACTCTCAATAACAATACACATCTGATATGAAATCTCAGTCAAATCGACTCCAAAAATCATAACAATTACATAACCAGTCTGTTCTTCTTGATTCTCAATAATAGGAGCACGTCTAGGAGGCATTTTATCTGAATATTTTCCAAATTCTAACGTAACCAACATGCATTTAAATCTAAGTCTCTAATCATGTGGCATATCCAAACTCATTTAGCAATTTAAGCATGCAAATCATAAATACTCAAAAAGCTCGTAAACATGTAACGTAAACATATTATTCATGTCGTCATGCAGGTAACATCATACTGAATCATATAAAACATGTAAAAACTTACAAATTTGAGGCTTGACGACTGATCTTTTTGGCGCTGATGGTTGCACAACCCTTTACAGGACCTTTGCTCTGATACCAACTGAAACGTCTGCCCTTTTTATTGCTTAAAAAGTACTACAATTTTTTTTTAAACCTAAGCACACTTGGCCGAACCCTCACACATACATGAAAATATTTTTTATAAAATATTTTGCACCATTCTAAAATAAACCATCAACCAACTAGTATTTTTAAATTCAAAGGAATTAGTCAAAACATGAAATCGTCAAATATTTACCAAACTTAAAAAGCATTAACTTTAAAGTAACATCCTCTCAAAAATCACTCAAAGCATAAGTAAATAGTCTTAAAAATCTTTTAACATAAATCGTAACCATAAATCATGAGTGCGGAGCAGTAGAAGCGCTGATCCTCGGGTTATGTGCACCGACAGATCAGAAAAATCAACCATCAAGACCTCCAGTAATATTAGCATCATCATTACCTGCATCCATCATACCTAGTGAGTATGAAGACTCAACATGAAACGTCTTGCCCTTTTTATTGCTTTAAAAGTACTAGAAATTTTTTTTTTTAACACTCAATTTTGGCCAATACATTTTTCCACATGAAAATATTTTATAAAATATTTTATCCTTTTAAAATAAAATACCAACCATCTAACATTTTAAAATCAGGTGCAATAGCCATAAAATGAAATCGTCAACTATTGTACCAAACCTAAAAAGCAATAGTTTGAAAAGAATAGCCCATACTAAACCTCTCAAAAATCTCTCAAAAGCATAAATATAGTCTAAAAATCTTTAGCTTAAATCATGAATCATAAACGTAAATGAGGAAAAATAGAAGCGCTGGTCCTCGGGTTGTGTGCGCCATTAGTCCAGTCAAATCATCCGTCAAGACCTCCCTCAACCTCACCTGCATCCATCACACCTAGTGAGTCTAAAGACTCAACACACCATAATCTTAATAACAAATAATACGTAATACAGTCAACATATAACATTAAAAATAATTGTACTAAAAATATCGTTTTCATTAAGATGCATAAACTTCAAACATGACCATTTTCATAAATATTTTCATGATGCCTAAACTTAAGCATAAACATTTTCATGACATGCATTTCATAAACCTTAACCTTTTTCCTTTTTCCTCAACATGACATGACATAAAACATTTTTCATGATCATAAACATTTTCCTTTTCCTTTTCTTTTTCCTTTGGTGAATTCAGATCGTTAATTGTGACTTTTCTGATCATGATTCTAATCGATGGATCCATCTACATGTAACCACAGTACTGGGCGGCGGGGGACACCAGCAACACTCTCACCGGTCAACTGGGCCCTGGCCTATCATTTTTCGAATAGAAATACGTTCGTCGGGGCTTCCTCTGGGGCCTTTTTCCCTCACGATATTCTCATTATTACTGTTACCACAAAACCGTTACCACATAAACGTTACCACATATTCGTAATGATGGAAACACGATCGTCGGGCTCCCACTAGGACCATAACCCTCACGACGTCGCCAACATTAACTAATTAGTCACAATCACTTCACTTCTCTTCAACATTTACATTCTCATCACTTTATAAAAATCATGCATAACATAACATTTTTGTTTTTGAAACCAAGCATACAACCTGTCTTTTAAATGTCCTCCTTAATTTATAAAAACCCCATGGACATTTAAAATCATAATTTAATCATGAACATCTCATAAACATTCAAAAATAGTCATAATATCATAAAGATAGCATTAAGGGCACTGCAATGACGTTTACTAATTTTTAGTTGTAAAAAGACCGTTTTACCCCTGGACTCGACATTTTTTGATCTCGACCTTTTTCTTGATTTCATGACTCTAACATGTCCCAAATAATTATTTAAGCTTACATGAATTTTTCCATAATTTTATTTAGCTTAATATTAGACTTTTTTATTTATCTTTAATTAACTGTTTTGACGGTGTTTTAATCCCGAAAAATCCCAAACTTTAATATAAAATTTCTAAATTCTAAATTTAGTCTTTTTATATTATTTTAGCCCTTATGGACCATGACTCGACCCCTGTGAGCCGTTTTCCAATTTTTCCTTAGTTAAAAACCCTATTTTGACACCTAAACTTCGACCCCGCGAGTTTCCCCCGAACCATGTTGATTCAAAACTTGACCAACATCCTAGAGTACCCTACTGGACCCTAAGTTTACTAAAAAACCAACCCAAAACCCAAATACGTGAACCCCTACCTCACCCATAAGCTGGCCGAGAGATTAACTTTGTTAGGACTCTAAGTTTTGGTGCATGTGGCTCTAGCCAACGCCCAGAACCTTGAACCAAACCCATGTGCACTTGCTTAGGACCCTAGGGACTTTTTCTAACCCAGCCCGTGACCCCCGAACCGAGCCCCTCAACTCCTGGACACCTGCACTCTCCCACGCTCATGCTGCGTGTTTCTCGGGTGGGAGTCCTAGCATGGCTAGGTTCCTTCCCCAGCCCTTACCGTGAGTCCTAGCTTGGCTAGGACTCTCTCCATGACCCATGACAGACCCTGGCCGAGCCCTGGCCCAAGCCAAGACCCTGATCGACCCCTCCCTTGTGAAACCTTGCCCTTGCGATCATGCAACAGATTTTCACACCAGCAGGTTCCCTTCAATTGTGTAGTGTTTAGGGTGTGATTCCAAGTATCTAACTCATGTAAAAACTTGGCTTGATCATGTCCTAATCATGGCAGCCCTTTGAAGCACATAAAAACATGTTTTTGAAACTTTAAATCATGAATTTTACACATGGTTATGCAATAATACGAAAATTTCATATGAACTTCAAACTTTTCATGCAAACATAATTTAAAACACTAATACGATGTGATAGACGAGAAAAGGAGATGTATGGCGTGCCTTTGCGTTATATACGCACAAAAAACCGTTGACGTCGAAGAACGGGACGAAACCTAGGCTATCTTCTCCTTGAACCCCTCGAATTTTTCTCCTTTGTGGTGTGCAAGTTGTATCTTGACATGGTGTGGGGAGTTTCTGAAATTTAGAAGTGTGTGGCCGTGTATTTTCTTGATGCAAAGTGAAGGGTTTTGGTGCTCAATAATTTAGAAAGTGACGTGAGTTGAATGATGTAGGGCTTGTGGTGTTGAATGTGATGGGGAGAGTTTCAGAATTCAATAAATGGGTTGCCGAGAGATTGAATTGCCAAAGTGAGGGTTTTGGTGAATAAAAACTTTAATTAGCTAATTAATTTGCTAATTAGTCTTAGGCCTAATAATCCCCTAAATTAAACCCATTAGCCTAAATTAGAATTTAATAAAATATTATCAAATTTTTTTCTCTTTAAATAAATTTGTGAATTTATTAGCCGGGTTGCCTAAAAGCTCGCATTTTTGTTGAACAACCAACACCGATAAAATTTACGTCTCGGCGTATAAAATCACCTCAAAAACCCCTTATTTTCAAAAATACTAAAAAACAATAACTATATTTTAAATAATTAAAAACAATTAACCAATAAAAACATTTTCTATTTTTCAGCCCTCAGTCTCCGTTCCTCGATCGCAACTCGAATAACCTTTAAAATACATTTTTATGAAACAATGTAGAAAAATATTTTAAACATGTAAATATGCACAACATTAATTCATGCAATTAAAACATTTAATTAAAATACAGGATAATTTAATAATTCGTATGCATGTGGTTCGCGTGGATTCTTAAATTTTCGGGGCGTTACACAACACACCATCATCTTAATATCAAATAATACGTATAAAAACCACATGCAACAGTGAAAATACTTTTACGTAAAAATAAATTTTCATGACATGCATAACATAAACCTCAACCTTTTCTTTTCTCTCATTCATAACATAAACATTTTCCTTTTTATTGAATTCAGATCGTTAATTGTGACTTTTCTCAATACTCAAAAAGTCGATGGATCCATCTATATGTAACCACAATACTGGAGGGGGCACACCAGCAACACTCTCACAGGTCAACTGGGCCTTGGACAATCCTCATCGATGGAAATACGATCGTCGGGGCTCCCTCTGGGCCTTTTCCTATAAATGGGCTTCTCTGGGGCCTTCTCTCCTCACGACATCCCCACTCTTATCCTCATATCCTCATAGTCACAATTACTTCACCTCTTTCAACGTTTTACATTTTCATCACTTCGTGCATTTAATATCCTTTTCTTTTAAATAAACAAGCATGCAACATGACTTTTAATTTTATCATAAAATTCCATAAATAATCATGACCTTCCATGAACCTTAAAAATCATAATTTAACATGTAAAATTTATAAACACATGAAATAAACATATTAACTTGTAAAACAGCATTCAGAGCACTTCCATGACGTTTACTAATTATTAGGTGTAAAATGACCGTTTTATCCCTAACGTAAAATTTCACGTTTTCGATTTTTCCTTTATTTTCTTGACTCTAACATGTCCCAAATAATTATTTAAGCCTAAATTAAAATTCCCAAAATTTTATTTAGCTTAAACATTAGGCTTTTAATTAATCGTTTCGAGGCGTTTTATTCCCGAAAAATCCCAAACTTTAGAATAAATTTTCTAAATTTAAAACTTAGACTTTAATAATTATTTGTCCCTCGTGATCCATGATTCGACCCCCGTAAGCCATTTTTCAATTAATTTCCCAAAAAAGAAACCCTAAGCCACACCCTAGACCACCCATGAGCCAACTCTCGGTTTTGTCGAGCCATGCCCGTGAGTTGGGTGTGTGTGTATAATTCATGTAAAAACTTTGCTTGATCATAACTTAACATCATGGCAGCCCCTTCACATGTATAGAGCATGAGTTTGGATCAAAATTCATGAGTTTAAGGCATGTATGAGTAATATTACGAAAATACTAACATGAATGGCATGCTTTTCATACTAACGGTGTTTAAAACATTAATACAATGTGATAGACGAGAAAAGGAGATCTATGACGTGCCTTTGTGTTTTAAACGCACGAATATACGTTGACAACGAAGAACGGCAACGAGGAAAGCCTAGACTTGAATTTTACCTTCAAACCTCACGATTTTTCCTTCACTTCTTCGTGTGCTGTGTGTTGTTAAATAGTGGAGAGAATTCTGAATTGATTGTGAGTGTGTGGCGTGTAACAATGGTAGGGTTTGGGGTTTTAACACTTTAAATACACTTAATTAGTCCCTAGTAAGGCTTAGGCCCATAAGATAGGTAATTAGGCCCATTAGTGTTTAATTAAGGTTTTAAAAATTAATTTTATTTAGGATAGTTTGTGAATTTATTATCGGGTTGCCATTACGTTCGTATTTTTGTTAAAAATTCAACACCGAAAAAATTTACGTCCCGGCGTATAAATTCACCTCAAAACTCCTTATTTTCAAAAATATGAAAAACCATCACTCATATTTTAAATAATTAAAATTTATTATTTAATAAAAACATTTTACGTTTTTCAGCCCTCGTCTTTGTTCCTTGATCGCAACTTGAATATCCCTTAAAAATACAATTTTATGCTTAATGACAATTTAATCCTATTTAACATATATTCATGCATGTCACATAATCAATTAAGCAACTAAATCAATTAATTACTCATTTTTCGTATTTCCTATATTTGCATGTAGTTGGATTACGTCGTCGTAATTTTGGACCTTACATAACTAATATGATTTAAAATCGATTTAATTTTCCTAAAAATTTTGGTGTTCGAATTATTTTACGAGTCGAGCTCGATTTTTCCCGGGAAGCCGGTTTTTGGCAAACAAGTGTTTAAAAAGATAAATATTATTATGAGAAATTAATTTTATAAAATTTTAATTAAATAATTGTTATTGAGCCCAATTTTATTATTAAAGTAGGCCCAATTACCTTTAAGCTTGCAACCCAAAAACGAAACCCATTAACATGTTAATTTATTTATAATTAAGTGTCCTAAGTCTTTTAAACCTCAAAATTCAGCAATCTATCAGCCGTAATTCACCAAGAACACACTTCAATATTTCAAAAATAGGAGGAAAGAAAAAGGCTTGTGTTTTTCGTCGTCCGATCGTTCAAAGTCGCACCCTCGCCGAAGATTGTATATTCGAGCGTTATAAACGCAAAAGCACGTTCTCTCAACTTTTTAAAACATCATACAAATCATAATATGTGTGTTTATTTGATTATGCATGAAAAATATTGGTGTTCGATTATTTTACGATACGTTACATATTTTCAAAGTTTCGATAATTTCAAACTTCTTTTAAAAACATTTTTGAAACAAACGGACACGCTGCAAAAACCTGATAAAATATGATTGAATTATGTACTAAAACTTGATAAATTAATAGAGGAACAAGCTGGACAACCGTAGGAATCAATCAGAAGGAGACGTGGTATTTTGGTTGCACTGGAGTCATATAGCTCGTTTTCTTTGCATGGGGACTCACGGGTTGGCCACGGCTTGGGTTGGGGCCTGAGCTGGATGTGGGTCAGGGGCAGGAAGGTCCTAGCATGGCTAGGACCCCTTGCTCGCAGCTTTGGAGGAGTCCCGTGGAGCATGGACTCCTCGCGCGAGCTGGTGAAGTTGACCGCAGCCAAGGGGGTTGCGGCTGGCTTGGACACGAGCCAGGTGGTCCATCAGGGTCCTAGCGTGATGGGAAAGGGTCGGGCTAGGGGTTGGTGCAAGTGGGTGCGCTGTGGCTCGAGCAAAACGTGGAAATCCTGAGAAGCACCATGAAGGTGCGCTGCTACTGTCTTCTTGTGCAGTTGGCTTGCGGCTCGGTTTGGGGCTAGGCTAGGTTGTCTGGGCGATGGCTAAGGATGGTTCATAGAGGGGTAGGAAGAGCCGCACATAACGTTAATTAAAGAATTATTGAAACGCCTAGATTTTAGAGGAAAAAAATATGAAAAATTATATTTAAGCTTAATATTTATTTAGAATATTTCCATGTCATTAAAAGTGAGAAAAAGAAAAAGTCGAGAATTTTACTTTTAGGGAAAAACAATAATTTTACACTAAGGAAAATACGTAAACGCTTGAGAGCGTCCCGAATGATCATAATGCATGCTAATGATATTTTATGATTTAAAATGATGATTTTGATGATAATATGTTATTTTATTATTTATGGTAAAGTTGTGCAAATTCTATTGTTTCAAAAGCTATTTTCGAAAAGCTATGTATTTTATGATTTTAAATAAAAAGATAAAAATTTTGAGGGATGTGAATTGACTGTGACATATGATATATGATTTATGGGGGATCCATTTATGTGAGGACGGTGAACTTACAATTTTGTGGGGATGACGTGAGGGCCAGGCCCAGAGGGAGCCCATATACGGGCCAAGGCCCCAGAGGACTCTGTTTAAGGGAAGGCCCTAGAGGGATCCCGTGTATGGGATAAGGCCCCAGAGGACCCCGATGATCGTATTTCCACGGTAGAGCCTTGTGCCCACCACCATGGGCCATGTGGAGCTGAAGACTGAACAGTCGACGAGGATAAAAGCTAGTCACTTTCAAGAATCAAACTTAACCCAAAACGATATATGATTCAAAGCGTATGATTAAAATGATTTTATGATATATGATTCATGATGATGATTAAAGCTATTTTTAAATGATTTTTAAAATGATTTATTTATGCCTATAGTTTATTTTTATATGATTTTTAAAGGATTTATTTATGCTTAAAGTTATTTTAAAATGATTTTACGATTTATGATTAATTATGCTTAAATTATTTTAAATGATTTAATTATGTTCAAAAGCTAATTTAAATAAAAGTATGATTTTAATGCATGCGATTGTATATGTATTATTTGCTATCCAAGTTTAAAACGTACTGAGTTTTTAGACTCACTAGGTTTGTATGATGCATGATTTGATGATTTATGGGAGGCGCTGACGATTGAGTGGATCGAGTGCAGCAGTATACACCGAGGGCCTTTATGTTTCCGCACTTGCTTGTTAGATTAATGAATCAAAGATTATGTTAGATATTTTATGCTTTATTTTTATTGTTAGTTGATCTTTTCCAAGGTCAATTTAGGAAGTTTGGTCAGTCGATGATTTAGGATTTATTTTATGCACTTGAGATTTCATATTAATTTATTATGATTGTTAGAAATGTTAAGTTATTTTAATTAATTAGAAATTTTGAGTTTATGATTAGGAAAAAAAATCTAGAAGACACCATTATATGTTTTCACATCAAATTCAGTTAAGTGTGTTTTTCCATTATTATGAATAAAACACTTATAACCGAATATGCGGAATTATCCAATTTCTGGTTGCTTGCCGGTCCAGATCTCATATGGAATCTTTTCATGATTCTTATTGATCATGGAATGGTTCTGATTAAAACAAGCAGTATTGACGGCCTCCGTCCAAAATCGTCGAGAGATTCCGGATTCTGCTAGCATAGTCATAGATGCTTCCTTGAGAGTGCAGTTTCTTCTTTCTGCGACTCCATTCTGTTGCAGTGATCTGGCAGTTGAGAGCTCATGCTTGATGCCGTGATCTTCAAGATAAGATGGCATGGACTAGTTTAGAAATTCAGTTTCTCTATCACTCTTGATCATGTCCACTGCTATTGTTTTCTCATTTTGGAGTCTGTTAAGAAGTTTGATTAGATGAGCAGCGGTTTGGCTCTGTAACTTAGGAATATTAACCATATGAATTGCGAAAAGTCATCAATTACACAAGGGTTTATTTATTTCCCCCTAAACTCATTACCGGTATGGGTCCAAACAAATCTATGTGGAGTAGTTCCAAGCATCTAGCTGATGAGTTCTTCCTTTATTCTTGAAGGTTGAGCAAACTTGTTTACCTAGTTGGTAGGCATTGCAGATTCTATCTTTTAAAAACTCAATGTTAGTCAAACCAGATACCAACTTAAGCTTGCTAAGAGTGGCAATGGATTTGAAATTAAGATGGTTAAGTCGTTTGCGCCAAAGCCAATTTTTATTACTATTTAATACGATGTAACAAGCAGGTGCATTTAACCTTTTTTCATTCCATTTTACCTTATATGTATTATGTTCTCTAATTCCAATCAACACAGTATTTCCTACAGTGCAAATTTAACACTGCATGCGTGCTTGTGAAACTCAACGGCATAACTGTTGTTATAATTGACTTATGCTAATCAGGTTATAACACAAATTTCGACTAAAAGAACATCTTAATGATAATTTTGGCATGGATAATCTTACATTTATCCACAGTTTTACCTTTAGAGTTATCACAAAAGGTGATTCTTGATCCTTTGTAGTTGACAACTTTTGATAGAAATTTTTTGTTTCCTTTCATATATTAGGAGCAACTGCTGTCCAGAAACTAGATGGATTTTTCTAAGTTCTTTTTGTTCAGTACCTTAAATCATTAAAGTAGGAACTTGGTACCCCTTCCTATTTGAGTCCTAAACTGATTAGGCCCTTAGGGACCCATACCTGGATTATCCTGAGGGATTTTCCTTGGTGTGTCCCAAGATGGATGCGGTTAAGTGCATAATCTGGTGGTGTGTGCAATGTTATTTCTTTTATAGTTTGTTGTCTTGGCCGTCTATCATTGTCAATCAATCTGTACCACTTTTGAACTTGTCAGCTGTTGTAGTATCGGTTAGGTCTTATTTTTGAATGATGTACAATTGAACTTGGTTTCCTGCTGAACCAATTTGAACCGTTATGAACGGCTGGATTTGGCCTGCTTCTAAGCCACGATCGGTTGGATTTAGCTTTCTCAAATTTGACATATCCTACACCATGTCGCCTTCCATTGTTCTCAAGTCTTACGTTCTGATTGCTTTGGACTTCAGGATCGTTATGTTCATGTACCATACTAGATCTGACAAATTTAATTGATTTTAAATTGCTTTTTCTAGCAGCGGTTGAGTTTGTGCTTCAGAGGTGTTGCACTCATTGATGCTGTAACCTAGCCTGGTTCTGCCTTCGGCCAGTTTTTGCATCTCATGCATCCTTTCAAGAGAAGCAGAATATTTGTATCATGTGTTGATTGTGTTCATCAACCATTTATTTTCTCAGCCACTACCAGATTTATCTTCACTTATAAACCGTCAACCTCATTTGGATGCGAGCAACTTGAGAGTGTTAACTTGTTTTTTAAGTCCTGTTTTTCTGCTTTAGCTTCATCGAAATTGCTGCGATAGTAGCTTAAACTCATTCACCATGTCATGTAGTGCTGTGACAAGGTATTCTCATGTAAATTCAATAGATTCAAAGTCAAATACCATTTCATCCCTGAATTTGGAGTCTTCATCATCGTTGCTTTCACTCATAGATACCTTGGAGATCGACCTTTCTGAATCTGAGTCAGCCCACTTGCTTTTATCTTCCTCTACAATCAAAACTCATTTGTTATTCTTTTAGGTGAACTTTTTGTCATCTTTGGACCTTCTCCTATCAACCAGTCTTTTCATCTTTCCTCGACCTGTTTCACTCTGCAATAAAATGTCCCTTCTTTCCACAATTAAAGCAAGTTTGACCATTTTGTATGGTCCTTTTTTAAATAAGGTTTAGTCATCTAAGATTGATTTTTACGCATAAATTTACTGAACTTCTTTGACAAATAGGGACATGGCTTCATTGCTCAGTTGCTCAGCCGATTTCTTACTTGTGGACTCTTTGACCAGAAGAGTCAATGCGGTAGCTCCCAGAGCCTTTGTTTGAGAAAAGGATGGTTCTTCTTCAGTTCATATTCCAAGCTCGAACTCATTAAGATGGGCAAAGAGATCGTGGAGCTCCAGCTTGCTCAGATATTTAGATTCTCGCATCACTATTGTTTTCACGTCTCATTCTCTCTGGGAAGAGCTCTCACTTCCTTCAAGGAAATTTCATGGTTAGAGTATCCTTTTCCTAGTGAAAAATTTCAATAATAATAGCACTAAATTGTTCATCAAATTTTGCGAGGGTTTTTCCTGGCTTCATCTTTGCATTGTCAAATTTCTGGATAGCGACTGTCAGCTTGTTTTCTTTTGTCCGGTCGTTACCTCACATAGTTGCGTGAGTTTTTCCCATATCTCCTTTGCTGTGGAGCATGTTTTAATCTTGGCAAACATGTTCTTATCCAAGGTTTTATAAAGAATGTCTTTTGCGACGTTGTCAAGATTCGCCTTCTTCTTGTCCTCATCTATCCATTCGAATCAATGCCTTTCCACCATTTGGGGAGCACCTTTAAGTTGTAACCACATTGGGATTGACTTTTAAGATATTCATAGGCCCGTCAGTGACGACACAAAACATGTAATCGTTCTGGGCTGCTAAATGTGCCTGTATACGAACCTTCCAGTAATCATAGTATTCTTTAGTAAACATAGGAATTTTTTTGAAAGATACCATGCATAAATTGTAGATATCGATGTTCGAGAGAACCCTGCTCTGATATCACTTGTTAGGATCGAGAAATAGTTTAGAGGGGGTGGAGGGGAGGGGGTGAATAAACTCTTTGAAAATATTTTCTTTTAAAATTTGTTTTCAACCGTTTTAAGTGGTTGAAAGTTTTTTTTCAAATAGTTAGAAATATTAACTACTTGAAAAGTGCAGAAAAGGTTCAATATTTCTAATGATAATTTCAATTGGTTGGCAGTCTAATCAACAACATATGGTTTGAAATGTAAAAGCTTGCGAAAAGTAAAGACACGGGATTTTTTGGATAATCGGAGATAAGACTCATATGTCACCCCTTCTTCCTCAGGAAGGATTTCACTAAAAGACTTTTGCTTTACAAAACTCTTTGCAACAGCCCACTCCAATCAGGACTTGTCACACTACCTGTTTTGGAACTTTTAGTAATTATTTTACACTTCTGGATTTTAAAAACCCTTGATTTATTAGACACCACTGACCTTTTGCTTGCCCTCTAGCAAAATAGGTCATAGACCACAACCATGACATGACACAAAACACAAAGTAAAAGTACTAACACAACAAAATCGATGGCGAAACAACAAATTGACATCTCATGCCTCAGCGGATTTTTGAACTAGTCAAATCATAGTATCAATCAACACGCATTTCAAAACGCCACATAGAATTTTTTTGGACATAAAATATGTCGTGTGTGTGATGTGGGTTCTACTAGCTTGTGCTTCGGATGGTTTTATTCGCAAATTATGTGATTCACCAAATCGACAATTCAACGCAAGTTTTCACTCTCCTGAGTTCCGTTTCTATTCCTGACCGACTAGTAAACACATTGTAGTAGAATTTCATTGTTGTACAACGATAAATGAAGGGGTTCAAGTGGTCCAAAAAGATGGGGAATACACCGATCATTTTCATTATGCACTTGTCAGGATTTTCATCTGACATTCCTCAACGCCTTACATCTTCATCTTTTTAGCCTAGGGATAGAATTTCATCCTTTTTTGGCTCCCCCACACCTTACATCCCTTTTGTTTCACATTTATTTTTTTTTATTTTTTTTACGTGCATAATTTTCTCATGTGTACTCCCTAGACTCTGAATATAAGGCATGTTTATTTATTCGGCCTAGGGACGAAGTTTCAGGTTCAATGCATGATTGGGAAGAAAGTTATTTCATGTTTACTTTTGTTTTCTACTCGATTTCATGCTACTGGTCAGTCACTCCTTTCAACAGACATTCATTCAAGTTCTACTCACATCTCATGTTTTTACAGTTTCTCTCACAGATTTTAAACTCGACTTTCATTCACACCACTAACAAAATCCACTCTACGTTCTTATTAAAAACTCACAGTTCATGCTACATGGGTATTCATAACGAGTGACAAGACTAAGAAACATGTAAATTAAGCCCTACATGTAATTCATTAATCCCAACATCATCATCGTCTACCAACCTACTTTTTTCACCATCACTTGACACACATCCAAAACATAAAAGAGCAAAACACAAACGACCCCCTGATACTAAAAGTGTGCAATGTCCCCATTGCACAAAAGACGGACACATATAAATGAAATATGGATGCCTAAACACAGAAACAAATGCAATATTAAAGACAGAATGAAACAACAATGATAACAAAAATAATTCAGCAGAAGATAAAAAAACGAAGAGAAGGGAAAAGAGTGAAATCCCCTGATCAAG